>NW_011888901.1:1066827-1071779 GCF_000151845.1 Pteropus vampyrus
CCCTACCTTCTGGTAACCACTAGTCTATTGTTCATGTCCATGAGTCTCTGTTTGTCCTGTTCATTTGTTGCTTTTAGGAAAAATATTTTTTCCTGATCCACTTTTCTTGTTTTTAGTCAACTGTATTTAATATAAAGTAATAGCAAGAAAAAATGAGGAAAATTTGCTCATTTTGAAAGCTTATATATTATAGCCTCTGTTCTTATTTCCTCGCTTTTTTCCTTTTCCTATAAGTTAGTGCAATATGTTATTACTTTCTGTGTGTTCTTTTGGTATTTTCCATTTTTCACATAATATTCTGTGAAACTATTCATGAATATCCTAGATCTTTCTAATGGCATATGTCAGATTTTATATTAGAGCATGTATTTAAAATAACTTGAACAAACTATTTTGCATTACAAAGGCCATATTTTGTGATAATTATTGTAGTGTATACTTGAAGGCAGTAAAATTATTTTCATCTCCAATATTTCTTCAGTTCAGTGTGACCTTTGCCAACAACAACAAAAACAACAACAACAACAACAACAACAATCTTTTGGATTTGTGAGGTTTACTTGTGCTCTTCATTTCATCGGGGCAATCTTACAAGGATAGGACCAATTTGGAGTTAGTTTGCATGGCAAATTGCATGTTAAAGTGGACTATATTCTTGTACCTATTCTGTTTTTTGTTTGTTTGTTTGTTTGTGTTTTGCCAGCATGCCTTGAGCAACAAACAGACCACTAGCCAAAGTTTTAAATTTGAAGACCAAATGTATCTACAATGAATACACTATGCTATATGATTAAAGGGATCTTTTTCTTTCTTTTTATAAAGCTGCACCTTAGCAGATTTCATAATTAGTTTGTGATTGAGACCTCCAATTATATGAGTAACAAATTTTTAAAAATGGATTTATTATGTATACTTTCAGAATAACTGGTTTCTTATGTTTCTTGCTATGTAACTATCAGAATGAACCCCAGAGTTGGAGCCAGAATACATGGTTTCTTTTGTTTTCATCTTCTAAACTTGATGTATAGGCCACTTCCTTTCTCTCTGGACCTACCTTTTCCATGCATAAAAAGTGGTGGAGAGAAAGGTATTAGACAATAATTCAAAGGCATGCAGCTGTAATAATTTTACTCTTTTAAGCCTCTGACAAAAAGGATGTTTCTAGGATTACTGTGGCATATAGATATTTGAAAGGAGGTTAAGGTTCTTCTACAGCAATTTTAGCTTTTCTTTTTCTAAACCATATGTCCATATCAGTACTTTACAATGGTGAGTGAGAAAAATTGGGTACCTAGAAAACATAATGACCTGCAATTGCTAGAACTATTGCTATTATTGTCCTCTTGGTGATATTAATGGCATTCTTTCTTACCATCTTTTCCATTTTACAAAAATAATTTGAAATAGTTTACAATAAAAGAAAAAGGCAATAGGGAGTTAAAATAAGAATCTGTATAATACATGGGCAGGAAATTGGGGCAAATCATTAACTATTAAATGTGATTATGGCCGGGTATCTGAGGTGTGACTATCTCAAAATGGATTTTTCAGAAAAAAAAAATGAACGAAGTAGAAGAATTTTTTCTTTATTTCTGATTAGGATTGATGAATAGAGATAAAAGTGTCACTGAAGGTTGACTTGATATGGATAGTTGATATTGAAGTAATTGGAAAGTGAAGCCTGATGCATTTTTGGTAATCTGGCATGTTTCAAATGACTTTTACAAAAAACTTTTCAATACGTCATTGTCTTTTGGTATACTTATGCTTTGTTTCTTGTTCCTCCATGCTCTTTATTTTTTAACTCCTTTTAGGGAGAACGTGGATTTCCAGGAAGTCCCGGTTTTCCTGGTTTACAGGGTCCTCCAGTAAGTTATAAAATTTGGGATTATACTGAACACAAGAATTGACAGAGGAAGCAGAAGTATAGAAAGTGAGCTCAGTGCATTCATGTGGAAAGTAATAAACTAGAAAACTATTGTTTTTTTTTTTTAAAGTTGCTGGATAAAAGCAAGGATTCTATGGTATTTAATATAAATGTCATTTCTAAGTATCCTAAGATGTGTAGGGCTTAAAGTGACACTACAGTAGTCTATTTAGTTTGGACTCTATTTGGAAAACATTGCATCTTTTGCCTTGATATATATACACATATACCTACATATATGTACATATATATATAAACCTATATATATGTTTGTATGTGTGTGTATATATATATATATATATATCTTTTCTTTTTATTAATAGGGACCTCCTGGGATTCCAGGTATGAAGGTAAGCAGCTCATGCCAGGAAGGTAAACATTTTGAATAAAATATTTGGAAATCTTGCAACTTTAATGAGATAATGTCTCTGACTTCTTTCTTAAAATCTATGCTTCTAGAAGTTGTGCAGATGCACATTTACAAGCTCTTCTTAAGTAGTCTCTTTTGTTCCTGTGGCTTTAAATGCCTCCTACATGCTGATACACTTACAAATGTGTATACCAAACTCAAATTTCTGATACCTTCAGTCCTCATTACATTTTGATACAATTAACCACCTGCTCCCCCTAGAAATACTTTCCCCCTGTATTCTGTGACACTATCATTCTCTGATTTTTCTTCTGCATCTCTGGTCATTCTGCAGTCTTCTATGCAAACTCATTCTATTCTATCCAGCAGGTATTAAGACACAGTCCCGACTCTTCTCTTCTATGCCTAGCAATATTATTAATGCTTATGATCTTGATTAATATTTAGTTACTGAATACCTACATTTATATCTCTAGAACAGACTTTTCTCCTGTCCTGGATGCTTCCCTAATATCTCCACTCAGATATCTCCCAGATATTCAAATTAACATGTTCAAAATTAAAACAGACCCCAAAATAAACTGCCTCCTCCCTCTGGCTTCCTTATCTCTAAAATTTTCATCACAATATATTATGTACACCATTACAGGAGCCCAAAACCTGAGAGTTAGTGTTTATATTTTCTGCCTTTTCACACACATCCTCATTCCATTCTATCACTAAATACTGTTAATTTTGCCTATAAAATATATCTTAAATTCATCCACTTATCTCCCTCTCCACTGCCACCACATTAACCATAATGTCTCATCCGGGCTATTGTAATAGCCGCTTAACTAGTTCCTTCTTTTGCTATATCCCCGACCTTCCAACCTGATTGATTTTCTATGAAACAGCCAAGAATGATCTTTTAAAAATGTAAATCAATAATTTAATCTTCCTGCTTATAAACCTTCAAAGACTTCCCACTACATCTAAGATAGAGTCCACATTCTTTTTCATGACCTGTAAGACCTGCATGTTCTGGTCCCTTCCCTACATTTCCAGCTTTATCTTTACTACTTTTCCCTTGTCTCACTGATCACACTACTCTGCATTAAGTTATTTGAATGTGCCAAACTCTTTTATTTGAGGTCCTTGGTACATGCTATTTACTTACATTAACCAGCACTCTTCCCCCATCTTCATCTAGCTGACTCCTTATTATCCTTTAGATCTCAACGTGAATGTTACCTTCACAGATTTCCCTTCTATGACTGCCCACACTAAATTAATTTCCTTCACTATTTATTTTTTTAATTGAAATATATTTGACATGTAACATTGTGTAAACTTAAGGTATATGACATGTGAATTTGATACATTTATATATTGTAATATAATTGCCATTATAATGATAATTACTACCTTCATCACATCACATAATTATCATTTCTTTTTAGTCCTCCACTATTTCTTTATCATGTATCATGTTGTTTTTTTTTAAACCCTTAACAGAACATTTTGTCATCTTATTTGTTTACATGTTATAGTCTGCATTTCTCCAGTATATTGTTAATAACATGAGAACAGAGATGTTGTTTATCTTTTCACTACTGATTATCCAGAGCCTAACACAATTCTTGGCAAATACTAATATTTAATAAGTGTTTTTTAGTGAATGAGAAACTGAAAGTACTATATGCTCTTAATTACTCAACTGTGCTTCAGTATACTCTGGCCACTTCCTCATTTCCCTTTAAAAGGTAAATTTATTCATGTTAATTATTGAATTTGCCTAATCTTCTAGGACATTTATGTGATAAATTGAATTCTCAGATCATTTTTTGTGCACTTGCCAGTTTTCATGTATCATAACTGTTAGTTATTACTTCCATTGATGGTTTCTTTCAGGGAGAACAAGGTAGTATAATTATGTCATCACTGCCAGGACCAAAGGGTAATCCAGGATATCCAGGTCCTCCTGGAATACAAGTAAGCGTCCACTGATTTTCCTCTTTGCTATATTGGTTTAATCAGATCACAGCATCACTTTTTTCTCCTCAAATCTTTACTACCCTCTATTTTAGTTATATAAATTATCATGTGAAGTTTGATAGACATTGCATATACCTTGTACCTGAAGATAAAAGCAGTCTGGATCAAGGAGAATTTTAAGAAGCATTACCTTTTTTCTTCTGCTTTTCTATCCAGTTTCCATGGAAATATTTGTTTTGAGTTTGGCAACAGAAATAGGCTTCTATATTCTTATTCTTGTGCTGTGGAGATCAGTAGCGTAGTAGGAGTAGTCCTGATAATTGTAAATGGTCTGATTAAAAATAAAAATCATAGGCCTCCCATTTCAGATATTAGAAGGCATCATTTATAACACTATCAGCTATGCATTATATATGAACATATTTTGAAGGCTGAAGAAATAAAATTTATGCATGGTGAACATAAACTATAATCTTAAGAAAAAAGTTATTATGTTAGCCTACAGCTAGCATACATGCATAGAAACAGTAATAACTTTGGAGTATTAGGAAGTCAATTTCTTGAGGTTTATATTTCATGAAGATTAATCTCTTTGCCAAAAATAAAAATCAGTACTTTCTAATATTTAATCACTTAAGGTACAATGTTAGGGACTTTTTAAACTACTACCTCATTTCA
>NW_011888901.1:1073749-1113992 GCF_000151845.1 Pteropus vampyrus
CATTTCTGCTTGTGACAATTGGTCCTCTATTCTTGAATGAAAGAAACATTTGTTAAGTACTAGAAGAATCTATCAGAAAAGATTGTGATTTCTGCTTTCCTGGAAATCTTTCGGAGAGGATTAGAAAACCCTTTTATTTAGCTAGTTTTACTTGTAGACTTCCTGCAATACATGAGACTCCGGACTATGGCACTTTTTCCTAACTCTGTTGTTACAACATTGGTATATTCTAAGTGTGTTGTTACACCTTGAATTCCCTTAGCTCTTGTGGCCACATAACTGATTTAGTCCGTACTTCTAAATTTCTTTCCAATTAACCCTGATTCAACATGTGAAGCAAAGACTCAGAAATGCCACCATGATACAATATATAAATAAATAGATCCTTTGAGATCGAGAGGTGATACACTTGGGCAGACAATTGTTGTTTCACTTAAATGCTTTTTAACTTTTAAAACCTTGAACATTCTCAAATATACAAAGTTAAATCATATAAAAATAAAACAACTAAAAAATTAAACACATACATTTTATAATTAGAAAGTTAATTGCTTTATGTTACCTAAAATAATCTATAATTCTGGATGAGAAATTTAATGTGTTTGTTGAGATTAACTTTTGTATTGATTTTTGGCTTGGTTCTACCCCTCTGCCTCTACACATCCTTGCATTTCTTCCCCTGCCCTCTCTATACTGTCATGAGAAGTCTCTATGTTTACCTAGTTTGTTTAAATCATTTTAAATGTGTAACTCTGACTAGAAAGCAATGAGAAAAAACATGAAATATTATTTTGAAGGGCTTTTTAGTCCTCACCTTTTATGAAACCATATAATTTTTAATAAACTTATTAATATAATACTTGTTTCCTTTTCTGGGTCTTCTGTTCTTAGGGCCCACCTGGTCCACCAGGGCTTCCAGGACCAAAGGTATTTTCTTTCTCATTACATCTTTTATTTAGTGTGGATTCTTTTGGTCATTGTCAATGAGATTTTAAACTGAAACCTCTCTCTTCAGGGGAATATGGGCTTAAATTTCCAAGGACCCAAGGGTGAAAAGGTGAGTAAAGAAAAAAGTTGGTTACTCAACCTCGTGTTTTCTCTTTTCATAGTCATTTGAACTTGTCTTTTTGTTTCTTGCAACTGATTTTGCTCACATGTTATATTATTGTCTGTGTAAATTATGAAATATCACTTATTTTACCTTACAAACAGGGCGAGCAAGGTCTTCAGGGCCCTCCTGGGCCACCTGGGCAGATCAGTGAACAGAAAAGACCAATCGATGTAGAGTTTCAGAAAGGAGATCAGGTGAGTATGTAGAGAGGAAATCAATGAACACCTTACTATGACAATGGCATTCCATTAAAATGCACTATAAGCTGGAATATGGTTATATGTTAAGATATTTTTAAATTAAGAATGTGAGATAATTAAATTTTTAAATAGCTTTATTGATATATAATTCACATACTATACAATTCACCTATTGAATGATTACATTTTAGTATATTTACAAGATAGTGAATTCATCACTATAATCTGAGAGCATCGTTATCACCCCCCAAAAAAAAATTCCATACCTATTAGTTGTCACACCCCATTTCTTCCCAAACTCTCCAACCCTAGGCATCCATTAATTTAATTTTTTGGCTCTATAGATTTGCCAATTCTGGATATTTCATATAAATGGAGTCATATAATATGTGGTATTCTGTTTAGCAATAGTTGTCTGATACCTTGTTTCTACTAGAGTAGATGAGGGGATCAAACATATCTTTTATAGTATAGTGGACCATCATCCTTGAACAGAGTTCATGCATTGTAGTTTCACCTAAATGCTAATAAAAAAGTTAAAAATAAAGGACAATTTGTATTGAAACTCTACCATTAATATGGATTGGGCCATTTAATTCTCTGCCAAAATGTATGTGTTTTATACAGCCCCCAAATCTCTTAGTTTTAGATACTCTTGCTTTTTTTTATAAAACATTTTGTAAGAATAAAAAATTATTAAGTGTTATCTTGTTATTTACCTCAAAAATTGGCTTGTACATACAATAGAAATTAGCTGAAGTGAGCAAAGGTGGCTCTAAGTTTTTTTGCCTAGGAGATTTCAACTTTGAATTAGAAGCATTTGTTTATCTTTGGTTATACTACATGAGTCTATAGTTAAGCTTGTTAAAAGCATTCTTAGCTAGCCGTAGTATTAATAGGATTAATATTGCTTTCCTTTTCCTACTACTGCATAGGGACTTCCTGGTGACCGGGGGCCTCCTGGACCTCCAGGGTTGCGTGGTCCTCCAGTAAGTAACCTAAAATTCTTTAGCACCATTTAATGTAATTTGGTGTGGATACATAGTACTCATAAACCAATGTAAAACTACTTTTGTGTGTACAGGGTCTTCCAGGTGGTGCGAAAGGTGAGAAGGGTGAGCAAGGAGAGCCTGGCAAAAGAGTAAGTGTTACAGCTACTAATATTCTTTGCAAAAATCTTTAAATGTGTGTGTAATTTTATTCTTTCCTCTTAAATTCTACTTTCATTTCCTCGAAATGTCACAATTGAATAAATAAAATATTCTTTTATTTATGATAATATTGGAGTCTAAAATGGCTACTTAATATAGTCCAAGGCAGAAATAAAGGTTGTTATATTCTTTAACCTTACACTTTCTAAATAACAGTTTTACATTCTTGCATTTCTTTGAATCCTATAGGGTAAACCGGGCAAAGATGGAGAGAATGGCCAACCAGGAACTCCAGTGAGTAGTTAAAGTTCATTCTCCACTACCAAAAAAAAAAAGAGAGAGGGAGGGAAGGAAGGAAGGAAGGAAGGAAGGAAGGAAGGAAGGAAGGAAAGGAAGGAAGAAAAAGAAAAAGAGGCAAGATAGAGAAGTAGGAGGGCAAAGAGGCTTGGATTTGGAAATTGTTTGAATGATGGAAATTAACATTTCTTTCTCTTTTGAATATGAATCAGAAATTCTTGTTTTTTTTTAAGTCAGATTTATTGAGATAATTTGTATACAGTAAAATAAACCATTATTATTATACAATTCTGTGTGTTTTGACAAATGTGTACAGTTGTGTAACCAACTCTATAATCAGAAACAGTTCCGTCACCCTCAAAAGTTCCTTCATACTCTTTTTGTAGTCATCTTCTCTCCCTCCACCACCCAAAGCTCCTGGCAACAATCGATCTGTTCTCTATCTCTATAATAGTACCTATTTCTGAGTATTATATAAATGGGAGTCATATTGTATATAGCCTTTTTAATTAGGATTCTTTTATATAGCATAATACATTGTACTGTATATAAATAGTTCATTTATTTTTATTGCTGACTAGTATTTGATTATATGGGTGTACTAAGGTTTATTTATGAATTAAGCCATTGAAGGATAATTTGTTTTTTTCTGGTTTGGGCCAGCATGAATAAAATTGGTAAAAACATTCACATACAACTTTTTGTGTGAATATAAGTTTTTTTTCAGTAAAAGTTTTGACAGACAATTCTAATTAATACAAAGAGGAAAATTAAAAACATGTGAGTCCAGGAGAATTATTTCCTGCAGCTTCAATATTAAGAGTATCCACAGTAGATATTAAAAGAGGTTATCAAGAACAGTTAGAAAATTTGATGACATTTGGAAAGCATTTTGAAGGAAAGGGATTATTCTTAACAAAACTGGATGTTGGAAGTAATAAAATAACATAAATTGGTTTACAGGTGATTTTGTTAAACAGACAGTCCTCAACTTATAAATTCTATATTCACAAATGGCTTAAATATATAAAATGGTATAAGAGGAAATAAATTCAGGGCCTCAGTCCTGACTTATTTTGGAACAATTGGTCTTCATTTCATGATTTAGGTGGTCATGATTTTCAACAATTTGCCTCTGATTGTTTTGTACAGATATCCTCAGGGAAAAGGCTGTTCTCTGTACTAGGTGAACTCAAGTCAGGCCAAATCAAGATGGGGACTAGTGGGAACTGTTTGGGAATCACCAGACAAATGAAATACTGACACTTCTCTGGGAATGGGGCTTTGAAAAAGCTCCAACCCAGTTCTTTCCCCCTCCCAGCTGCTGCCAGGCTACTGTTTTTTAACCTTAATTGTGTGCTGTTGGTTTTCAAGGCTACCGCGAAGCTGAGGAATGGTGATAGGAATAGAGCAAGTTAAAATGCCTCAAAGCTCTGCATTCTTAACCAAGATTCAGCCATTTTTTATTTTAAATAAATGTTTCCTGGATTGCTGCATGCTTTTGTTTATAGAGTTCTAAAAAGGTTGACTCTGGCCATTTTTACTAGGGTTCTTGTTACTTTTATGAAGGAGAGGATTTGGGGAGGTTCTTAGTCCACCATTTTTGCTGATGTCACTCTCTCCTCTATGTTTTAAAGGGTTTGCCTGGTGATCCTGGTTACCCTGGTGAACCAGGAAAGGTTGGAGAAAAGGTAAGAATTTTATTACTTAGAAGTGCCTGGTTTTATTCTAGCTAACATGATCATTTCTCTCCCAAGGTTGAGTTATAAATGAAAAAGTTCTAAATAACTAGCTTTTAAATTCAAAACATACCTTCTTTATCCATCTTTTGGTGTTGCCCCTTTTTCTTTTATAACACTTCCTCTGAATTTTCATTCATTTTCTTAAATCATAGTGTGGTGGAAGTACATGAAGAATTATTTAACTTTAGCATTTCCATTGTGAAAAGTTGGTGCCTTTACTTTGAACACATTATTGGCAAAACTTTTGTTCTCCAGAAAGAGGATTCAGCACTATTTGAGTGAGGTCCTCCTACTAAAAAGGCATATAGCTATGAATTTAGAAAGTCTTCACTAAACATTTCCATTCTCTATGCAATTATTGCCTAGAAGTCTGTGGCTAATTCTTCGTCTTTTTTTTTTTTTTTTCATTTGGCTATGCAGCCTGACTGGTTATTTATTTAGTTGCCTGTTTTTAAAGCAACTTTGAAAGAATGTACGAAGCACACAATTCCCCTATTTATAGCAGATAGCAAAATATCTAGTTTTCCAGTCTCTAATTGCTTTGCATGAAAAGCGTTGTTTTGCAAGCAAGGAAGGAAGAGTGTTACAAACTTGAATGTACCTAGAGGGCATATATTTTAGTGGTAGTTTATCTCTAAACTAGATCTAACTGCTATCTTAGCCCAAGAGGCACAGCTAGAATAAAGGAAGATATAAAATCTCAGAGAATAAGATTGTTTTTCAAGTATTAAATAAAGTTATGGGACAGAGTAACTCCTTAAAAGGAACTTATGGATATATGAAAGATTTCTATGAACAATTCTCGAATGAGAATAAAGGTGTGTGAGAGACATCTACACTTGAGTCTTGGCCAGTAGAGTAACAGTTGAGTACTGTGTTCTTCATGCTATTGTAGCTACTGGTTAAGGGTAGTACTGCTGTCTGAATTTGTCTTTCATTAGCTTCCAAGAGCAAACCCACAAAATCGATTGTGATTTATTAGCTGTTCCTGATGATAGTTAAGTCCATAAGCTCTATAATATCTGCCAATAATGGAAATGACACGAAATTTATGCTGTTGACAAGTTTTATGAAAAGGAACATAGCTGAATGTAAAAAGTAGTCTATAGCCACCCCAAACAGGCCCGATCCTGTCTGATCTCGGAAGCTAAGCAGGGTCGGGCCTGGTTAGTACTTGGATTGAAGACCACCTAGGAAGATCAGGTGCTGTAAGCATAAAAAATAAAAAATAAGGGATTGTAAGCTGACAAGGTCCTTGCAATCTGTGAAGTCAACCAAGGGTTGCCTCACCTAAAAAAAAAATAAAATAAAATAAAATAAATTTAAAAAGTAGTGATTTTAACTGATGTAGTGGTACCAAAGTTTTTATTCAGCATCTTCTATAAAATATATATATAGTTTCCTAGAAAATAAGAATCTTAAAATCATCGATGTTACACTAGAAATACTTTAGAATCCTCGTCTATATATAAGGCAGGAAAGTTAATTCATTTGGTCAAGATCATGTAGCTAGTAAATGTGAGACAACATCACAGGTTTTCTTAGGCTTAGCTCAGTACTGTTTCACTGTTTCATCTACCTCATATTGTATTTGTCTTTAGTGTATTTTATTATGGATTTCTGGATCTTTATGAAACTTAGTTATCTATTATGTTTTTTGAGGAAATGGAAGTTTTCATGTTTTTATTAACTTATTTTAAAATTGTATCGAACAGGGCCAAAAAGGTGACATAGGCTCAATTGGCCCCCCTGGACTTGTAAGTTATTTTTTTTTTTTTAGTCTTCATTTATCAAATGTATTAATGCATTTTCATTTTTGTGCCTTAATTATATACTCTGTACCCTTTCCTAATAGAACACAAAATTCCAAGTCATTATCAACTTTTATTGGCTTAAAAGTTTTTACATCTAAAACCTTCAGTGATGTAGACTGCAAAGTTTTCGTATTGTTCTGCCGGTGTATTAGTTCTCCATAGCAAAGATCCAAAATTATGACATTGGGTTGTTTTGCATCATGATTGCCACATTATTTCTCAAGTAACCAGCAGGTGGTGCAAGTGTTGCTTACAAAGATTCAGTAGAAGAAACCATTGGAGAACTAGGGATTGGTCTGTTCCCCTGCAGGGCTCAGGGGAAAGACATATTTGGCCTTAATAGGTTTTCTCAATTTGTAATTGTCTTTGAGTCACACCTCTTTTTTTCCCTGAGTGTGTACGTCTAGGGGCTCTTAATAACAAATGTATGAAACTGCTCTATGAAAGAATAATTATAGGGGTTATAGATTATCTGTCATGTTTGTATTCACCATGAAATTAAAGTCAAATGTATTTCCAATCTTATTAAGAATATAATTTTATTGCTACAATTTGACGAATAGGTTTTCCTTTGGCTGAAATTTGATAAGACTCTTGAATTTAGACTGCATTGAAGCTGCAAGATGCAAATGCCATGAAACCTATATGTGCAGAAATTAATTTAATTATTTTTTGTCTATATTGAGTCTCAGATATTGATACTTAGTACATTACTAAATCTAATGAGGATATACTTAAAGAAAATCTTAGATAATTTTTATCCATTTTCATTTTAAAATCAGTTTTATTTCTCTAAGAAATAATTTCTTTATAAAATGAGATGGTAAAATTTCAATGAATATAAGAAGAAATAGAAATTTTGACAGTACAGTCTTATCTAACAGTTCACTTTCCCTTTTGAACTACTATCTAAATTCTGAGTCCCATAACTTTTAGTCTCTTTCTTTCATCTGAATATTTCTTATATCCAGTAGAGCCAGGATGAAACATAAAACTTTGCCAGTAGGTGTTGATTTGTACCTTAAACTGACAATTTCTTAAATCTAAAGCTTATGTACCTTTATAGCTCTATGAGGTTAATTTCTTTATATTTAGATTATTTAATATGAAATCATTTAGACACTGAGATTTTAAGAAGATAGAGAGAAAAACAATGATCCAGTTAGTTTATTTTATGAGAATGATGCGCTACCTACTGCACTAACGAGGCACCTCCAGCTAGTTGATTTTAATCAATAAATCCTTCTCAGAAGAGATCAGTTCTTTCTCTTGCTTTTATTCTTAGAGGAAGAAATAAGTGTGGACTGATAAAGGAAAAGGTTAAAGAAAGGCATTATTAATGTTTGAAATGGTATACTCAAAAGCAAAGACGAGAATGTGCAAAATGCATGAAGTGGTTATAATCAGATACACCTTACTCCTAAAAATTTATTGCTGGAATTAACAGAAGATGAAAGGGGTGAGAGAGATATTGGAAACCTTGACAGAGTCAAGGGTTAAAAGTAGCATCAGATATAGTAAAAAGTAGTGAACATTTTTAGTCATTAAGCACAGAAAAATGGCTAGGATATGCAGTAGATTTAGATTCAAGGGGACAAGCTCAGAGGTGTTTCTGTTAGTCCAGGTGTGAGGTAAAGATAGTAGTTGTGGCAACAGGAAAGAAGAGAGTAAATAGAGGCATTTTTAATAAAGAATGATCAGGCTTAGATAATTAGAATGAATTTAATATGAATTTTAGAATAAGAAACATCTAAAATAATTCTAGCTCTGTAAACCTGGAGTTTAGGAGAATGGTAATATTATTACTGGTTTGGCAGTTTCTAATAAGTTGAAGGATAGGCATGATCTGGAATGTGACTCATAATCTACGCAGTAGTCTTAATGATTTTGCCTCTGAACACTCTGTGAATACAATGGCACTATAATCATATGTAGCTGCTAGGTTATTTTCAGGAGAACAAGCTACTTCTTTGAGTTCCTTTATTTTTTTCCTTTCATAATAAAGGTAATTCCTAGACCTGGGACTGGTATAACCGTAGGAGAAAAGGGAAATATTGGGTTACCTGGCTTGCCTGGAGAAAAAGGAGAGCGAGGATTTCCTGGAATACAGGGTCTACCTGGCCTTCCTGGACCTCCAGGTAAAAGGAACTATACTAATGTCCTTATATTTATAGCATCTTTACTAATCCACATATTCATTATCATATTACTTCTAGGATAAATATGGAAGTAGAAGACATTAGTATTTATTAATTGACAGAAACTTCTCAACTCTTTTTTTAAATATTATTTTATTATTAGCTTCAAGTATACAGTACGTTGGTTAGACATTTAATAGTTTATAAAATAATTTCCAAAATTGTTTTTTCTCTCCTCTGACTCCCCACCTAGCCAATACATTAATGCTTAACTGCATTCCCTATGCCGTGCTCTCGATCCCCGTGACCATCTGTCAAGTACTAATTTGTACTTCTTTAACCTTTCACCCATTCTGCCAGCCCCACCCCCACCCCCCTCCCCTCTGGCTGTCTCCAGGTTGTCCTCTATAGTTCTGAGTCTGTTTTTGATTAGTTTGTTCTTTTTAAGAAATTTCTCAACACTTACTGCAGACATTCTAGACAAATTCCTCAAATGTACTTAAAAAAAAAAGCCAAATCAGTTGAATAGTTCCCCATTATTTTATTTTTATTTTATATTATTTTTATTATGGTGACATTGCTTGATGAAATCCAGTAAGTTTCAAGTGTACAATTCAATAGTAAGGCTTATATACATTTCATTGTGTGTTCAATTCCCATAGATAGATTTCTTTCTGTCACCACATACTAGACCACTTTGACCCCTTCTTCCTTCCCCCTCCTCCCTACCCTCTGGTAACCACTAGTCTATTATCAATATCCACAAGTCTCTGTTTATTTGTCCTCTTTGTTTGTTGCTTTTAGGTTAATATCCCTCATATAAGTAATATGTGGTTTTCAACTTTTTCTGTCTGGTTTATTTCGCTTAGCATGATTATCTCAAGGTCCATCCATGTTGTTGCAAATGGCAGTATTTCATCTCTTCTTACAGCTGAGTAATATTCCATTGTATATATGTACCACATCTTCTTTATCAAATCATCCGTTGTAGGACACTTTGGTTGCTTCCATGTATTGGGCACCGTGAATAATGCTATGAACATCGGTGTACAAATATTTTTTGGGATATGGGTTTTCAAGTTCTTGGGGTAAATACCCAGTAGAGGAATTGCTGGATCATATGGTAGATCAATTCTTAGGTTTTTGAGGAACCTCCATACAGTTTTCCATAGCGGCTGTACCAATTTGCAGTCCTACCAGCAGTGTATAAGGGTTCCCTTTTCTCCCCATCCTCTCCAACATTTGTTATTACTTGTTCTGTTGATTATAGCTGTTCTAAAAAGTGTGAGATGATATCTCATTGTGGTTTTGATTTGCATTTCCTTAATAGCTAGCGATGTTGAGCATCCTTTCATATGTTCGTTGGCCATTTGTATGAGAAGTGTCTGTTCAAGTCCTCTGCCCATTTTTTAATTGGATTCTTTGTTTTTCTGTTGTTATCGAGTTGTATGATTTCTTTGTATAATTTGGGTATTAGGCCCATTTTGGAGGCGTTGCTTGCAAATGTACTTTCCCAGTTGGATGGTCATGTCTTTACCTTGTTGATAGTTTCTTTTTCTGTGCAGAAGTTTTGGGTCGATGTTTTCTTATTTTTGCTTTTACTTCCCATACCTTTGAGGCCAAATTCATAAAATTCTCTTTAAGCCCAAGTTCCTATGTTCTCTTCTATGCAATTTATTGTTTCAGGTCTTATATTCAGGTCTTTAATCCATTTTTCAGTTAATTTTAGAGTGTAGTTATAGAAAACAGTCTACTATCATTCCTTCAGGTACCACTGTGACACAGATATTTTCACACTTAATTGCATCCTATAAATTTCTTAAATTATTATAGTCTTGGCTTCCTTTTTTTTTGCCAAAAACATACAATAGAGAAAGGAAAGCCTCTTCAATAAATGGTGCTGGGAAAACTGGAAAGCCACCTGCAAAAGAATGAAACTAGATTGTTATCTATCACCACACACCAAAAGAAACTCAAAATGGATTAAGGACCTGAATATAAGACCTGAAACAATAAAATGCATAGAAGAAAACATAGGAATTAAACTCAAGGAAAGTGGACTCAAAAAGGATTTTATGAATTTGACCTTGAAGGCAAGAGAAATAAAAGCTAAAATAAATGAATGGGACATCAAACTAAAAAGCTTCTGCTCAGCAAAAGAAATCATCAACAAGGTAAAGAGAGAACCATCCGACTGGGAAAATATATTTACAAGCAACACCTCCGATAGGGGCCTAATATCCAAAATATACAAAGAACTCATACAACTCAATAATAAAAAAAAACAAATGGTCCAATCAAAAAATGGGCAGAGGATCTGAAAAGACACTTCTCCCTAGAGGACATACAAATGGCCAACAAATATTTGAAAAGATGCTCAACATCGCTAGCTATTAGGGAAATAAATGCAAATCAAAATCACAATAAGATACCATCTCACACTTGTTAGAACAGCTATTATCAATAGGGCAAATAATAACAAATGTTGGAGAGGATGTGGAGTATAAGGAACCCTTATACACTGCTGGTGGGACTGCAAATTGGTACAGCTGCTATGGAAAACTGTATGGAGGTTCCTCAGAAAACTAGGAATTGATCTACCATATGATCCAGCATTCCTTCTACTGAGTATTTACCCCAAAGACATGAAAACCCATAAATGAAAAGATATTTGCACACTGATATTCATAGCAGCATTATTCACAGTGGCTAATACCTGGAAGCAACTGAAGTGTCCTATGATAGTTGATTCGATAAAGAAGATGTGGTACATATATACAATGTAATGTTATTCTTGAAAATCCATATCTGAAAAGATATTTGCACACCGATGTTCACAGCAGCATTATTCACGGTGGCCAGGATGTGGAAGCAACTGAAGTGCCCTATGATAGAAGATTGGACAAAGCAGCTCTGGTCCATATATACAGTGGATTATTACTCAGCCATAAGAAGAGATGAAATATTGCCATTTGAGACAACATGGATGGACCTCGAGATAATCATGCTAAGCGAAATCAGCCAGACAGAAAAAGTTGAAAATCACATTATATCACTTATATGTTGGATATAAACCTAAAAGCAACGAATGAACAGGACAAACAAACAGAGACACATGGACATGGATTATAGACTAGTGGTTACCAGAGGATAGGGGGTGGGGGGAGGAGGATGTAGATGGGGTAAAGGGGGAAAATATGTGGTGACAGAGAGAAATCTAGCTATGGGAATTGAGCACACAGTGTTAATATTTATATGTCTTAATGTTAAAGTGTATAGATGAAACTTATTGGGTTTCATTAACCATTGTCATTATAAAAATAAATAAGTAAATAATAATTTTAAAAAATAAAAATAATAAAATAGATAAATAAAAAGGCAAAAATATAAATAAACACAATGAGAGAATCTTAAAAGCAGCAAGAGAAAAGCAGTTAGTTACCTACAAGGGAGCACATAAGACCAGCAGCTGATTTCTCAAAAGAAACTATGCAAGACAGAAGGTCTTGGCACAAAATATTCAACATGATGAAAACCTAGGATCTACAACCAAGAATACTTTATCCAGCAAAGCTATCATTTAGAGTTAAAGGACGGATAAAGTGCTTTCCAGAAAAAAAATAAGCTAAAGAAATTTATCAACACCAAGCCAGTGTTACAAGAAGTGTTGTAGGAACTTCTTTAAGAAGAAAAAACACTGGACATGGTTCCATAGTGTAGCAGTTAGCACGTCTTCTTTACACACAGAAGGAAGGTCCTGAGTTTGCGCCCCAGTAGAGCCACGGCCTTTGGTCTACAGCCATACCACCCTGAACAAGCCCATTGTTTGATCTCAGAAGCTAAGCACGGTAGGACCTGGTTAGTACTTGGATGGGAGACCACCTAAGAAGACCAGGTGCTGTAAGCATAAATAATAATAAAAAAAGGAAAAGAAAAACGCATTTATCGAAAACATGAATAAAGAATGGTAATAACTACATTCCTATCAACAAGTTCCTCCAATGGAAAAGAATCAACTGCCCCAAACAAAATATAGAGTGGCTGAATGGATAAGAAAACAAGACCCCTACATATTCTGCCTACAAATGACTCAATTCAGATTAAAAGATACACACAGTCTAAAAGGAAGGGATAGAAAAAGATACTGCCTTGATGGACCTAGAGGGTATTGCACTGAAAGAAGTCAGATAGAGAAAGACAAATATCACATGATTTCACATACATGTGGAATCTAAAGAACAAATTAAACAGCCACAACAACACAAACTGAAATAAACTCATAGATACAGAAAATATTTTGAGGGCTAATAGATGGGTGGGAGGTTGGGGTGGATGGCGAAAAAGGGCAAAGGGATTAAGACATACAAACGGATATTTAAAAATAGTCGTGGAGATATAAAGTGTAGCATACGGAAAATAGTCGCCAATGTTGTAATAAATATGTAAGGTGAAAGAGGGGTACTAGATTTAGTGTGGTGATCACTTTGTGAGTTATATAGATCTCTTATCACTATTCTGTACAAATGAAACTAATATCTTATAGTATGCCAACTATAATTGAAAAAAATTTTTTGAATTGTACAATGTAAGTACGAGCAACTAATTGTCTATTATATTTTAATAAAACTTAAAAAAACCATTAAACAGTTAAAAGACAAAAGCTAATTCAAGGACAATATTTGTAACACATAGGACAGAGTGCTAATATTTTCATTTAATAAATAAAAATCTAATTAGATCAACAAGAAAAAAAACAATGAAAATAAAAGCACCAAGTATCTTTACATTTGTTTATTAATATGCAAATTTGTAAATAACTCTATAGGTAAAGAGGAAACAAATGGAAATTTCTGTTTTAGCAATTACTGTATGCTAAACAACTCATATCAAACTTCATTAAATACAGCCAAAGTGGTGACCTTAATTTATCAGAAAATTAGAAATAGTAAAAATAAACAAGCTAAGTTGAAAAAATAACAAGAAACAAAACAACACAAACAAAATAAAAGGAAAAACTTGATAAAAGTAAAAATAAAAACAATATTCATTCATTTTTAAAGGAAAATTTCTTAAACTAAGATTTAAAGGGAAGTAATATCTTAACTTGATAAAACTATTTCAACAGGAAGTACAAGACCCTGTAGGAAATGTCATACTTTTTGGTGAAACATCATGAACATTCTCATTCGAGTCGAAAAGAAGATAAAGATACTCAGAGTCACCAATACTTTTTTTCCTTATACTAGTAATCACAACCTATGCACTAAGTCTGAAGAAAAAAAGAGGTAGGTGTAAGGATAGGACAAAAAAAAAACATAAATTTTGATTATCCACCAACCATACGATTATCTACCCAGAAAACCTAAAATAATAAATTGGTAAATTACCAGAACTTAGAATGTTTGCAAGGTGGCCAGATGAATTGCATACTTAGATAATTTGCCTTCTACACCAACAATTAAAATTTAAACATAAGAAGAAAATCCAGTTAACAATAGTAATAGCAACAAAATTCACAATAGTAATCAAATTAACCCATGAATAAACTCAACACAAGATGTGTAAGACCTCTTTGCAGAATTTAGTAAAATATTATTAAGTAATATAAATTGAATAAATAAAGAAATAGATATACTTAATTATTACTTGACGTGACAACTCAATATTATAAATAGGTGATTCTACCAAAATTTAATCTTTAAATTCAAATTAATCTCATTCAAAATTACAATGATTTTTTCTTTTTCAAAATTTTATTATTAATTTCAAGTATACAGTACATTGATTAGACATTTATATAGTTCATAAAACGATCCCCCTAATTGTTCTTTCTCTCCTTTGGCTCTCCACCTAGCCATTACATTAATGAAACTAACAAGCCGCTTCTAAAATTTATTTGGAAGAATAAATTTGTAAGTATAATGAAAATAGTTTCTAAAAAGACCAAAGATGGGTATATTTTCCTTATCACTTTTGAAAACATTATAGAGCTGTAGTAATGAAAAAAGTGTGTTAATGGTGTAGGAATAGACAGTGACACAGAAGAGTGTCCAGAAACTGACATGGAAACTTTGAAATGCCTCTTTTTCTCTTGCTAAAGGCTTTCTAGTATTTCTGAGGTTAAAAGATAATAGTGTCAAAGAAGTGTGGGTAGAGAGTTATTAGTACTTTCTAAAAGTAATAAAGTTACCTTAAATTATTCTTTCTTACACTCAGACTGGTACTTACAGTATTTGAAACTTTTCAAATATTTTTTTTTCCTTTTTCCAGATATTGATTCTCATAGAAAACAATAAGAACATAACTGGCATTATACATTAAAGGAAGATCTTATCATTACTTAATGTCTCATTGAGAACCAATGTACTGTCTCCAAAATAAGAGAATTTTGATCACCTTAATGTTTTTGTTTTCCTTAGGGATTGCTGTTATGGGTCCCCCTGGCCCCCCTGGCTTTCCTGGAGAAAGGGGCCAAAAAGGTGATGAAGGTCCACCAGGAATTTCCATTCCTGGATCTCCTGGACTTGATGGACAGCAGGGGTCTCCTGGACTTCCAGGGCCTCCTGGACTTCCAGGGCCTCCTGGCCCTCCAGGCCCTCAAATCCCTCCTAGTAAGCTATATTTTTCTTTTATTAAGTTCTATCATTTTTATTTTGTTTTCATTTATAAGTGAATCTAGCTGAAAGTTGGCATCGTTCTTTGCATTTCCGATATGTAAGAGTTTCTACTGCACCTTCTATTTTTGATTTTTAGTGATTCTTTGAAGTTTAAATTTGCTCTTCAAATTATCACCAGTATTATATCTTTCTTTTGCTTATAGATAGTTGTATTACTGTGGGGTAGTAACTGAAAATAGGTCTTTTTTTTCTAGCTTGTCAGGCTTCCTTTTTTTTAGTCTTCTGGATATTTCACAGTTAGCTTGCTATCCTTTCTTTATCTTATCTCAGGTGATAAGATATGTGAAGCAGGCCCTCCAGGCCCTCCAGGATCTCCAGGTGACAGAGGACTCCAAGGAGAACAAGGAGAGAAAGGTTTGATCCCCATACTTTTTCCTTCATTCTTTCAAATCATCAGCAAAATTCTTTATATCCTCCACTCTCCTTTAGCCACTTACTCTCATGGTCATATCCCAAGACCTTCCATTACCAGTAATACAAACTTCCATGCTCTTGATTTCATGAGTCCCATTTTCTGACCACTGTCTTCTATCTTTTTAGGTTACTACCTCTAATAACCTAACTCCTACAGTACTTCAGCCTCAATGAGACCTCAATCAGACTCTCTCTCAAACTTTTGGTGTTTTTTCTCCCTCTTAACCTAGGTTAAATTTATGATCAACCATTGTAGTCAGTCCCATGCATAAACCTTTGACTTCTTTACCCTCCACTCACTGTTGTACTCAGAACAAAAACATAGCCCTGGTAATTTCAAGTTACCATCTCTTCTGAGCCTGTACCTTCTCTTCTCCATTCATATTTCTAACACCTCCTCTTCTATTCTCATTTTAAGATTCTCACTTCCATTTCTCCTTCACTGACCAATGGAAGCAATAATAAGAGAACTTTTATAGATTGCCATCATAATGTTTACCCACCTACGTGCATCTGTGCCTACATCTTCTGCCTCCCCCCTGCCTATTATTGTTAATACTCTTATCTAAAGCGAATTCTTGTATTTGTACAATAGATTCCAGTCCCTCCTAGTTCCCCTAAGGATTTTATTCCACAAATTCTTGCCTTTCTCACATCATCAATTTTTCACTTTTACTGGGTCATTCTCAGGAATATACAGATGTGCCTTTTTCACCAATCTAAAAAATACCTTATCATGATCCCACTTCCCCCGCCAGATACTGCTGTATTCCTCTGCTCCAATTTACAGCAAAACTCAAGACTTTTCTACTATCTCTATATACTCTTCTCTCATTTTCTTTTAAACATACTCCAATCAGGATTTTACTGCCTCCCATCACACCACTCCATAGATGCTGCTTTTGTCAAAGTCACCAGCAGCCTATATCCTGCTAATCCAAATGTCAAGTCTCCATCCTTTTTCACTTGATCTTTCCATTCTTCAAACACTTCCTCACTTGGTTGCAGTACGTTACAGGTCTTGTTTCCTTCATACCTCCTTGGAATATTTTACACACACACACACACACACACACACACACACACACACACACAATCCTCACTTAACATCATTGATAGGGTCTGCAATTTCAAGTTAAACAATGTATAATGAAACCAGTTTTACCATGGGCTGATTAATATAAACAAGAGTTAATTTCCTATGGCATCTCATCAATTTTATAACAAAATGACAATGAATGAAATGACATTATTTGAGAGCCTCCTGTGTATGTATGAAATATATAATTTGTCTCCTATCATCCATCTATCTTTCTGCCTATCTATAAATACCTCTATGTATAATCTTCTGTGTAACTACCATCTAAATCAAAATATAGAACTTTTCCAGGACTCTAGACGACTCTCTTATGCTCTCTAGTCACCACTCTAAAAGGTAACCACTATTTTATCCTCTATTATAAATTAGTTTGCCTAATCTTGAACTATGTGTAAATAGAATCATACAATATGGGCATTTTTGTGTCTGGTTTCTTTTGCTTAATTTTATATCTATGAGATATAGCCAGGTTTTTTTGTTTACAGTAGTTTGTTTTTCACTGTTCTTTAGTATTTTGTTGGACAAATATACCTAAATATCCTTTCTAATTTTAACAGACATTTGATCTGGGGCTATTATGAGTAAAGCTACTATGAACATTCATATACATACTTTTTGTAGGATATAAGCATTCATTTCTGTTGTGTATATACCTGGGAATGTAATTGCTGGATTATAGGATAGGTATAGGTTTTGTTTCCATAGATAGCACCAACCCATTTTCCAAAGTAGTTTTAGTTTCCATTTCCTTGATAACTTATTGATGCTGAGCCTCTTTCCTTAGAGTTTGTATATTTTGTTTGCAACTTGCCTTTTTCCTATTTTTAATTGGGTTGTTGGATATGTGCATCACAGCTGTCTTCTCCAATTGTTTAACTTACTTTTTTACTCGTCTTTCCTTGAACAGAAGTTATTAATTAAAATAAATTCAATTATTAATTCTTTTTTTATTGTTAGTGCTATTTATGTCCTGTTTTAGAATATTTGCTTACCCTAAGCAAATATTCTTACCCTAAGAAAACAAGACAATATTCTTGTTTTCTTCTAGCAATCTTACTATTTGCCTTTCATGTTTTGATCTTTGATTTATCTTCAATTAATTTTTGAGTATAATTTAAAAGAGAGATCAAAGTTTATTTTTCTCCCCACATGGATATCCAGTTGATTCAGTACTATAGTATGAAAGACCATCAATTTCCTACTGAATTGCATTAGCATTTTTGTTGTAAACCTTATATGTGCGAGTCTTTTTCTAATCTCTATTTTGTTTCATTGTTTTATTTTTTCTCCTTGTGCCAATGCCAGACTGTCTAAATTATTGTAACTTTATAGTAAGTCTTGGCTTACTTTGTACTTCCATATGTATTCTACAATTATCTATCCAGTTTTTAATTTTGGAATGCCCCAGAGATAAGCCCTTGTTCCTCTTCTCTTCTAAACTAATTCATTGTCTTATGACTTTAAATACCATCTACTTGCCAGTGACTTCCAAATTTATGTCTCCTGTCTAGATGTAAGCCTTTTCCTCTAGATTAGTATATCCAACTGTCTACTTAACATTTTAAACTTCACGTCCTGATCAAGTTGAAGTCCTATTTCTACTACCTCCTTCCGCATAATTTTTCCAGTAACATCTTTCCCTTCTTTCTTAAAAGCAGGCCATGCTAGCCTTCTGGTTGCTTAGGCTAAAAAGCTTGGAGTCATCCCTGATTCCCCTCTTCTTTTATGTTGTATATGTGATCCATGAGAAAATCTCATTGGTTTTACATTAAAATATGTTCAGAATCTAACCAATTCTCATGTTAATTGCTGTCACTCTGGAACGAGTTTCCATCCCTCCTAGATCACTGCAGCGGTAGCCACTTAAATGGTACCCTATTTCCATCCTTGCACTTAGATTTTATTCTTAACATAGCAGCCAGAATCATCCTTTTAAACTTAAGTTATATCATTTTGCTTTTCTGTTTAAATTCTTCTATTAGATTCTCATTTCACTCACAGTAAAAGCTACAGTCTTTACGGTGGCCTAGGTGATGTTTTATGATATGCCACTCATCATAACCTGTTAACTGTCTGACCTGGTTCTCCTTTCTTGCTCTACTTAGAAATCTGGTTTTCTTGATGTTCCTTGTATATGCCAAACTTGGCTATTTGTTTTGCCTGGAATACTCTACACTTATTGTGCACATGCTACATCCTTAAAGTTTTTTATTATCTATCATCTTCTCAATGAAGTCTATCCTGACCACTCTATATAAAATTTCAAACTGCCACTCATCCCTAGCATATCCAACCCCATTTACCCAGCTCCATATTTTTCCTATAAACATAACTCCTTTTGATATATATGTATATATGTACATATATAATTTAATAATTTGTTACCTTCGTTGTTTATTATTCCTTTCCACTGGTAGAATGTGAGCACTGTGAAGACATAGATTTTTGTCTGATTTGTTTAACAATGTATCACAAGCACCTAGAACAGTGGTTGGTATACAGTGGGTGCTCAGTAAATACTTATCGAATGAATTGATTCTAGTTGTAGACTTCTCTAATAAAACTGTTAGGTAGGAATGTTATCCCTTCATGCCAACTTCTTTAGAATCAATCTAAAGAAGGTAGACAAGTAAAATATTTTTTTTCTTATGGTTTTCTCTAGGTGACAAAGGTGACACCTGCTTCAACTGTATTGGAACTGGTATTTCAGGGCCTCCAGGTCAACGTGGTTTACCAGGTCTTCCGGGTCCTCCAGGTAAAACATCCTGCCTCTGGGCAACCTTTTAAAATATGTCTTGGCTAGCTTTTAGTGAGCTTATAGTTTTAAAATGATGTCAACTTCTCATTTTATAGCTAGTCACTCATATCTGTAAATAATTAAATA
This sequence comes from Pteropus vampyrus, assembly GCF_000151845.1. Taxonomy (NCBI): domain Eukaryota; kingdom Metazoa; phylum Chordata; class Mammalia; order Chiroptera; family Pteropodidae; genus Pteropus; species Pteropus vampyrus. The sequence continues at coordinate 1,093,277 of NW_011888901.1, forward strand.
TGAAATGCCTCTATCTGCTGTGAAATAAATTATGCTCTTGTTTCTAATACCTGAAGATACCAACATTATCTATTAAAGAATTTTAACAATAGTATTCCAGGAAAAAATATCTTCCCTATTTACTGTATGGTGACAAAAAGAACTTATGCAGAGTCAGACTTCTTTCTTTCAGAAAATTGGGGCAAAAGTTCATAATACCTGGCCCCTGAGTATAGTTTCCAGTGGCAGAGTTTCTCATCATTAGGCATGTATCACATGTTGTCATTAAGGAACTTCTAATGGAATTTGGTAACCAGCTGCCAGATATTCCTCTTTCTATGCATAACTTATCCTCCCTTTTTCCAATCAGAATCCTATTTGTTATCCATCAGACCAACAAATCTTTTACTCAACTGCCTCTTGAGATATCTCAATATTATATTCTCTTGAAGTCACACTTTATGACTGTGTCAGGCCAGAGAATAGACACCAGATCTCTTACCTTTCTGTCTAGTGTGTTTGCCAAGGAAACCAATTCATTTGGTACCTGGAAATAGATTTTTAGCAAGTCTTTTATGGCTGCCACTGGAAATTAATAATCTAGCCTTGTACCTCCAGTATAGCTGTTCTCAAACTTGGGAGTGCATCAGAATTACCTATATGGCTTGTCCAGGTTGCTGGGTCCCACCTGCAAAGTTTCCAGTTCAGTAAATCTGGGGCGAAGGCTCAAGAATTAGCATTTCTAACCAGTACTCGCATGATGCTGATACAGCTGGTTCGGGGGCCCATTTTGGGAATGACTGATTTAGTAATATTTTCTCTAGCCTTTGAATACCAAACATTTCTTTAAACCAAATTTTAAGGAGTAACAAACCAAAGAAATGACTGGTAGGGACATACGAAAATTGTTTAAGTCAGAACAATGAAAGATATGCAAATTTGGTCCTTATCACCTTCTCCCCTTGGCAATGAGATAGTTAAAGGAGCCTGAGTACCTCTGTGCATAGTACTTTGTAGCTGTGAGCTCTTAAGAAGCTTTGGAGTTGGAAATACCTAAGGATACAATATTGTATGTAACATGAAATGTTAGATTTACCTAAAAGAAAGAATGATTTCTTCATTTTGAGAGCATAAAATTGGAAAATAAAAATATGACCTGTTAAATGGGAATGAATGGGATTGTTATTTTAAAACTTGATTTCCTGACTTGCTGATTTTTATATGCTTTGTCATGAGTTCAAGCTCAAAGCTCACTTTATTTGTGTGTGTGTGTGTTAGGATCTCTTGGTTTTCCTGGCCAGAAGGGTGAAAAAGGAAACACTGGTGCAACTGGTCCCAAAGGATTAACAGTAAGTTTTGAGTTTATTATAGAACAAAAGAAGTAGAAGACAGACATTTACACTTTGATTTTCACTCATGGATATATATAAATTTAGTTTTCTTATTATTTTATGACTTATCTGATTCCTTGATTCTCTTTTAATCACATGGCTCACTCGATTCATAGCTTTGTAAACTAAATGTTTTTGGGTGAGTTAATGGGATATACTGGAGAGAAAATATTTTTAAAAAATAAACTGATTTCTCTTTATTTTTTGCCCTCTTCTTTATTTTCCCCTCTTTAGGGCATACCAGGAGCTCCAGGTGCTCCAGGCTTTCCTGGACCTAAAGGTGAACCTGGTGACATCCTGACTTTTCCAGGAATGAAGGGTGACAAAGGAGAGTTTGGTTTCCCTGGAGCTCCAGGACTCCCTGGTTTACCTGGCACCCCTGGACAGGATGGATTGCCAGGGCTTCCTGGCCCCAAAGGAGAACCTGTGAGTTGGTTTGATATTCTTGATTTTGTGATGTCAAATTGTTACTTAGGGATGTTTCCTAAGATGTGCCTGGTACTGAGATGAACATCCAATTGATTAATGTATAGAAATGTGATTAATGTATAGAAATGGTACATTATTATGAACTATGTAGGGTTTCTTTACCACTCTTTTCTCATAGTTGTTTTATAAATTTCTTTTTAACCCATTACTATATTGAGTAATATTGGCTAAAACAGCTGGGCAGGAAGGTTAAAATGCTTATGGGTCATTGGCAGGTTCCCCTTCTCTTACCCCATATATCCTGGGTTTATTTAGACCTAATGGCAGAAGTCAAATTTGGTTTTTATATGTATATTAAGTTTAGAGATTAGTGTGAATAGATGGCCATGTTAAGTGTTCCACAGAGCCTAAAGATTGAACACAATGAATGTCTTATTTTGTGCACAATACACAGCCCAGGGTATTTAGATGGAAAGTGATATATAAAATATTAGCTAGACTGTAAATTTCTGTAAGCTTCATGAAGGCAGAGTTTTTTAATCTATTTTTATTCTTTGTATCGCCAGCACCTGGCACACAGTAGGAACTCAAAAACACTTGTTGAAGGAATGAATGACTAAGTGGCGAGATCACATACCGTCCCATAATAACACACACTTATACACTTTTTAAGGAGCACTATTTATGGTGATATCATTTCTCTAGTTGTATTCAGTAATACGAACCTATAGAGATCTCTTATATCTATATGTTTCTCTATTAAACTTTTCCCTTTTCAGGGCGGAATTGCTTTTAAGGGTGAAAGAGGTCCCCCTGGGAACCCAGGTTTGCCAGGTCTCCCAGGGAATAGGGGGCCTATGGGCCCTCTTGGTGTTGGCCCTCCAGGCCCAGTAGGTGAAAAAGGCATACAAGGTGTGGCAGGAAATCCAGGCCAGCCAGGAATACCAGGTGAGTGTACGACAGTTGTTTTGTTTTTTATTTGGTACTCAAAAACAGAAATATATTATCTTTGGCCATTCTTGGCTTTCCTACATGAAAGATATGTTTCCCTGGACATTTATATTTTGGGCTTTTCAGAGCTCCTTAGCAAGGGAACACTGTGTGTGTGTGTGTGTGTGTGTGTGTGTGTAAAGGAGGAGTTTCTCTTTAAGTTTTTTCTAAATATCTTCATTGTTTTTATTGTTTTGAAGTAAATGATACGTAATACTTCATTGAACAAATAATTATATTGTAAATACCCATGTAACTACCACACACATCAAGAAACAGGACATTGCCAACCTCCTAGAAACCCCCATCTTCCTCTCTATTCTTTCCTGATCTTAATCCCCTACCATTTCTTAAAAAGCAACCACTCTCCCGACTTTTGCATAATCTCCTCCCACTTACCTCCTAGTATTATCACCTAGATGTGCATTCCTAAACAAAATACTGTAATTAAGCTTATTTTTGAACCTCATATTAATGGAATCATAATGTAATGTTCTTTATGTTAACTTTTGTATAGCTATAGTACATTTATTTTCCTTGCTGTTTAGTATCCCACTGTGTGTATATATGTGCTTGTGTGTATATCACAGTTGATTTATCCATTCTAATGTTAATGGCAGTTGGGTATTTTATAATACAGACCTATTATGAATAATGCTTCTATGTACATTCTTGAATATATCTTGGTGTACATGTGCACACCCTTGTCTGCAGAAAGGATCGGCAAACCGTAGCCCATGAATTAAAACTGGCTCACCACTTGCTATAAAATGAAAGTTTTATTTGAATATATCCAAACCCATTCACTATTGTCTGTGGTTGCTTTTGCATTACAACTACAGAATTGAGTAGTTGTGAGAGAGACCATATGGCCCACAAAACCTAAAGTATTTCCTATCTAGTCCTTTACAGAAAAAAAAATGCCAGTCCCTGGGCTAGGTTATATATTTAAGATTAATATTTTTTAATAAATGCATCTTAAGCTTTACTAGATAATTCCAAACTATTTCCAGAGCAATTATACCAATTTATAATTCTACCAGCAGTATTGTAGATTTCTTTTTATTTTATATCCTCATAAACATTTTGTATTATCAGACTTGCATATTTTTTCCAGTCTGATGGGTGTGACATATCTCATGGCAGTTTTATTTTGCATTTATCTGATTATATTAAATTTTAGCACCTTTTCATATGTTTATTGACAATTCGAATTTTCTTTTATAAAATGCCTAGTCAAGTATTTCAACCATTTTTTTTGTATTAGATTGTTTCTTTTTCTTATTGATTTAGAGGATTTATATGTTACATATATTCTGTGTATTAGTTCTTTGTTAGCTATTTATTTTGTAAAACTGTCGCTTACTATGTCTTGCCATTTTCACTCTCTGTATGGTGTCTTTAATAAACAGGAATTAATTAGAATGTAATCAAATTTATCAGACTTTTCTGTCATGGTTAGTGCTTTTTTTCGTCACGTTTAAGAAATCCTTCTTTGTCCTGAGCTTATTTCAAGTTTCTATTTCAATCGATGAGAAGTGGATGTACTTTGACTTTGCACACATAAAACCTTAAGGTACCATTAGTTTACCAAAAAGAAGTATTTTCCTTGTTTACTACAGTTCTATTTTTTAGGTTCTTTTGACCTACATTTAAAAAATGTTTTTTATAAGTCCATCTTCAATCATGGAAGCTCTTAAAACTGTCATCTACTTTTTCTTTTTGAAATCTCATCCTTCTGTTTGGTATTTCTTGAATGTATAATATGAAATTGTTTTTCTTGTAGATTTTTGTTAGTTTGCAGTTTCAAAGATTATACACATTTTTGTCTTTAATTCAAAGAGATCTTAGTCAAGTGAACACTTATTCACTATGATTCTTTTTTGTTCTTAGGTCCTAAAGGTGATCCAGGTCAGACCATAACCCAGCCAGGGAAACCTGGCCTGCCTGGTATCCCAGGGAGAGATGGTGAAGTAGGTCTTCCAGGTATGTGAGGAATTTATTTGACTATGTCTTTAACACTTATTGGCTTCTTTCTTTGAAAGTTTCCCTTTCAAAAAACTGTTGCTTTTCCTTAGGTGACCCTGGACTCCCAGGACAGCCAGGCTTGCCAGGAATACCGGGTAGCAAAGGAGAACCAGGTATCCCTGGAATTGGGCTTCCTGGACCACCTGGTCCCAAAGGTATGTAGGGCTGAGTAGCAGGCAGGGCATGTTAGCTTTTTAGTATGACATTATTCTTTGATATAGTTCACTTGGCAAATAAAATATATTTATCGTACCTATTTTCTATGTACTGTAAAGAATATCAATGAAAAATCACAGCGTGCATGCATTATAATTTCATTGTCTTTAAAATAGTCCAGACAAGAAAATATCTAAATTATAGATATGTAAAAGTCATATATAAGCTTTAAAAATCACAGTGATTATTGACTTTTGTGTTCACTGTTATAGTGCCAGGGCTTAGAACAGTTCTTGGAGCTTAGTAAGCACTCAATAGATATCTGTTAAGTGAATGGATTCTATTAAACAGATTGATTGCATACATGCATCCAAATAACGTTTTATCCTAAATCATATTCTTTTGATTTACTGAAATTTTTAAAAGCTGTTGCTTTATTTCTCACAAAACTTTCTCATGAATGACAAGAATGTGCATTGGTTTGAGAAAAGTGCTAAACATATCTTTACTCATTTTCACTTAATGACTTCAAAAGATTCAAATTTGATTTTATGTGTGTGTGTGTGTGTGTGTGTGTGTGTGTGTGTGTGTGTGTGTGTGTGTGTATGTAATATCCACAATTGTTTTTAACTCATTTTCAGAATTATATGGTAGGTCTTTTATTATACTATATCCAGATGTAAGCAGAAGAAAAGATTTTCTGTTTTTGTGTGAGATGCGCTCCATATATTCAGTTTTATCTCATAAGTAATAGCTCTCATTTTCCTTTAGAAGAGCATATCTTCTATACACATTAGCCCTATATGAAAATGATAGAACCATAGGTGATTGAGAAGGATTATCAAGTAGCTGTAAGGCTTGAACCTAAGTAGTCATCTAAAATGTCATTATGGTTTTAACATCTTACTATAGTCACTAAGCATGATTGGATAGGGTGAAAACGTGGGTTTGGGAGTTTGGGTGCCTTTCTAAAGTGTCTTCTATTTGGAGATTTAAAAATGACTGATCATTTTACAGGTTTTCCTGGAATTCCAGGACCTCCAGGAGCACCTGGAACACCTGGAAGAATGGGTCCAGAAGGCCCTTCAGGGCCACCAGGCTTTCCAGGACCAAAGGTCTGGGACATGTTAATTTATTCTTTCCACCTTTTCTATTCCCCCTACCTTCCTTAGCCCTAGCTCTCTATTTTGACTTAGATATCATCCTAAGTCTTCACTATATAGATAAAACTTAACTGATTATATTTTAATTGAAAAATATTTAATCCAAAACAATCTTTAATAGTCCAAGAGGTCATATTTGAAGCAAAAATAGTTCCTGAACCCATTTTAAAATGACCAATTATTTGATGAGATTATCAATGAAAGAATTCAATCATTAACTCCTCCTTTGCTTCTCTGTAGTATTGCCATCCCATTTAATCTCTGTCTATGCCTGTGTGTAATGATTGCTAGAAATGGTGTTGAATATCATGTCAAGAACTTTCCATTCTGTCCCTCTGTCCCAATTCCATCTCAAATACATAATGTAAATCACTACTATTAACTTAGTAGTAGTAGTAGTAATAATAATAATAATATAATAATATAATAATAATAATAACAATAATAATAATGAGTTACTTTCCATTCTTTTTATTATATCTTAGCTAATTTAAAATTTTCCTCAGTCAGAAAACTGCTATGGTATCCTGATTGTCCCTATATTTTCTCTGTGCTTAATTTAAACTTCCTGTGTTTTCATCATTACTACTTCCTTTCCATGGGAAGAACAATTGATCATGGCCCCAACTGTCATGAGAAACTACTTCTTTATTGATTGTTTTTATTATATTATGAACTTTTTCAAATGAACACAAAAGAAAAAGGAATATTACAACGAACTTTTTCATATATCCATCACTCAGATTCCAAATTATCAAGATTTCATCATATTTGCTTATCCATTCCTTTTTCCTTTGATGAAGTATTCTAACCCAAATCTAAGAATTGTGTCATTTCATCTATAAAAACTTCAGTATTCATCTCTAAGTAAGTGTACATTTTATACAAAACCACAATGCCATTATCATCCTTAGTCAAACTAAATATAATCATCTAATACTCAATCTATAATCACATTTCCTCACTATGTTCTTTAATCTCATGTTCTCTCAGTTATCTCCTTCTTGTCCTGAAACCAGTCCGAATCATTTAATTTATCTTACTAAGCCCTGCTTCCCATCCTTCTAGATGTTCTCTTCAACATACCAATACTTTTCATTTAATTACCCTACTTCCTCACCAATGGGGAGGGAATATCATTGCCTTGTATTTTGTGCTTAATATTCTCAATGATAAACAGTCAACACTAACAAAGAGTTTTTGTTGTGTTTTGTCATGTGTATGCTCAAGGGAGAACCAGGATTTGGGTTACCTGGGCCACCTGGTCTTCCAGGACTCCCAGGTTTCAAAGGAACACTTGGTCCAAAAGGAGATCGTGGTTTCTCAGGACCTCCAGGTCCTCCAGGACACACAGGATTGGATGGGCTACCTGGACCAAAAGGTATGGAGGCCATTCCTACTTCTCTATTTGCTTTTAACTTTTATAGATATTGAAACCGTTGGGAGAGTTTATGGGTGATAAGTCCAATTAACTGGAAAGTCTATGCTGCCACTATGTCACTGCTTTTTTTTTTCATCATCCATTGATTTTTTGTGTTTTATTTCATTGAATAGATGATACAATCATATATGTGTAAAAGTAACACTGAGAATTCTTCCTGTTACCCCATCTCCATCCACTCTGTTCCTACTCATCCCATATGTAGTTATTTTTAGCTACTTATGTATCCTTCTAGTGTTCCTGCATATAAATACAAGCCAACAAGAATATATATTTTTTATTTCCTACCTTTCCCAAAAGATAGTGTACTACCTTTTAACTTTTTGCACTTTACCTTATTTCATTTAAATTATATCATAGAGATCACTCTATATTAGTATATAGAAATCCTGATTTTTTAATTTTTATTTTTTAATTAGAGTTGACATGCAATATTATTTTATACTAGTTTCAGGTGTAGAGCATAGTGGTTAGACGTTATATAATTTACAAAGTAATCCCCCTGGTAAGTCTAGAGATCTTGATTTTTTAAAAATAGCCAACTAATGTTGAATTGCTTGGGTATACCATAGTTTATTTTACCAGTTGCTAGTTGCTGGATTGGATTTTTTGAAAAAAAAAATTAGAAATAATGCCACAGTGAATAAGCTTGCATACATGTTATTTCATATGGGTACAAGTGTAATAGTAGATTAGCATAATATGGATTTTCTGAAGGATAAACGAATCTGTAGATATTGTTATATTCCTCTCCATTTGCACCATTTTACACTCCCAGTAGCAATGTATGAGTGTGCTTATTTTCCCATTCCACAGTCTTAATAAATGAGTATGTTGATAAACTCTTGGGCTTTTGCCAACATGATGAAAGTAAGTAGGTATCTTAGTATAGTTTTTTAAACATTGCATTGTGAAAAAATTTAAACATACAAAAAAATTAAAAGAATTGTACAGTGAAAACCTATATATCCACAACCCAGATTCTGTAATTAACATTTTATCTCTGCTAACATTTATTTTTTTTAGTTTCATATATACAATGTAGAAAGAATTTTGCAGTGTCTACTGTGTACCCATCATTAATATTCTACTGTCAGCATTTTACTATAGATCATTTATCACATACCTATCCATTCCTTTCTCCATCCATTGACTTTTTTTTGATGTATTTCAATGTTTATTGAAACAGCGGTATACTTCTTCCTAAATACTTCAGTATGCATGTCATAACTATAGTTCTATGGTTGTTCTTTTTCTTTTAACATATAATTCACATTAAATGAGATAAACAAATCTTTGGGTACATTTGCTGAATTTTAACAAATGCATACACCTGTATAACCGAATGCATATCAAGATATAATCCCAGAAATTTACCTTTCACCCCTTTCCTTAGTCCTTTCCCCAACATCCACAGTGGCAACAACACTGTAATTATTTTTTTCATCATAAATTAATTCTACCCATTCTAGAACTTCATTTAGAATCATACAGTGTGTACTTTCTTTGTAAGGCTTTTTCACTCAAAATATTGTTTTTGAGATGCATTCATGTCGATGTGTTTATTAGTAGTTCTTTATTTTTTATTATTATTATTTTATTTATTAATATACCAATGTTTCTTTATCCATTCTCTGTTGATAGACGCCAGACTGTGTCAAATTTTTGGCTATTCTGAGTAAAGCTGTGAAGAATATTCTTTTACAATTCTATTTATGGATATGTGCTTTCATTTTGCTTAGGGAAATTCCTAAGAGTAGAATTGTTGGGTCATAAGATAGGTGTATGGTAGTTGTATAAATAACTACTAGACTTTTTTACAAAATGGTTGTACCATTTTTAACTTGCACCAATATGGTAGGAAAGTTTCATTTGTTCCACATTCTCACCAACATTTGGTGTTATCATTCTTTTCATTTTCAAATTTTGGTAGGTGTGTTGGTAACATATTTTTGTTTTAATTTTCATTTCCCTAATAACTAATGATGTTGAGCTCTTTTACATGTACTGGAGAATAATTTATCCATTCACATATTTTTTTCCATTTTAAAATATGGGTTTTTTTTCTCTTTTTATTAAGTTGGAAGTAATCTTTGTGTATCGTGCATACTGGTCCTTTGTCGAATATATGTTTATGAGTATTTTATTAGTGTATTTAGATAAACAAAAGTTTATCATTTTTATTAGTTTATTTAGATGAACAAAAGTTTAGGTATTATATGTTTTATTTTATAAGTTTTATAGTTTTAGTTTTTATGTTTAAGAGTATCGTCCATCTCAAATAATTTTTGTTCACCATCATTTATTTAAAATAGCTCCCTCCCCATTTGATAACTTTGGCGACTGTGTCAAAAATCAAATGACTGTATGTTTGGGTCTATTTATGTGCTGTCAGTTTTACTTACCTATTTTACTATTCTTAAGTCAGTACCAACAGTTCATAATACAATGACTTTAAAGTAAGACTGAAAGTCAGGCGATATAAGTTCTCAAACTTCGTTCTTCTTTTTTAAAAATTTCTTTGGATATACTAGGTCTTTGCTTTTTATCTCAGGGTAGTTTAAATTTTTATTTCCACCATTATGGGTGAAATTGACCATATTTTCATGTTTAAAATATATATATATTTTTGTAAACCGTTCATATCATTTACTTATTTCTCTATTGGTTTCTTCTATCCTCTTGATTTTGATTCCCCTAATTATATATAGGAATAGAATTAGCCTGACTGGTTTGGCAATTCTTTTAGTTTGGCAATTTTTTTGGTTTGACAATTTTTTTCCTTCCTGGTTTGCAAGAAATTGAACTCTCCTGGTCAATATTTGGCCCCCAGAGAATAATCTCAAGTGTGTCATGCTCCTGAAACATGTTGGATTGATTTCTATTAAAGCAATAAGACAGCATAGTTCAATTTAACCAGGATAGATTCAGCCAGCAAAAGCTCCAAACTAGCTCAGTACAGATTCTTCTTAGCTAAGTTATTTTAAAAATACTTTTCTGTCTTCAAGCAAACAGTTCAGGTCAGCTGTAAATGGTACCACTCAAAGTTATGGGTAGTGCTTCCCACCAATCATCTCCTCCAGTTTAGACCTGTGACCACCGAAAGTGCAGATAGTGACATTCCATATGATAAGCTCTGTGGCAAGCAGTCTCCATGTAAAGTACTCATTCACTATACTTTATTTAGAAAAATGTCCTCGAGATGAGATTTGGAAAGAAATGGGTTGAAGCCTATTTTAAACATCAACTTCTTTTAAAAAAAAATTAATTACAGTTGACATTCAATACTTTATTAGTTTCAGGTATACAGCATAGTGGTTAGACATTTATATAGCTTATGAAGTGATCTCCCTAATAAATTTAGTACCTGCTACCATACATAGTTATTACAATGTTATTGACTATATTCCCTATGCTGTACTTTACATCTGCATGACTATTTTGTAACTGCCAATTTGTACTTCTTCACCTCTTTCACCCAGCCTCCCAAACCACCTCTCACTTGGCAACCATCAGTTTGTTCTCTGCATCTATGAGTCTGTTTTCATTTTGTTTGTTCATTGATTTTATTTTTTTAAGATTCCACACGTTAAGTGAGATCATTTGGTATTTGTCTTCTTCTATCTTATTTCACTTAGCATAATACCCTCTAGTATCAACTTCTTAACAAGCATTTACTCAATCTTTGAAAAGAATTATAGGATTCCCATGTCCTAATAGGAATAATTCTCAAATGTTAAACCCCAGTGCAGTTCCTAAGGTGCTAGAAGAAAAATAATTTGGAATTTTCTTCCATGTAATTCCTTCATTCCTCAAACATTTATTATTTTCTTATTCTGGGCCAGATACTATTTGAATCACTAGAAACATAAAGATATAGACTCTGCTCTCGAAGATCTTAGAGATCGCTCTCTACTATAAGAAAATCGAGGTGGCATCATTATGATAGTGGTTATTTGAATGAGAACTTTTATGAATATGTATTACTAATGTTTTGGATCAGTATACCACAGTCAAAACTCAGCAAGCAGATCACAGTAAAAGTTCACACACCAGATACACATATATCAGTGGCTAGGTATTAGAATTTAGTCACTAAACTGTAAGAGAGATTGATGCAGGACTTTAAAAGCAACATAGTGACTGATAATAAATTAATAAGGCTAATACCCATAAGAAAATAACTATATGAGAAAGAAAACATGCTTAAGACTGAACATTAAAATCAATTAAGAAAAAAAGATAATTTTGGAAGCATTCCCTTTGCCTTATATGTTACTTTGTTTAGGGCCTCATCTAAGGTGCTTTGGGAGGCTTCATATAGAAGGTGACACTTAAACTGAATCTTTAAGGAAGGGTGTTCCAGGTAGCTGGAATAATATGCAAAGTATCATTGTGATAAATAGAATGGTGTGTTTGGAAATATTGAAAGAAATAAAAAATAAGATAAAATTTACAAAAAAAATCTATATCATATCTAGAAATTAATAAAACAAAATGTGCTTACTGTATTTGTGGAGAAAACAAAAACTATTATTAACAACATGAAAAGAAGTAGAATTACCGGGTGATAAAATATATGTGTGTATAGGAAAACTCAGTGGTGCCAACTCTCCTTATTGTCTGTAAAAGTAATGCATTTTCAATGAGAGTTGAAATAAATGTGTTTTGGAAGCACTTGACATAACTAATTCTAAAACTTAGTATTTACCAAACATGTAATAAAATACATTGCAAAATCATTACAGTTATAACGTTGTGAACCAGTGCTGGAACAGGCAAGTAGATCAATATAACAGAAAGAATTTAGAAACATATTCATGTACATACAGACACTTGGTATTTCGCAGAAATGTCCTCATTAGTCAGTATGGAAAGAAGAGATTCTTTAAAAGCTGGTAATTAAGTACATGGTCTCAACTAAATAAATCCCCAAAGCACAATATCTAAGAAGGAATTAAAATTATAAATATGAAAAGTATTTTTTTAAAATATGGAAAAAAATATGGAAGACTGTGAAAGAGATTTTTTTGGCACCTTAAGATTATACAGTGTTGGCAGCTTTCTTTAATAAAGAGAATGTAAAATTATAAATAGAAAATAGGGATAGTGTAATACCCAATACCAAATGGTTTACAGTTCAGCTAGACATTTTATACTCATTCAACTACCATGGGCATTTTTTGGCCTTGGCTTCATGTAGAAGGATTCAAGGATAGTATTCTAACAGAGCGGTGTCAGGACTTTCTCTTCAGCATAACTCCTGAACATTGGTATTTATAGAACATTCCATCCAACAAAAGCAGAAAATATATTCTTTTTGAGTGCACATGGAACATTCACCATGATAAACCAAAATCTGGATCATAAAACAAACTTTGGCAAATTAAAAATTTTGAAACCATACAGTAGAGTCTCACCATTAATGCATTTAGCAAGAAATCAGTAATATAAAGTTATCTGGGAAAATCCCGACATATGTAGAAAATAACCAAAACTAAATAATCCATGGATCAAAGGGGAAAATGCTAGTAAAATGCTAGAAAGAACTTTGAATTGAAAGAAAATTAAAATAAAACATTAAAATTGGTAGGATGCAGATAAAAATGAGTAGAATAAAATTAATATATGAAAAGCTTTTATTAGAAAAAAGAACAGTCTCGAATTATCTAACTTTTCCCTTAAGAAATTAAACAAGAAAAACAAAATAAAACAAAGACAATCAGAAGATGGAGTAAAATAACAATAAGAGTAGATATCAATGAAATTGAAAACTGAAAAACAAATGAGGTTCTTTGAAAAGATCAATAAAATGGATACACTTCTAGCCGGGCTAATAAAGAAAAAAAGAGACATGTTACTAATATTAGCAATGAAAGAGGGAACATAGTTACATACCTTACAGACATTAAAAGAATAATAGGAGAGTATCTCAAATAACTGTATACCCATAAATTTGACAACTTAGATGAAGTGAATGAATTTCTTGAAAGGTACAAACTACTGAAGCTCGCTGAAAAAGAACTAGGTAATCCAGGTATTCATTAAATAATTTGAGTTTGTAGTTAAAATCCTACCAACAAAGAAAACTACAGGTCCAGCTAGCATCAATGATAAATTCTAACAAACATTTAAAGAAGCAATTAACACCAGTTTCACATGATTTATTTTCCAATATAGAAGTGGATGGATTGCTTCCAATCATTGTATGAGGCTAGCATTACCGTAATATCAAAACCAGGCAAAGAGATTATAAGAGGGAAAAAAGCTATAAAGCAGTATCTCTCATAAACATGGGTGTAAAAATTCTCAAGAAAATATTAGCAAATCAAATCCAACAATATATTAAAAAGATTATACAATACAACCAAGTAAATTTTATCTTTAGAATTCAAGGCTGATTTGAAAATGAATGTGATTTGCTATATCTGTCTGAAGAAAAAAATTATCATCTCAATCAATACTAAAAATTATCTGACAAAATTCAACATCTATTCTGAAAAAGTACTCTTAGGAAATTAGGAATAGAAGGGAACTTAGTATGATAAAGGACATTTACAAGAAACTTGATCCATTATATTTAGTGGTAAAAAACTAGTTTTCCCCAAAGATATGGAACAACACAGAGGTGTCCTTTCTTTCCAGTCCTTTTCAGTATCATACTGGAAGCCTTATAAAACAATGAAATGCTATAAGGCAAGAAAAAGAAATAAAAGGCATACAGATTAGAAAAGCAGAAATAAAAACTGTCTCTATTCATAGATGACATGATTTTCAATATAGAAAATCATAAGAAACCTACAAAAAAGCTCCTGGAAATAAGAAATAAATTTAGTAGGGTCACAAGATACAAGGCAAATATACAAAAATAAATTGCATTTCTATATATTAGTGACAAACAACTAGAAATGAAAATTAAACAAAAACAGTATTTTTAAGAATAACATCAAATAACATGAAGTACTTAGATACAGTTGTAATGAAATATGAGCAGGATCTGAATGTGGAAAACTAGAAAGCAGTTATGACAGAAATCAAAGATCCAAATAAATGGAAGGATATTTTGTGTTCATGAATTAGAAAGCTCAGTATTGTTAAAATACCAGTTTTCTCCAAATTGATCCATATATTGAACATATTCCCAAGCAAAACTCAGCAGTAGTTTCTTATTCTAAAATTTATTTGGAAAAGCAAAGCACCTAGTATAGCAATTTGATAAAGAAGTACAATTTGATAAAGAAGTACAGAGTTGGCGTATTCATTGTACTTGATTTCAAAACTTAGTATAAAGCCACAGTAATTAAGGTAGTGGGATGTGTGAAATGATAGACATATAGACCAATGGAACATAATAAGAAGTCCAAAAATAGACCTACACAATTTGGACAGTGTTGCAAAGGCAATTTCAACAGAAAAATAAGTATTTTCATTGAAGGATACTTAATCAATTGGACATCCATATGCCAGATAAAACAAGCAAACAAAAAAAGATGAACCTCAACCCATACTTCATACCTTGTACAAAAATTAATTCAAAATGGATCAAGTAGACCTAAACATAAGACCTAAAATAATAAAATTTTTAGAACAGAATCTGGCAAACATTTTCTATAAAGGGTCAGATAGTAAATATTTTAGTCTTTATGGACCACTTATGTTTTCTGTCACATCTTTTTTTTTTTACAACTTTTAAAAATGTAAAAAACATTCTTAGCTCACAGACAGTTTAAAAATGAACCTATGGGCCAAAAGGTTAGCCCATGGGCAGTACTATATTGTCTCTTGTTTTAGACGAAAGCATAGGAGAAAATTTTTATGATCATAGGTTAAGCAAAGAGTTGTTAGATACACCAAAAGAACAATTCATTTAATTAAAAAAAAACTGATAAATTGCACTTCATTAAAATGAAAGGTACTTTGTGTAATTTATCTGACAAGGAACTTGTAACCAGAAAATACAAAGAACTCTCAAATGTCAACAATAAAGAAACAACCAAATTTAAAGACTACAATTGGAAATATAGGTATAGATTTAAACAGATACTTCACCAAAGAAGATATCTGAATGGCTACTAAGCATACGTAACAATCGATTCTCAATATAATTTGTCATACAGTAAATGTGAGTTAAAAGTACAATGATATACTACTGCCTATCCAGAACAGATTTCAAAAAAGAAAGAAAACTAACAATACCGAGTTCTGCCAAGGATACAGAGAAACTAGAACTCTCATACACTTCTAGTTGGAATGCAAGATGACACAGCCACTTAAGAAACAGTTTGACAATTTCTTACAGAGTTAAGCATACACTTACCACATGATCTAACAATCACGCTCCTAGATATCTATCCAAGAAAAATGGATCTTCACGCACACACAGAAAACATGTAGATCGAAGTTCACAGCAACTTTATTCATAATCACCAAGAATTGGAAACAGCTCAGATGTCCTTCAGCTGGTGAACAGTTGAACAAATAATGGTATATTCACATAATGAAATACTATCAAGCAATAATAAGTAACAAACTGCTAATACATACAACAACATGGATGAATCTCAATGAATTATGTTAAGCAAAAGAAAACATACTCAAACGGCTACGTAATGTATGATTGCATTTATATGACATTCTGTAAAAGGAAAAACTATAAGACATAAAATATATCAGCAGTTGCTAGGGAATTGGGGTGTGGGGAGTTAACTAGAATCAGGCACAGGTAACCTCTTGGGTTAGTGGAACTATTTCTGTCTTCTATGTGTTGATTTTGGTGGTGATTATATAACTGTATACATTTGTCAAAACTCATCAAAATGCACATAAAAAGAGTAAATTATAGTATATGTAAAATTTTAAAAAGTAGGAGGGACAGATGGAAGATAGAGAGAGGAACAATGAAGTTTCTAAATTAAAAGAGATGTTTTACTGATAATGGGGGAGGCTCAAGCATGTTTATAGGCCATAGGCCCAAATTAGTAAATAGGGAAATGTTAAAGATTATCTACCTTAAAAAAGGTAATTTATATTTTAAACTTATAAATAATACCTACCCAAAATGAATTACAATTTAAAAAAATGTGTGATTTGTAATCTTTTGTATTATTTTGTGAGGTTGATTTTAAGTACTGAAGTTGAGTGCTTAGCATAATGTAAGTTATAAGTCTATAACTTAATGGATTCCCTATTATTTGCTCTGGGTACTTGTGTGTAATTTTCTTGCTCAATGAATGGATAGCTTTCTAAGACCCTTGCTTAATATGATGTGCCTTTTCACATGGATATTGTGGTTCCTAATGACTAGGGACTTAGCTATTTTTAATATCTAAACTGTATTTATTTTTTAAAGGTGATGTTGGGCCAAATGGACAACCTGGGCCAGTGGGACCTCCTGGGCCTCCAGGAATAGGTGTTCAGGGACCACCAGGGCCACCAGGGATTCCTGGACCAATAGGCCAACCTGGTAAGATTGGAGTAAATATATATTTGTAGCATTCATTATATAGAGGTTAGTTAGCTCCTCAATAAAGTGTAACCTATGTAACAGTCTTCCAGAAAATAAATTTGAGGTAACATGTCTATTTGTGTAATTTTGTACAAGTGAAAAAGTACATATCACAGTATTAGAGTTCTATTTTGATCCCTGATATTCCCATCCTTGTTCATTTAAAATAGAGCTATTAACAATAATGCAATTCCATAATCTCGTTATGTTGCCACGGCATGTAATCATTGAGCTAGTCATAGTCTTGGGATCATAGACCTAAGAACTTCTAGTGCTGATTACTTTAGACCTGAGAATCATTTTAACATTAACAGACTGTGGTACCACTTTAATATTTCTTAGCACATGAGAGCTAAAGTTAACATTCTGATAAAAATATTTTTTAGGCGTTCTCATTTCTTTTCTTTATAAAATGAGTTGAATTTTCTCCTCTTTTGCCCCTAGATCAGGAATTACTTTACAACTCATAAGCACTCTAAAATTTTTATATGGATATGCAAAAAGCTTTTGTCAGCTTGTAACCTAATAGAGAATCATATGGTTTGTGTGAGTTTGTTTACTCGAGTTTGTGGATCCTGAGTCATCTGATGATTTGACTTCTTTTTTTCTTAACCTAGGCAGGCACAGTCAGGGCCACTATTGGGCCAACATCATGTCATTCTAAAGCACTTTAATAATTCACAAAATTAAAACAAATATAGAACATTTAATCAATCCTTAATTCACTTGAACATATCAGATGACTTAAACACACAGTTCAGATGTACATATATTGACTTCGAACAATGGAAATATATTTTCTGATATTAAATCATGCCACTACTGGTTTAAAAATAAGAAAATTCATAGTGTTACTTTGAAGTAGGCTGTTGAAAAAATGCTGCTTCAACACTTATGATCAGAAGCATTTTAACTAGCATAGCAGCAGGAACTTCAGAAAAAAGCAATTAAATTTTAGGTTTGCCCATTATAGTCTTTGCCTGCTGTTCCACGAAGATGGTTGAAATGAATTTATGATTTCTGTTATGTTTTGTCATTTCTTTTATTTCTCATAACTGCATGAGGTTTGGAAGAGACCAATATTAATACCAATCTGAACAAAATAAAAGCACATTTATTTGTGCTTTATACTTTTTCCAAATTTAGCTAATACTCTACAATGTTTCATTCATCTAACATCATCCCTATTTATCTGATGGATATATAGGTATATTGATTTATAAAGTCTAGATAAGATAGGCGGAGGAAAAGTTATGGTGCTGAATTTAATCTTCCTTCTATGAATATATACTTTCCCACAGAATTCAAGATCTTAACTAACATGGTTCAACAAAGAAATAATGTTAGCATAAACTGGCATGAAAATATATCAAATGCAATCCTGTTAATATAGAAATGTTCTCAAATCACAATATTTTTACCACAGGATAGGTAATATTTTATATTTGATATTAACCATGTATATTTACATTTTTTAATTAATTTATTTATTTTTTATGGTGCCAGTGGATAACAAAATCCAATAAGTTTCAGCTGTATACTTTAACAGTACGGCATATATATATTTACAATCTCTGTTCACCTACCATAGTTAGATTTATTTCTGTCACAACATATTTGACCCCCATTAACCCATCTAACTACTCCTGCCCCCTCTCCACTCCCCTCTGGTAACCATTAGTCTATTGTCAATATCCATGAGTCTCTGTTTGTCCTGTTCATTTGTTGCTTAGGTTTATATCCCACATGTAAGTGATATCATGTGACTTTCAACCTTTTTCTGACTGGGTTATTTCACTTAGCCTGATTATCTCAAGGTCCATCCATGTTGTCTCAAATGGCAGTATTTCATCTCTTCTTATGGCTGAGTAATAGTCCATTGTATATATGGACCAGAGCTTCTTTGTCCAATCATCTATCATAGGACACTTCAGTTCTTCCACATCCTGGCCGCTGTGAATAATGCTGCTGTGAACATCGGTGTGCAAATATCTTTTCAGATATAGATTTTCAAGATTTTGGGGTAAACACCCAGTAGAAGGATTGCTGGATCATATGGTAGATCAATTCTTAGTTTTTTGAGGAGCCTCCATACTGTTTCCTATAGTGGCTGCACCAATTTGCAATTCCACCAGCAGTGTATGAGAGTTCCTTTTTCTCTATATCCTCTCCAACATGTGTTATAATTTGTCCTGTTGATTATAGCTATTCTAACAAGTGTGAGATGGTATCTCATTGTGGTTTTGATTTGCATTTCCCTAATAGCTAGTGATGTTGAGCATCTTTTCATATATTTGTTGGCCATTTGTATGTCCTCTAGGGAGAAGTGTCTGTTCAGGTTCTCTGCCCATTTTTTATTGGATCGTTTGATTTTAATTGTTATTGAGTAGTATGAGTACTTTGTATATTTTGGATATTTATTAAGACCTTATCGGAGGTGTTGCTTGCAAATATATTTTCCCAGTTGGATGGTTCTCTCTTTACCTTGTTGACGATTTCTTTTGCTGAGCAGAAGCTTTTTAGTTTGATGTAGTCCCATTCATTTATTTTAGCTTTTACTTCTCTTGACTTTGAGGTCAAATTCATAAAATCCTCTTTAAGTCCAAGGTCCTTGAGTTTAGTTCCTATGTTTTCTTCTATGCATTTTATTGTTTCAGGTCTTATATTCAGGTCCTTAATCCATTTTGAGTTACTTTTTGTGTGTGGTGATAGACAACAGTCGAGTTTCATTCTTTTGCAGATGGCTTTCCAGTTTTCCCAGCACCATTTATTGAAGAGGCTTTTCTTTCTCCACTGTATATTTTTAGTATTTTATTGAAAATTATTTGCCCATATAAATGGGTTTACTTTTGGACTCACTATTCTGTTTAATTGGTCCATGTGTCTGTTTTTCTGCCAATACCATGCCGTTTTGTACACTGTCACTTTGTAGTATAATTTGAAGTCGGGAAGAGCGATGCCTCTAGCCTCGTTTTTGGTTTTTTTTTTTTTTTTTTCCTCAAGAAGGATTTGGCAATTTGGAGTCTTTTGTGCTTCCATACAAATCTGAAGGTTTTTTGTTCTATTTCTTTAAAAAATGACATTGGGATTTTGATGGGGATTGCATTAAATCTGTATAATGCTTTAGATAATAAGTTCATTTAAACTATGTTGATTCTTCCAATTCAAGAACATGGAATATCTTTCCATTTCTTTGTATATTCGTCGTAGGGGCTTATAGTTTTCATTATACAGGTCTTTCACATGTTTCATTAAATTTATTCTTAGATATATTACTCTTTCTGTTGTAATTGCAAAAGGAATCATTTTATTTTACTTCTTTTTCTGAAACTTCATTATTAGAGTATGTGAACGCTGTGGAATTTTGAACATTGATTTTGTATCAGAAACTTTACTGTATTTGCTTATTATTTCCAGTAGTGTTCTTGTGGAGTCTTCAGGGTTTTCTATAGAGCGAATCACGTCACCTGCAAATAGTGACAGTTTGACTTCTTCGTTTCCTATTTGGATGTCTTTTATATCTTTCTCTTGACTGATTGCACTCATTAGGACCTCCAACGTTATATTGAATAAGAGTGGCGATAGTGGACAGCGTTGCCTTGTATCTGATCTTACAAGGAAAGTTTTTGCTTTT
>NW_011888901.1:1114042-1141807 GCF_000151845.1 Pteropus vampyrus
CTGATTGCACTCATTAGGACCTCCAACGTTATATTGAATAAGAGTGGCGATAGTGGACAGCGTTGCCTTGTATCTGATCTTACAAGGAAAGTTTTTGCTTTTCCACCATTCATTATAATGTTGGCTGAGGCTTTGTTATATATGGTCTTTGTTAAGTTAAGGTACTTTGCTTCTATACCGATTTTGTTAAGCGTTTTGATCATAAATGGATGCTGTATCTTGTCGAAGCCTTTTTCTGCATCTATTGATATGATCGTCTGATTCTCATTTTTTAATTTTTTTATGTGATGTTTCACTTTAATCGATTTGCGTATGTTGAACCATCCTTGTGCCCCTGGGATGAAGCCCACTTGATCATGGTGCATAATCTTTTTAATATGTTGCTGTATTCAGTTCGCTAGTATTCTATTTAGGATTTTTGCATTTGTGTTCATGAGAGATATTGTTCTGTAGTTTTCTTTTTTTGTGTTATCTTTACCAAGTTTATGGTATCAGAGCGATATTAGCCTTATAAAATGAGTTTGGAAGTATTGCCACCTCTTCGATTTCTTGGCAGTGTTTGAAGATAATAGATATCAAAATTTCTTTGAATGTTTGGTAGAGTTCACTGGTGAAGTAATCTAGTTCTGGACTTTTCTTTTTGATAGTTTTTTGATGATTGTTTCAATTTCCATAATGCTGGTCAGTCTATTTAGATTTTATAGTTCTTTTTAATTTAGTCTAGGAAGGTTATATATTTCTAAGCACTGGTCCATTTCTTCTAGGTTATTAAAGTTGGTATTACATACTTTTTCATAGTATTCTTCTATGATCCTTTGTATTTGTGTGCTGTCTGTCGTAATTTCCCCTCTTTCATCCTTGATTTTGTTTACTTGTGTTCTTTCTCTTTTCTCTTTAATGAGTCTAGACAGGGTTTTGTCAATCGTATTAACCATCTGAAAGAAGCAGCTCTTTGCTGCATTTATTTTTTCTATTGTTTGTTTATTTGTTTTCAGTTTCATTTATTTCTGCTCTAATTTTGATTATTTCTTTTCTTCTGCTGACTTTAGGCTTCATTTGTTCTTCCTTTTCTAGTTTTTTAAGATGAAGCATTAGGTTGTTTGTTTGGGCTCATTCTCATTTTTTGAGATAGGCCTGTAATGATATAAACTTTCCTCTGATGATCGCTTTGGCTGTGTCCCAAAAGTTTTGATATGTTGTGCTATCATTATCATTCATTACTATGTATTTCTTGATCTCACTTTTTATTTCTTCTCTGACCCAGTTATTCTTCAGTTGTATGTTGTTTAATCTCCGTATATTTGTGTTTCTTCCACTTTCTTTTCACAGTTGATCTCCAGCTTCAAAGCATTATGATCAGAGAATATTGTTGTTATGATTTTCACCCTCTTTATATTTGTTGAGGCTATTTCTGTGTCCCAGTATGTGGTCAGTACTTGAGAATGTTCCATGTGCACGAGAGAAGAATGTATAAGAAGCTGTTTTGGGATGAATGGCTCTGCGAATGTCAATTGTGTCCATTTGTATAGTGTGTCATTTAAGGATGTTATCTCCTTATTGATTTTCTGTTTGGATGATCTGTCCGTATCTGACAGTGGAGTATTTAGGTCTCCTACTATGATAGCGTTTTGGTATGTTTCTCCCTTTAGTTCTGTTAGTAATTGCTTTACATATTTCTGGGCTCCCTGATTGGTAGCATAGATATTAATAAGTGTTATGTCTTCTTGGGGCATGATTCCCTTTATCATTATGAAGTGTCCCTCTGTATCTTCTTAACATTTTTTTTTATTTTGAAGTCTGTTTCATCTGATATTAGTACTGCTACTCCTGCTTTTCTCTGAATGCCATTTGCTAAAAATATCACTTTCCATCCTTTCACTTTGAGTCTATATTTGCCTCTGTAGCTGAGATGTGTCTCCTGGTGGCAGCATATGATTGGGCTTTGTTTTTTGATCCTCTCTGCAACTCTATGTCTTTTATTGGTGAGTTCAGTCCATATACATTTAGGGTGATTATTGAAATATGAGGTCTTATTATGGCCATTTTATCTTTATTTTGGCTAGGTTTTGTGGGTCTTCTCTCTAGTCCTTTTTTTATGTTCTATACTTCAGTTCTGAATCTTGGGTGAGTAATTGCTATTACAAGTATGTAAAGGATAGTTATCTATATCCAGTCATCCATTTTCTTCTGCACGTGACTTATCTCCATTCCCTTTGCGAATTTCGATCTTTGAATCCTCCCTTTTTCAGTCAGTCATTGTTGTCTCAATTTGTCCCTATGTATGCTGAACGTTCATTACTATCTTGCTATAGCAAATCTCTTCTTATTGTCTAAGCTTATAATGCCCTGTTCTTAGTAAGGGTTACACTTCTCTGCTTCTATCTGCCTGCTAGTCACCTTACTCCTAATTATGTATTTTTTGTCATTGTGTTTTAGATGAACTGACCCCTTTCAGTATTTCCCGTAATGCAAGCCTCGTAGTGGAGAATTCCCTCAATTTTTGTATGTCTTTATTTCTCTTTCATCTCTAAAAGAGAGCTTAGCTGGATACATTATTTTTGGCCGATAGATCCTTTCATTTAATAGTTTGAATATTGGATTCCACTCCTTTCTGGCTTGTAAGGTTCGTGCTGAGAAGACCGACAATATTCTAATGGGGTTTTCTTTATAAGTTACTGTATTCTTTTCCCTGGCTGCCCTGAGAATTCTTTCTTTGTCGTTGATTTTTGATCATTTTAATACAATGTGTCTTGGAGAAGGCCTTTTTGGGTTGAGATAATTGGAAGTTTTGTTGATTTCTTGAATTCCAAGCTCTAGCTCATTCCTTAGATTTCAGAAATTCTCGTCCACTGTTAGTCTGAAAATGCTTTCTAGTCCCTGCTCCTTTTTCTCACCTTCGATAATGCTCATTATTTTTATGCTTCCTCTCCTGATGGTATCAGCTAGTTCTTATATTTCTCTTTCATTATTTTTAATTCTTTGGTTTTTCTCTTGTTCCTTCTGATTTATTTCTAGATTTCTGTCTTCTATGTCACTTTCCTCCATTTGTTCAACTCTATTTCTCAAGCTTAGTATTTCATTTTTTATCTCTTTCATTATTTTCTTCAGCTCCTGAAGTTGTATTTGGTTCTTTTTCAGGGTTTCAATCTCCTTGCTAAAGAACTCATTTTGCTCACCTAATTGTTTTTTCAATTCCTGAATTCGTTGATATGATTTTTTTTGGATCTCACTGAGGTTTTTTTAGAAATACCATCCTGAATTCTCTGTCATTTAAGTCGCATATTTCTATGTCTGTAAACTTATTTTCTGGAGATTTTTCTCTTTCTTTCTGAGCTGCCTTGTCACCTTGGTTGTTCGTGTTGTTTAATGGACATGATGACTGGACATTATTGGAAATGTATTCTGCTCTTTTTCTAGAAACAATATTTATTATATAAAGGTCTCTGTAGCTTGTTGCAATGAAAGCATCTTTATTTTGGTTTCCAGTAGGTGGCATCTAAGCCTCTTGGATCTCTGCTTTATAAAATAAAGCCTTAATAATGCCTTTTTTTTCCTTATAGTTGTTTAACATGCTTGCTGCCCTCAGTTTTAGTCCCTATCAGTGTTAGCAACAGTTTCGGTAGCATTTGCTCAGACTCCCCTGGAGTTCCGCGGTGTTCAGTCTTGGAAGATATGGGATAAGGGGACCTCTGGGTTGTGGCATGGGGGCTGCGGCTCAGCCTGGGTTTTGCAACCATGGCTGATAAAAATCAACTGTTGTTTCTCTGCCATCCCTGCTTCTCTGCCATCCCAGCTTCTCTGCTTTCTGCCCTGATAACTGTGCAGTGCCGCCGGCCATGTGGAGCTCACAGTTTCCCCAGGCAGGGCTGTTTAGGGAACTTGCCACACTCTCCCCTCTCCCCTCTCCCCTCTCCTCCCACAGGGAGCTCAGGCTGGGAGAGGCAGCCTCTTTGTTTCTGCCAGTCCACCATCTGACACCTGGGGTTCTGACCTGTGGTAGCTCTTATGCACAGTTCCCACACTCAGACATGCTGGTGTAAAGTTTGGGTTTTGTTTTGTTTTTTTTTGTTTGTTTGTTTGTTTTTCAGTTTTACATGTTTCAAGGAGAGACATCAGGGGATGTCTCTCACTCCACCATGTTTCTGACATGTATATTTAGTTTTAAGGTAAATTTTATTTATATCTCCAAAGCAGAATAGTATCTTAGCCCATTTCAAACATATCATAATTTCTGTTCATCCATCTCAATAGCATGGTGATCAGCAA
This sequence comes from Pteropus vampyrus, assembly GCF_000151845.1. Classification (NCBI taxonomy): domain Eukaryota; kingdom Metazoa; phylum Chordata; class Mammalia; order Chiroptera; family Pteropodidae; genus Pteropus; species Pteropus vampyrus. The sequence goes on from NW_011888901.1 coordinate 1,118,309, forward strand.
GGCTGTTAATAATATCTTGATACACCTGGCTTATACTGCATGGCTAAAATTCTAACTACCAATGTTTTTTCTTTAAATAAGAAGCTTATTTTATATACTTTCTGTGTTTCATTTTGTTATAGAAAACTTAATGCAAAATATTTTATATTGTCATCTCTCCAGTATGAAATATTCACATTATGCTTTTCAGTCTTTTCTTTTGCCTTATTTTCTGCTATTATTTACCTAATCTTTACTATTTGTCATTCTCTTTTCCAAGGCAGGTATGCAGCTTAATGCGTATTCATAAATTAAAGACCTGTGGAGTATCAGTTCCTCATTTGACAGTAGAGAAATTAAAGAAATAAATGCCAAGGAACATAAAGCAAAATGCTTTTTCATCCCATGCCCTAGTAACCTAGGCAGAAATGGAAGTTGTTGGTTCTTGTTATTTGATCTGATTATTAACTAGAAGATTACCGATTTTAGTGAACCTTTCTAGAGTTCAGTTAAATATACTTAATTCCATGTCCACAGATCTAACCTAACCTGAACCAAATTTGTTTTAATGCTTGCCCAGACTCAAGAAAAAATGTGTGGTTGAATTGGCCCAAGTTCATCACGACTAATGTGAAACAAAGAAACAAAGAGTTAATCACATCATTTTCATAGATAGAGAGTATATTATAGTTTTAAAACATTTTTTGGCTATAAAACCCCTGGAAAATTTGTGTATATATACATGCACACTTGCACATACACATGTGTGTGTATGTAAACTTCTCACAGACAGTACATGTTTTTGAAATTTTCCCTTTTTCTCCATTAACTGGTTCCATTTGGCTGCCAATAAATTTAGAACACCTATGTACCCCTAATACACTTAGCCTCTATAGATATAGCCATAGAATTCCTGTTACTGTATAAGGAGATTCAGAACTTTTGTATTTAATTGTCTTTCTTCATCTTGATCTTACCAGGATACCTATTCCTGACAGTATTAATAGAAAAGGTCTATGCTGTGAAAAGTACAGAATAATATCCGTTCCTGCTACTAATAATAGCAATGAAGAAAGAAATCTTGCCTAGTATATGTAGGTTGTTTAATCATAGTCATCTAATACTCATTATTTAGTTTCTGTACCTAACCTGTTATGGTATAAAATAAAATTTACTTTTAAACTCCAAGGGGATTATTCAGAGCAATATAAGCAAGAGATAAGCAAAAGTGTAAAGTTGATCATCTTCAAAGAGTATCGCTTTTTATGAATGTAAATATGTTACTGTGTCTCTGTTGGCAAGTACATTTCATTTATAGAATATGCTATATGAATATCTGAACTAATACCTAATATAAGTTTTGTTATTCATTACTAATTAATATGTGATAGTAGTGAATCAATATCTAATAAGTTCTATTTCTAGACATTTTTGTTCTAATCTTTACATGCTTAGTTTTGATTTCTAACTCAACGAATCTTTTGCAACTTGCTTCTGCTTTAGAGGCTCATCTTGCTGCTGAACTTTAATACCCTGCCTCTTGAAATTCAGGTCTACCAGATACTATAGGTCTTTCCCAAAAACCCTATCTAAAAGCTTTAAACAAACAAACAAACGAGATTTCTCCAGATTTAAGTCTTTGAGTTCTTATCATTATTTTGTAGGTCTCTTCTCTTGGAACATATTTTGAAGAACAAATAAGTCATCTTGAAAACTCAGCTATTAAAAAAACTACTTGGGCTATAATATAACAACAGACAGTGATCTGTATGGAACTGTAATAACGCTCATTATTAGGTATCACATACTTCATAAATACAATAATATAAAATCTCTCTACCTTTTTATAGTATTTTACTATAAAATGGCAACATTGGAACTGTCACCATTGTACCAACTAAATGGAATTATCTAATCTTCAAAGTTCATTTTATCAGTTTAAGGATATGCTGGATATGTGACATCAATCAGATCTTAAAATTCCAGGATCTTACTCTCTTACAAAAGTAATTGCCTATGAATCTTCAGTGGTATAATTAGATCTTATTGTTGAAGGGAAACTTGTAATGGTCCCAGCTTCCAGTCAGTTATGCCAGATCCCCATTTATCAGATAAAAAACAACAATATTAAGTGACTCATTAAATCATATGTCTATTAGGTATTGGAGTAGGAACTTGCACCATATTTGTAGGTTAATTTTTTCCCTAAACATATTCCTTTACTTACCACTTTGTTTTTGGTGAGTAGTTCAGTCTTCCAGAAACTTACTAAAATTAAATATTTTTGCAACGTCATATTTTCTTTTTCCTGTAAAATCCTAGTCGGAATACTGAGAAACAAAAGTTAACAACAAAAACATAATAATTATTAAAACAACATGTACAGAGCCAAAATAAACTCAAAAAGATCCATTAATTACTCAATAATTAATCATTTTTTGTGGATTATAGAAGTATATCCCAATAATTTATAATATTTTAGAGCAATGCAAATCCAAGGACTAGCATTGAATCACAGGCTGTTAACCAATCTGCATTAGAATTAGAATAAATTGAGAATAAGCTTTTAGAAATTTTTATAGCAATTTGACAGTATAATTCTATTTGTTGAGCATAATAACCAAAAAGTAGGTTTATATGTTGTCTGTCCTAGGTTTTTCATTTTATTTTTAATAATTGTTATTGTATTTTATTTTAAAAATTAGTCCAGGAATTAAGACAAGATTGATCTGTCACCAGAAATAATCTGAGAAGTACTTTCTTAGAGAAATATATTTGGAAACCCTAAAGCTTTATTGTTAAGTCATTTTATGTGCATGATGCCAAAAATATCTCTAACTCACTCTTAGGTTTGTTATATACCAGATTCTATCAATTTTTTTGCTAGTAAAATAACCAGATAACATCTCTTAAAACTGTTCCACTACTTGTTAACATTGGTCTTGTATTAACTAGGATTGCATGGAACACCAGGAGAGAAGGGAGATCCAGGGCCTCCTGGGTTTGATGTTCCAGGACCCCCTGGTGAAAGAGGCAGTCCAGGGATCCCTGGAGCACCTGGTCCTATGGGACCCCCAGGATCACCAGGGCTTCCAGGAAAAGCAGGTGCCTCTGGCTTTCCAGGTAATGTGTTTAAGCTTTTCTCTGATTTTAGATTCAGGAAATTAAAACTAATATGACTCTGGGATATTATTCTCTTGTTGTACTTTTCTGGATTGACACTATCCCTTAAGGAAAAATGTTAAATGCTATTGATTGCAGGAAAGTGACTTTGCTCTTTGTCTTTCACTTTGTGAGAATTCCAGTTATATAATGCTGTATAACAAATGACTGCAAATTTAATGGTTTAAATCAACCTTTTTATTTTGCTAAAGATTTTGTGGGTCAAGAATTAAGGGATGGCTTAATGGGATCATTTATCTCTGATCCACATGGCAACTACTGGAGTGGTTGGGAGGAAAGATCTATTTCCAAGATGGCACTTCTTTGACACCTGAGTGTTCCTTGGCCTCTTCACATGGCATCTCATTATCCATTTTGCCTCTTCACATGGCTTGGGTTCCTCACATTTTGATAGTGTCCAGGCAGTTACTCTACCTTCAGGGCATCTGGTTTCCAAAAACAAAAACTCCCTAAAACAGAAGTGAGTGTTCCGAAAGCCCCAGGTAGAAGCTGTAAGACTTCTTATGATCTAGCCTTGAGAGTCATACAGTGTCACTTAGTCAAGGGCAAGTCACAGAGGCCAAATTCAAGGAGAGAAGGATATACAGTATACAGGGATTTGTATACTTGGACATGTGATTCATTAGAGGGCTATTTTTGAAGATTAGCTACCACAGTGAGTCTTTTTATTCATGGATATTGGCAATAGTGGTCACTAAGTTTGGGGCAGTTAAAAAGGGGTAAAACTTAGTGTTTTCCCTCTTACCCTCAATAGTTTTCCAGTTGACGCCTTAAAAATTCTATTTTATCTTTCCAAGGAAAGTAAAGGAAAGGTAAAAGTCACTGTTGATATTCTTCAAAGGTGCCAAAGGTGAAATGGGTATGATGGGACCTCCAGGTCCACCAGGACCCTTGGGAATTCCTGGCAGGAGTGGTGTTCCTGGTCTCAAAGGTAATATTCAGAATTTGCTGGCAGATACATGTAAGGGAAAATTAAACATTGTTTTACTTCAGTACAGAATATTTTTATTTGATTGGTTTAAAATGAGTAGTGATTATTTGTATTTTGTTTCTATGTGATATGGCATTTAAATAGGTCCTATTCTCATTTGGCGGTTTGCTTACTTTGGATACCATGAGACATAATAAATACTTAGTTCAAAATAACAAAATATACAGATTAAATTTTGATTATTTTATTTCTGTAAACTAAACACAGCAGATTAAAACATCTGCTAAAGAATATGTTTTAAATTGGAAATTCAGAGACATCTAATCAACTTTAAAATCTCTTTTGGAAAATAAAAGGCAATAAACAAAAACAATGATACAAAAAAATTATTATTTTTAACAGTCTTTTTTAATTGTCAAAGAATCCCAGAAGAAAGAGAGATCGTTATTGAGTGTAAAATATGTGGGAGCTCAAGTTAGTCATACACAATAACCAAGGTACATAAGTGTTTTGAGTGGTCAGTGGTCTACCCAAGTATGGAACATATGAATAATATTTATATGCATTAATCCTGGATAATCTATGGATAAATCTGATCTGTTGTGGCTTCCCCATGTTTGTTGATTTTAGGTGATGATGGTTTGCAGGGTCAGCCAGGACCTCCTGGTCCTACAGGAGAAAAAGGTGGTAAAGGAGAACCTGGCCTTCCAGGCCCTCCTGGTCCAATGGATCCAGATCTGCTGGGCTCAAAAGGCGAGAAAGGGGACCCTGGTTTACCAGGTGAGTGAACATATTTATTAAATGAATACATTTCCAGGTATATTTGAAGTTTAATTTTTAGCATCATGAAAAGCGACTTGTAGTCCTGGATTCACCAACAAAAGGTGCTTAGATGTATCAAATTTTGGTAATGAAATTTAATTTTCACTTGACTTTTACTGTTTCACTGATCAACTTTTGTTTGAATATCTTCTTTGCAGTTTATCTATCACAAACTATGAGGTTTTAAAATACACTTAAGCAGTCACTTTTAGTCACTTTTAGGCCTTCCAGAAAGTAGTACAGGAGATAGTTGAGAGAAAAAGATAAATAGCCAGAACGGCTTGGGAAATTTACTGGTTCTTTATTGTTTTTCCTGAAACCAGATTGGGATGAGCGAAATATTGTTACCCTGCAGTGTTTTGATGTTTGTATTATACTTGGCTTTTAAATACAGTTCATCGTTATTCTACCTTGGCAGAATAAACAATTACTGGACTATGAACCACAAAGCTCAGCCCTGGGGGAATTCGCTGAAAGTAGTTCTAGGGAACAACTTTGTTTTTATAGTTATTTTATTAGAAGAAAATAATGTATATAAAACATTTATTTTTAAATATAAATTTCTTTTTTCTTTCTATAAAAGTATAACACATTCGTAGTAAAGCATCAGAAAATATGAATAAACACAAATGAATAAAATATTGGAGTCATCGGAAGGATCACTTTACAAATTATATAAATGCCTAACCATTGTACTATAAAATTTTAAAAAGAAAAACAAAAAATGAACCACAATCCAATCTATATAGAATAGCCTTTTAAGCAACATGCAACTTTAAAACTACCTTTGTTTATTTGCAGTTTATAGTAAAATTTGTGGCTCTTTTTGCGTTGTAACCGTTAATATTTTCAGTTCGTATGTGCATGTGAATGTGTGTGTGGGTATGTATGTACATAGATGTTATATATTTCCCTATGAGCAGGACTTAGTGGGCTTTTTTCCTTCAAAAAAGTGTTTAAGACATTACTGTAGTTTTGTATATCTTCACGAAAGATGCAGGGCTCCCTAATTTTTTATTACTGCTAAAATGAGATACCTTTTTTAAATTACTCTTTGCAAGACTTCTCTTTCAACTATGCCTTCTGTAAAAGAGTCAGTAAACTATATTTGCCTCTAATATAGGGTTATTAAATCTAGTTTTAGAATATAAGATATCGCCTAGAGATAATATGCCCAAAATCCTTAATTTTATAGTGTAAAAAACTGAGGCCCAAAGAGGAAAGTGACTTAATTATTGAACACTCTGAATTTCTTAATGGTAGCTAAATACAAAGTGGAGGATTTTAGTATGAATCCAGTGTTATTGGTTCATACTATGCCAGATTATGACTGGTACCTGTATTTCACTCACATTTCAGAATTTGGTTAGCTTGCTTCGCCAAATTCATTTAATGGATTTTGATATTATCTTAACTTGTCTTCCTTATATTCATCCTTGGAAGGTATCCCTGGAGTTTCAGGGCCAAAAGGTTATCAGGGTTTGCCTGGAGACCCAGGGCAACCTGGACTGAGTGGACAACCTGGATTACCAGGACCACCAGGTAAGTATGTTAGACCACCTGTAGTAATTGGATGGCTAATCCTGAACCCTGGAAAAATAATTATGTATTATTATGTGTGATGATATTTTGGATCTGGTCATGGCAATATGCTCGGGTTTCTTCTGAGATATACAGTTCTCCTTTAGCAAAAGTGTGGCCATTTGGCCCAAGTATCAACAGATAAGATTTGTAGGATGTTTTGCTTTACTCAGTTCTTTTCTCTTTGTGGTAGCAAGGTGTACACAGAATAAGAAGTACATCTAAGTAAGATGCTCTGTGTTTTTTTTTTTTTTACATAAATTGCAATGTATGTAAATAAGACAATTATCTGGTAGGAGTCTTAAGAATTTACCTTTTCCAGTTCCATTGCCTTCTGACAGGTCAATCATTAAACCATGTAAAACATATACATTTAAAAATAAATGCTGAATGAAAAAAATGATTCATTTTTTTTAAGTTTCAAGGGATGAAAATTTCACAAACTATCTTTATAGTCTGTTATAGTATCAATCAGCCATTACAGTCAAAATGATTTTTTTTTCTTATCTCTAATAAAACTCTTGCTGCTTCTTAAGCCATTTTCTTTTAGTTGGGCCCCTAAGAAATAAGGAGGAGCTGGTCCCCATCTTCGAAAGAGCCCTCTAGGTCAGTTATTCTGCTCTACACTCTGCACCACATTGCCTTGATATAGTTAGAATAAGAAATTATCTCTCTTTTTATCTTTCACATCTTCTGCATTCTCTTCCCCAAGTTGGAAGTAAGTGTGAAAGTAAAAAAATAAAAGAAAAAAATGTCTAAGATAACATCGTGGGCCTTCGAAAATACCTCAGTGACACCATAGAGCTCAAGCACCTAAGCTCTAGGAAGAATGTGTAAACAGAGCAACCATGACTGTTGGGGTTGACAGTCCAGTACCTCTCCATTAACCCTTGTCTATCTGTGGCCTAATGTACTAGGAGTATATCATGACAGGTTACGACTTTCCTCTTCTTGCTCTCACATACTCAGGATCTACATGAAAAAGCCACTTCTGAATCTTTTAAAAATAGACTCATTATATTAAATTTACCCGTGATAAATATAGTAAGGGTAGTTATACAACAAATAGGATTTCAGGTGTTTGGAATTATTTTAGGGCAAGAAACAAGATGTTCTGCTAAAATTTTTGCATTTTAAAAATAAGTAAATAAGTTTGTATTAGGAGACCTCTGTTATTGTGATTTATATTGTAATATGTTCCTAAGGAGATTTCTTTGGTACCTCTTTCTTATTTTATGCTGAATTAGATCAGTGGAACTTAAGCATGTATTAAGATTTGCTCCATCCAATACTATGCTTGAATTTTAATTATGACCCATTGCAAGAAACCAGGCAACTTCAATATTGCTGACTTGTCTTAATTTTACCAATTTGACTTTGCTAGGTCCCAAAGGTAACCCTGGTCTCCCTGGAAATCCAGGACTTACAGGACCTCCTGGACTTAAAGGAAACATAGGTGATATGGGTTTTCCAGGTGAGTGATGAAAATCTCTAAAATATTTAGTTCCGTTAATGAAAGATGGTTCACTATCTTTGTTGCCAGAAAAGAAACTGATATTGATAGAATCAAACTGAGACAATATCTAAGGTAATTAATGGCTGAAGCTTTCTCATTACACAAACATTTGAAGTGGGAATTAAGGGACAGGGCTTTAGAAACCTTAAAAGTAAGAATTCATAAACTTAAACTTGTATATTTTCTCTAGTTGTAGCCCTTTCACTTAAACTTCTTTTAAAAGTAGGCCTGGTTGTAAAGCTCATTATTATATAACTCAGAATTTGCAGAATTCTTTTAATTTTTTTTTTGCTCGGTCATATGCATCATAGATATGCCATGAATAAAACATATTTTGTAAAATATTGCATGTCACATGTTTTCAACAGGCCCTCAGGGTGTAAAGGGGTCTCCTGGTACTCCTGGAGTTCCTGGACAACCTGGCTCCCCAGGACTACCTGGACAGAAAGGAGAAAAAGGTGATCCTGGTGTTTCGGGCATTGGTCTTCCAGGTCTTCCTGGCCCAAAGGTAATCATACTCTAGGCCTATGCCTAAGCAGATGAAATTTTTATTTAATACTATGCTCATTCCTAATTTTTCATTAAACAAACTATAGAATGACATGGTATATTCTAGGTAAGAAATGTATTCCTTCTTTTTTTTCTTATACTGATAAGTTTAAGATTTGCAGCCAGTCCAAATAGTTGGGGCGGGCGGCGGGGAGAATCTTTCTGATTTCTTTCTTTTCCCTCTATCTTAATCTCTGTGTATGTTTCAGTAAACCAGAGGCCTGTTCTATCTGGTTTTGGTTTTCTTTTTCCTTTTAGCGATGCAGTTGTTGGTCTGTGTCCAATTATTGTTATTAACTAATTTGAAAAGACTTATAAACAAAGTAACTCATGCAATTAATGAAAGTGTAGTAGTATTTGTAACTGCATATCTGAGGTAGTTCTCTAAAAACAGTTATACATATCCCTCTATGCCCCTAGTCAATGAGAAAACTTTCATGGTATTTCTCAAGCAATCAGATTTAGAATTTGTTTTAGAATCAGACTTAACAAATATTTAATAACTTATTGATTCCATGTAAAAAGGTAATAAATATTACTGATCTGTAGAAGTACCTTATAACTAGTGGAGATGCATCCACTGTCTGTTACATATGTTGCAAATATTTTCTCCCAGTCAATTGTTTGTCTTATGACATCGTTTAATCATTCAGACTTTAATTTGATTGCCCAGTTAATTTACAGCTGTCTGCAACCTTTTTGGGCACCAGCAACTACTGGCCCTATGAGAATCTAATGCCTGATGATCTGAGGTGGATCTGAGGCAGTGATACTAGCTCTACAAGTGTCTGCAAATACAGATGAAGCTTCACTCTCTCTCCTGAAGCTCACCTCCTACTGTGTGGCCCTGTTTCTAATAGGCTACTGACTGGTACCCACCTGGTCTGCAGCCCAGGGGTTAGGGACCCCTGTTGTAAGAGATAATCAAGAGAAGTTTTTGCATATTAATTGCAGATTTACAGTGTAAAGTTTATTGAAATGAATCTTAATTTTTTGTGTTCAATTTAAATTTTACTAATAATACATGAATACATGTTTTTATTAAAAGTAGTAATACAGATATATCAAGGGTAAAAGTAAATATCTCCTTCATAAAATATCTTCTTTATTCCATTCCCCTTTTCATAGAAGTCTACTGTTAATAGTTGTGTGTAAATTTGAATCCCTTTATATATATATACACACACATACACATACACACAGAATTTTGGTTTTTCTGCACATTGTAATTGTGTAGAGTCATAGAACACACACTTATGTATGTTGCTTTATCATTTATATATTTTAATCTTTCTTTTTTCTATTTATCATAAATTTCTGTCATACATTATTTTAATTTTTTTTATTTTTCAGTTATATTATTTTGAATGGCTGCATGATATTCCAATGTTGTTGCAAATAATATGTGTGTACACATATCTGTATACACACATACAATTATTTATTAAACTGTATAGATTCCTAAAAGTGAAATTAGTGAAATTGCTGGACCAAAAGATAAGTGCACTTAAATTTTTGTCTTTTTAAGTTTGTATATTACTAGTAAGAAATAAACTTGATTTTAAAAATCAATCAACCAGTATGAAATGAGATGTAAAAAGACCCTTCTCATCAGTGATGTAAACAAGAAGTCTTATTTACACACATTTACATACTCCAGATCTACAGGTAACCACTTTTAGTAGTTCCTCATGTACTTGTCTGGAAAATGCTTTTTAATGCATATATATGCATATGTATATGATAGATATCAATTTTAAGACTCAATTACTTACATTTAAAATCTTTGATATTGAGGTACATTTTACAATTATAATTGAAAGCATTTTTTCCTGTTATTGATACATGAAATGGTGCTGCGATCTTCCAAATGTATGTATTTAATATTTTTTCACATTAAAAAAATTAATCAGAAATTAAACAGTGTATCTATATTACTCTTCCTTAGAAAGTAAAAGCAAACCACTGCAACAGAATTGGTTTTATTCACAGACATGGAATCATACTATATATCTGCTATGGACCTAGCTATTATAACTTAGTAAATCTTAGCTATTTCCCTTATCAGTCCATAAGTATGTACCTCATTCTCTTTAATTATTATATATTATTTTTGTGTGGGTTAACCATTAATAATGTAACTTATTATGAGTACTGAAGTTGTTTATGTATTTTCATGATTATAAATATATGTTGCACTGAAGATCTTATCCATATCTTACATACATATCTTAAGATCGTCTAGTAAACATCGCCGTAGAATAAAATCTGAGTAGAGTTGCTGGTACCCAGCATATATATGCCTTTAAAATAGCGATAGTTACTGACAAATTTTCCTGTTAAGTGGCTCTACCACCTTATACTATCTTGATCAGTGTAAAACATTTTCTAATTTCTCTTCATTTTACAAATATTGGGTATTATCCGTATTCCTAATTTCATCAAACCAATGGGTAAAAAGTAGTGTATCATTGTTTAAATTTTAATTTCCCTGATTATAAGTCAGATTGCTTATGTTTATATCTTCTCAGGAAATTGTCTGTTCAAACTCTGCTTCATTTTTTTTAGGAGGGGATTTGGTTATGTATTTCCTACTGCTTTGTAGAAGTACTTTATAAATAACAAAGATGCACCCATTATCTATTATATGTGTTGCAAATATTTTCTCTCAGTCAGTTGTTTTTCTTATAACAATGTTTACTGTGTATTTCATCATGTAGAAGTTTAAAATTTTTACATAGGTGGATTTTGTACTCATTCTTTTATTGAAAAAAAAATCTACTGAGTATGTATAATGTGCCTGGTACTGTTTTAGGTACTGGAGATAGGAGCATGAATGAAATAGGTTCACGGCCTGCATGGAGTTTACATCTAGTCAATAAACAAATAAACAAAATAAATAAGTTTATAGTATGTTAGAAGGTATGGCAAAAGTAAATCAAGGCTTGGGAATAGGAATTGCTGAGAATTGTTATATTTCAAATTAGGGTAGTAAGGGAAAGCTTCTCTGATAGCAATTGATCAAGTGACCTCATACAGTGAGGGAGTGAGTCATTAAAAGACTGAGGTGAGAGTGCACTTGACATATCTGAGGAACATAAATAAGGCTAGTGTGGATTAAGCAGAGCAAATGAGGTGAAACTAGGTAGTAGATGAGATCAGGTTGGTAATGGGGGATAGATTATCTAGGGCCTTGTAAATCATAGCAAGGGCTTTCAGTACTAAGTGAAATGGGGAGCGAGTTGAAAGAATAAAATGATTATACTTTAATTTTTAAAATATCACAGCTCTTGTTTTGGAAATAGATCATAGAGGAATGTGGATGGAAACAGTTATGTCACTATTTAAATAATACAGACTAGACATTTGATGGCTTCAATTAGAGTGATGGCAGTGAAAGTGGTAAGAAATGGTCAGAATCTAAGTATATTTTCCAAGTCAAGCCAGCAAAATCCGTGTATGGAATATGAGGAAAAGAGAGATATCGAGGATGACTGTAAAATTTTTATCCTGTGCAACCAAAAGAATGATATTGCTACATACTGAGATAAGAAAGATTTTGAGAAGCACATTTGGTAGGAAAGATTAGGATTATAGTTTTCTAATTGTTATGAAGACTTTTCTATCCTAAGATAAAAATAGACCTGTATATGATTTTGTTCTTTATATTTACATCTTTAATCCATTTAATTTTTTCTGTATGTTGTGTGAGATGAGGAACTAACTTTATTTTTATGTTTTTTTCCCCCAAATACATATATCCAGATCACTCAACCCTGTTTATTACAAACTCCATTCTTTACTCATTGATTTGAAATCTCTTTTTTAAATATTTCTAAATTTCTTCATACATATTCTTTTCTGGATTGAGTGGATTTTAACATTTATATAATGGAACCAAAATTACCATAATCTCTGAAATTATAATGACAACTGCAGAAAATGTTTCAGTTGGAAAATTTACTCAGTATATTCAACTCTTCAAGCAAGAGACTAGCTTTTAAAGTTTCTAATGCAGCCTACAAGTATATTTCGATAAGCAAATTCTACACTAAATTTAGATACTTGCAGAGCTTATAAAACAAGGAAATTATGTCTTCAAAGTAAACTGTCGCTTCTTTCAGATAGTGTTATTTTATCTTAGAATGGCGACATATTGAAAAATTAAAATTTTATAAGTCAGTAATATTAGGCACAAGCAGTCCTTGCTTTGAACAGTTCTGATATGCACAAATTTGTTACCACACTAGTTAAATAACATCAGTCCTCAACAACATGGTTCAAATTTAAGTTACCAGTATATTAGCTGTTCCATCCATAAGTCACTATGTCAATAACAGCTGGGCATCATGATCAATGAAAAATCATTTCACTTCTTTCAAATTCTTCCAGTTATATATGAATCTGTTATTCCTTTTATGCACTGGCAGCAAAGTAATTGTATTGCTTCTTTATCTTTCATTGATAAACCAATGTGAAATTTAACAAAAATGGATAATCAAAGGGGAAGTTGACCAACAAAGATGAAAGTGCAGCAAAACAACAAAAAGTGATAACACTGGAAGTAAAATTTAAACCTAATGTAAATGAGTTATAGATGAAATAGCCAACCATAAGGATGTTGACACTGCCACCATTTAAGACACTTTAGATACACAGCCAAGGGTGTTAGTAAAAGCGATCTTATCAACAGCATACAACTTTTCTCTATACATTTATTACTGATATAAAGAGGGATTTTATTGTACTTAGAAAACCTTTTAAAGATCATGGAACAATAATATTTTCCCATTGATTATTAATGTCTTTTTATATGGCTTAGCTTGCATTTCATTTTTATAGTCTCATACTATTATACAAAACAAGAAGTGCCTATATTATAAAGGAAGAGTAGAATAAAAGTTTCAGGAAACATAAAAGTGTAATTGGGGAATGTTGAGCATAAGAAAATAATTCTATAATTAGTGAATTGTTAAGAAATAAGGATAGTAGTAAAAAATCAGATGAGCATTTTACAGACATCACATTTTGAGAGAGTGTCCTTGTTAGTCAAAAAGCATAATTAATATAATAGGGTGAAAACTTGGACAGAGAATCAGTAGGCGAAAATTTGAATCCTGAGTTTGTCTATATGGCTGTGTAAGTCACTTTGTTCTTTTGCATCTTCATTACTTTGCCAGTAAAATAGAAAGAATAATTATCTTTCATATTTCACAAAGTTATAGTGAGGCTTCATTTAGATTTAAAGAACACTTTGTAAATTTTAAAGCACTCTATACATAGTATTTATGTCTGAAATGAGAGGGCTGGCCTAGATGGGATCTAAGATTTCTACAGCTCTTATTAATTTTACCCTGTGGAACTTATGAATCTGTAAAATTCTTTTTTTATTTATTTTTTTATTTTTTCCCTTATTTCTTTATTTCTTAAATTTAAAAAGTTAGACATTTATACAATCCATGAAGTTTTCCCCCCAATTACTCTAGCATCCATCCAGCAATACGCACAACCATTACAATAATATTGACTTATATACCCTATGCTATACTCTAAATCCCTGCGATTGTTTTGTAACTACTAATTTGTACTTCATCCCTTCACCTTTTTTGCCCAGCCCCCTAATGACTGACTCTCCCCTCTGGCAATCACCAGTTTTTTCTCTGTATTTGTGAGTCTGTTTTCGTTTAGTTTGTTTTTTTGCGTGTGTGTGTGTGTGTGTGTGTGTGTGTGTGTGTGTGGTTGTTCCTTAGATTCTGCATATAAGTGAAATCATATGGTATTTATCTTTCTCTGTCTCTTTCATTCAACATAATACCCTCTAGTTATTTAGGTAACATTCTTTTAATATGTCATAATGTTTCTAACCTCCATTAATCTTTCTTAAAACCTAATCATTCTGCAGATTCAAAGCAGTCCTTATCATAATCCAGATTGCTTTTTCTCTGAAATTGACAAGCAGATCCTACTCATGGAAATACACTGAACCGAAAATAGTCAAAATTATCTTGAAATAATAAAAGAATGAATTTGGAGGACTCTCCCTTCAGGTTTCAAAACTTACTATAAAACAACAGTAATCCAGACTATGTAATACTGGCATAGGATAGACATAGGGATCAATGGCATAGATTAGAGTCCAGAAATAAACCCATACATTTTTGGTCAGTTGATTTTCAACAAAGGTGTGAAGACAATTAGAAAGAAGAAAGAAAAATCTTTTTTAACAAAAGATGCCGGAATAAGAGGATATCTATATACAAATGAATGAATTTACACTCCTTCCTCATACCATACACAAAAATTAATTCAAAGTATATAATTGACCTAAATATGAGAACTAAAACTATGAAAATGTTAGAAGAAAACATAACTAAATCTTCATGACCTTACATAAGGTTAGTGATTTCTTAGATATTCTGACACCAAAAAGCACAACCAACCAAAGAAAATTATAAATTGGACTATATTATTTTTTTTACTTCTATAAAACAGAAAGACAATCCACAGAAAGGAAGAAAATATTTGCAAACTATATACCAGAGATTTGTATCCAGAATGTATAAAGAATTCTTATAATTCAATAAGAAAGCAAAGAAACCAATTTTTTAAAATGAGCAGTATTAATTGTACCTAACAGACATATACAGGTCATTCCATCCTATAATAGCAGAGTATGCACTTTTTTAGGGAATGTGGAACATTCCACAGAAGAGACCATATGTTAGGCCAAGTTCTTCCAAAAAGTAGAAGAGGAGGGAACCACTTCCAAACTCATTCTATAAAGCCAGAATTACCCTGATACCAAAGACAGAGAAAGATACTATAACTACAGACCAATATCCCTTCTGTATATTGATATAATTTTTAACAAAATATTAGTATATCAAATTCAACCACATATTAAAGGGCTTATTCACCACGAGCAAGTGAGATTTATTCCTAAAATGCAGGGATGGTTTAATATACAAAAAATCATTAATGCAATATATCACATTAATAGAATGAAAGGAAAAACTCACATGATCATCACAATTGAAGTGGAAAACCATTTGACAAAATTCAACACCCTTTCAAGATATTAAAAAAAAAAAACACTCGATAAATTAGTAACAGAAGGAAACTACCTAAACATAACAAAGATCATATGGGAAAAATCCTCAGCTAATATCATATTCAGTGGCAAAGGGCTGAAAGGTTTTTCTTTAAGATCAGGAACAAAACAAGGATGCATATTCTAGTCATTCCTATTAAACATAGTACTGCAAGTTCTATCCAGAGCAATCAAGCAAGAAAAAGAAATTTACTGAAATTTGGTTTTGTACAAAAACATCCATAGAGACATTTGGTCCATAGTTAATATAAATCCCTCTTTTCTGAAAGATTTGAACCCAGACCTGCCTACCTGACCCCATATGCTATTAACAGCTAGGCCACTGAGGTAAGAAGAGTTATTATTGTAAATACAACCACAACACAATTATTGAATCAATAAAATGTGATAGTATTTTTATATAGTAAACCCAAAGTAGAAATATAAACATGGGCTATTGAACCCAGGGACATCTTCTAAGTGTGGACATTTTGGATGAGACCAAATAGCTGCTAATCCTATGGAAAACAATATAGAAGTTCCTCATAAAATTAAAAATAGAATTACCATATGATTCAGCAATTCTACTTCTGGGTATTTATCCAAAGAAAACAAAAATATTAACTTGAAAAGATATATGCAACCAATGTTCATTGCAGCGTTATTTACATTAGCCAAGATATGGAAGCAAACTAAGTTTCTATCGATGGATGAATGGATAAAGAAAATGTTGTGTGTGTATGTAAATATGCACACACATGTGCACACACACACATGCAGTGAAATATTATTCAGCCACAAAAAGAAGGAAATCTTGCCATTCGACCACATAGATGGACCTCAAGGGCATTATGCTAAGTGAATAAGTCAGATAGAAAAAGACTAATACCACATGATCTCACTTATACCTGGAATTTATATTGAATAAATAGAAGAAAAACAACAGCACCCCCAACAACAACAACAAAAACAAGATCATGATAAAGAGAACAGATTGGTTGCCAAAAGCAGGGAGTGCAGTGAGGGGTGGGTAAAACATGTGAGGGAGATTAAAAAGTACAAACTCCCAACTATAAAATAAATAAGTGGGATGTAATGTACAATGTGATGACTATAGTTAATAATACTGTTTTGTATATTGAAAGTTAATAAGAAAGTAAATATTTTTTCGTCTTTATTGAAATAATACACAATTAGTTGCTTATATTTACATTGTACAATTCAATGGGTTTTTTCCAATTATAGTTGGCATACAATAATATGCCAGTTTCAGTTTTATAGCATAGTGATCAGAGAACAACATAACTCATAAAGCGATCACCCCACAAAACCTACTACCCATCTTCTCCCTTACATATTTATTACATGATTAACCATCTTCCTCATGCTACTCTACATCTCCATGTCTATTCTGCAACTATCAATTTGTACCTCTTAATCCCTTTGCCCTTTTTTTCATCCCCTCAACCCTTTCCCATATAGTATCCCTCTAAATATTCTCTGTATTTATGAGTTTATTTCTGCTTTTGTTGTTGTTATTATTGATTTTGTTCTTTAGATTCCACATGTACATGAAATCATGCGATATTTGTCTTTCTCTGACCCATTTCATTCAGCGCAATACCTTCTAGGTCCATCAAGGCAAAATCTTTTCCCATCCCCTTCCTTTTAGGCTGTGGGTGTCTTTTAATCTGAAGTGTCTCTTGTAGGTAGCATATGTAGGAGTCTTGTTTCCTTATCCATTCGGCCACCCTGTCTTTTGGTTGGAGCACTTAATTCTTTTCCATTTGAGATACTTGTTGATAGGAATGTAGTTATTTTCATTCTTTATTCCTGTTTTTAATACATATACTTTCTTCTTAAAGAAGTCCCTCCAACATTTCCTGTAATACTGGCTTGGTGATGATAAATTCCTTTAGCTTATTTTTGTCTGGGAAGCTCTTTATCTGTCCTTCCACTCTGAATGATAACTTTGCTGGATAAAGTATTCTTGTTTGTAGATCCTGGGTTTTCATCACGTTGAATATTTTGTGCCAAACCCTTCTGTCCTGTGTGGTTTCTTTTGAGAAATCAGCTGCCAGTCTTATGGGTGCTCCCTTGTAGGTAACTAACTGCTTTTCTCTTGCTGCTTTTAAGATTCTCTCTTTGTAGTTAACCTTTGGCATTTTAATTATGATGTGTCTTGGTGTGGGCCTCTTTGGATTCTTGTTTTGGGGGACTCTCTGAGCTTCCTGGGGTTTTATGTCTACTTCCTTCACCAGCTTGTGGAAGTTTTCCATCATTTTTTTCTTCAAATAGCTATTCAGCTTCTTGGGTTTTTTTTCCCCCCCGGTACCCTATGACATGGATATTTTGACCTTTAATAGTGTCCCATGGGCTCCTTAAATTATTATTATAGTCTTGGCTTCTTTTTACTTTTCATTCTGATTTTGTGTCTTTGGCTTTCCCATCCTCTATATGGGTCATTCGATCCTCATCTTTATTTACTTTGTTTCTTAAATTTAGTATACTTCTCATCTCAGATAATGTGTTCTTTATTTCTGACTGGTTTCCTTTTATTATTTCCATTTCCATTTTTATGTTTTTTTTTATCTCTTTGTTAAAGTTCTCACTGAATTCATCTACACTTCCCCTAAATTCATTGAGCATCTTTATAACCAGTGTTTTGAACTCTGCATCTGTTAGATTGCTTGACTCCCTTATTTCTGGATCTCTGTTCTTTTCTCATATGGTTTCTGCTTCTTCTTCTTCCCATTTTGGCTGCCTTTTTGTGTCAGTCTCTATGTAGTAAGCAAAGCTCTTAAGTCTCCCGGTCTTATTAGTGCGGTTTTGTGTGGTAGGTGTCCAGTGGCACAGTCCTGAGAGAGATTCAGCTGCAGGCCAAATTTAGTCCAAGCCTCTGCCCCTCTGGGGCCACCTGTTAAGTTTCAGCAAGCAATACACAGATGCTGTGCTTATAGTCGCCTCAAGAGGCCTCACCAGAAACCATGGTCAGCTGCCACCAGAGTGAGAGAATCTAGGTGCTGCTCAGCAATGGGCACTTGACTTGCAGAGGACACACCTGGATGTGGCTTGGGTGGGGTGCAAGTTTGGGGAGGCAGAGTTTCAGAGAATCCTCTGGGAGGAGCGACCTCTGTTATCCAATTTGATGACGTCTCTGCTATGGTAGTGCTGAGTCCAAACACTGGAAGTGGGGAGGGCTCAACAGAGGAACAATGGATACCACTGGCACTTATGTACAGAGCAAGACTTGCCTTGGCCTTCATTCCAAGAACTCAGTGCCCCCCTGTAAGTCCCTGATGATCCCTGCGCAGCCAAAGTGGTGCTGGTGCTCAGAGCGAGCAGGTCTATCACCGGGAATGTCCACTTAAAGGGGACAAAGCCCCTTTAAGAGGCACCCACAGGTGCCGACTCTGCTGCCGCTGCTACAGCCTCTGTCCCACTCAGCCACTCGGAACCAGGCAGCCTCGAGTCCTCGCTGCATCCTACCTTCTGTTGTTGCAGGGTGATTTCTTAGATTTCTCTCTAGTTGCATGGCTTCTTCATCTAGATCCCAGGTGATCTTCCTTGCTGTTTCCTCCTTGTTTCTGTCACAATTTTGATTTGGTCACCAGAAGGATGAACAGAGCCTCTATCATCTATGCCATTTTTTTCTCTTCCAAGAAAGTAAATCTTAAAAGTTTTCATCACAAAAACAAAGTTTTGTGACTATGTAAGGTGATAGATGTTAATTAGATTTATTGTGGTGATCATTTTACAAATATGTACAAATAACAAATCATTATGTTATACACCTGAAACTAATATAATAAGTCAATTATATCTAAATTTAAAAATATGTCAAAGCCTGACATTAGAACAAATGTAGATATTTTCAGTTAAAGTGTACTCAGACATGTCTAGCTTTTGCTGGAAGTGTAAATACATTACAATTATCCATTCTCAGAGTGATTTACAGAATTCCTCATCAGTTTGTTGGTTTTCTGAGTACTGTCTTCTTTTATATCTCTTCTCGATTATCCTATTTGAAGCTCATGTTTTTTTCTCTACAAATGGATATAAATAATAATAGCTTAAATAAAAGTTAAACTAGCAAATTTTAGTCCTTTTTAGTATCTCTAGTGAAATATTTACTTTCTTTTCATGGTTTACTTGGTTTGAAGGATTAGGGCCATAGGGTATTGGGAAGAACTATATTAGGGATATAGATTGGTGTTATTTGTAGAATTTCATATACTTTATCATAAATAATCAGGAGTTTGTCTACTGCATTTCATGCTTACCATTAGGAGAATATCTGAATTTTCTTCTTTTTTTTTATTTTGGCATATAAATGTCATTGGTTCATGAATATAAAGAAGAATCATGATATTTTACTCAAAGCTTTTCTGTGTAGATACCTAAGATGGAACAAATTCAACCCAAAATTTAATTTTTATACTTATTATCTGTTAAAAATGTGCTAGATGTTTGATTTATAAAGATTCAGACAAACATATATAAATATGTGTGTGTATTATATATATCTATATATGTATATATATATGCATATATAGAGATCTATATATATATATATAGAGAGAGAGAGATCTATATATACATATATAGATCTATGTATGTATTCCTAGCCCATGACTCTTTATTATTTTTAATGGAATGTAAAAGGCATTAGTTTAAAAAGCTTTTACTATAATGCAGAAGCAGTTGAGTAACAAACAGAGGATCTTATTTGCCTAGACAATCATAAGTTCTAAATGAAGAAGGAAGTATTCAGTAGGTAATATTGAACATGAGCACTTTATTGGAGAGGTCATTGTCATCATGAGCAGAGCAGTGAACACTGGTAGATATAAAGTTATGACATATGTTTCCATTGTTATTGGGGAAAAATCTTGTTTTAATTGTGAAAGTGGGTATGAATTTTTCTAAGGCTCTATTAGAAGAAAACATAATGCAAATGTTCATTGAGCAAAAATGGTTATATTTGAATTGTCTCCAACCCCAAATAAATTTTCGGTGTAATTGAAGTGTCAAGACATGCATATATGAAACCAGTATAGACATGACAGAATAAGAACCTACATTAAATTTCTAGGATAAACTTTCTTTGTCATAGAAGGCTACATGGAGGAAATAGGATTTGAGATATTCACTGAAGAACTAATAGACCTTTTTTTGTTACAATGAAATTAACCTTTTGCAGTAAGAACTACTATAGCTATTGTTTGACGTATTTATTGTAAGCAATGAATTTTATTGTAGCACACTAAGGATGACAGTCACAGATTCTGAAATCAAATTATTTAGATCCAAATCCAGACTCCACCGCTTAGTAGCTGAATCGCTATGATAAAATGAAGCAATTTATGTAAAGAGCTCAGCAGAGTCCCTGACATATAGTAAAAGCTCTATTAATAATACTTCGTTATATAATTTAAGTAATGGAGATACTTCAGTTTTATTTTTTATACATGTTTTTAGGGTGAACCTGGTCTGCCTGGATACCCAGGGAACCCTGGTATGAAAGGTTCTGTGGGAGATATCGGTTTGCCCGGATTACCAGGGACCCCTGGAGCAAAAGGACAATCAGGCCTTCCTGGATTTCCTGGTAATATTCCTTGTTTTATAAATGTTTCCTTCTCTCCTTTCTTGTCTTCTCTAATTCATATCACAGAGCAACTTCTTATTTGGTAGATTTTAATTCTATTTCCCAATCAGATACTGATAGCAACATAATCTTGAAATAGCTCTTTAACTTTCCTTTGCTCAAATTTCATCCTGTATAAAACGAAAATGAGTATTACCAACTCAGCAGGACAAAATCCTATGGGCACTGAGACTGTTTGGTGGGGTATTTTTCAATCTTTGACTGCTAACCACAAGCCAATTAAGAGGCCTTACTATTTTAAAAGTGATAATGTTCATTGCCAAGCCCTAGCCTACTGCTGATTCTCTTAGAAAGTTGTACTCAGGCACACAATGGGTGGCTGTTGGTAGAACAATTATACAGTTCATTCAGATGACAAAGACTGAGTCATGTAAGCAAAGAGACTTAGTCAAGTAAGTAGCCTGGACTAGATTGTTAGAGTACATGCTCTGTTTATGCTTGTATTCATTTTTTTGTTTAATTTGGAGTGCGCAGTGGCATGGATGGGATGGGTCTTTAGTTATCTTTTCTTTAACCTTTTTATTGAAGTATAATATAAATACAGTAATGTGTACAAGGCTGAGTTTTTGCCACATATATATCCATGTTCCCACCATACATACCAAGATATAAAGTAGTTCCTTCACACCATAAAGTTTACAGTGAACCCCTTCCCCCAGGTAACTACTACTATGACTTCTGTCACCATTAGTTAATTTTGCCTGTTTTTAAAATTCATGTAAATTGAATCATACAATATATATCCTTGTGTCTGGCTGATTTCACTCACCATTATGGCTGTAAGATTCATTTATCTTGTTGCATGTGTCAGTAGTTTATTTTTTATCAATGCTCTGTAATATTCCATTGAAGAAATATGCTATTATCAATTACCCATTCTCCTATTGATGGACTTTTGTGTTATTTCCAATTTGGGACTTGAAGGGGTTCAAAACAGGCCTCCCCAAGATGTGCCACTTTGGCTTATGGATTATTTTCAGCTGATGGCAATTGAGACCCTTCAGGCTCAAAAGAAACTTTTACTTCTCTCTTAAAGAATTTAAATTGGGGGCCTTGCCCATGATAAGAATTATTACCAGAAAAAAACTTATTATGGCCTATCTATATAGCAGGGCAAACATCTAATTACTGAACATCTGCTCTTCTTATCATCCTGCAAACTACTCTCCTCCCCTCGAAAGCCTCTGGTGCCTTATCTCATTCCTCCGCTCAAGATGTCATATATACCTCATTTTACCTTTCTGTCTCTGAACCTCTCATATATGTGAGGTTTCTGACTCTATCCTGTGTATAGTATTTCCATATGTAATTAAATTTGGTTATTTTCTCTTTTTAATCTGTATCACATTGAGACAGATTAGTAAGCCAGTTGAAAGAACATAGAAGGGTTTACTTCTGGGCTCTCGATTCTGTTCCACTGGTCTGTGTGTCTGTTCTTCTGCCAGTACCATGCTGTTTTGATTATTGTCAATTTGTAGTATAATTTGAAGTCAAGCAGAGTGATGCCTCCAGCCTTGCTCTTTTTTCTCAGGATGGCTTTGGCAATTCGGGGTCTGTTGTGCTTCCAGACAAATCTGATGATTTTTTGTTCTATTTCTTTAAAAAAAAATGTTGATGAGATTTTGATGGGGATTGCATTAAATCTGTATAATGCTTTAGGTAATATGGTCATTTTAACTATGTTGATTCTTCCAATCCAAGAACACAGAATATCTTTCCATTTCTTTGTATCTTCTTCGATTTCTTTTAATAGGTTCTTGTAGTTTACATTATATAGGTCCTTCACATGTTTTGTTAAATTTATTCCTAGGTATTTTATTCTTTTTATTGCAAATGCAAAAGGAATTATTTTTTCCACTTCTTTTTCTGACACTTCATTATTAGAGTATAGGAAAGCTATGGATTTTTTAACGTTGATTTCATATCCAGAAACATTACTGTATTTGCTTATTGTTTCTCGTAGTGTTCTTGTGGACTCTTTAGAGTGTTCTCTATAGAGAATCATGTCATCTGCAAATAGAGACAGTTTGACTTCTTAGTTTCCTATTTGGATGCCTTTTATATCTTTTTCTTGACTGATCGCACTCGCTAAGACCTCCAATGTTACATTGAATGACAGCGGTGATAGTGGACAGCCTTGCCTTGTTCCTGATCTTAGAGGGAAAGTTTTTAGTTTTTCA
>NW_011888901.1:1141857-1153050 GCF_000151845.1 Pteropus vampyrus
TCGCTAAGACCTCCAATGTTACATTGAATGACAGCGGTGATAGTGGACAGCCTTGCCTTGTTCCTGATCTTAGAGGGAAAGTTTTTAGTTTTTCACCATTAAGTATAATGTTGGCTGAGAGATTGTCATAGATGGCCTTTATTATGTTAAGGTACTTTCCTTCTATACCAATTTTGTTAAGTGTTTTTGATCATAAATGGATGCTCTATCTTGTCGAAGGCTTTTTTTGCATCTATTGATATGATCATCTGACTCTTACATTTTAATGTGTTTATATGGTGTGTCACATTAATCTATTTGAGTATGTCGAGCCATCCTTGTGCCTCTGGGATGAAGCCCACTTGATCGTGGTGTATAATCTTTTTAACATGTTATAGTATTAGGTTCCCTAGTATCTTATTTAGGATTTTTGCATCTGTATTCATGAGAGATGTTGGTCCGTAATTTTCTTTTTTTGTGTTATCTTTACGAGGTTTTGGTATCAGAGTAATTTTGGCCTCATATAATAAGTTGGGAAGTATTGCCTTCTCTTCAATTTCTTGAAAGAGTTTGAGGAGGATAGGTATTAAATCTTCTTTGAATGATTGATAGAATTCACTGGTGAAGCCATCTGGTCCTGGACTTTTACTTTTTGGTAGGTTTTTGATGATCATTTCAATTTCCATAATACTGATCAGTCTGCTTAGATTTTCAAGATCTTCATTACACTTATTTCAAGGGGTTTTATTCTTTTTGTAGTAATTGTAAAAATAATTATTTTTTCATTTATTTTGCTGACAATTCATTATTAAAATATGAGAATGCTATGGACTTTTTGTATCCAGTAACGTTATTTTTGTATCCAGAAACTTTACTGTATTCGCTTATTGTTTCTAGTACTGTTCTTGTAGAGGCTTTTGGGTTTTCATGTCATCCACAAATAGTGACAGTTTGAC
This sequence comes from Pteropus vampyrus, assembly GCF_000151845.1. Lineage (NCBI taxonomy): Eukaryota > Metazoa > Chordata > Mammalia > Chiroptera > Pteropodidae > Pteropus > Pteropus vampyrus. The sequence continues at coordinate 1,142,793 of NW_011888901.1, forward strand.
TTCTTCATTTCCTGTTTTGATGCTTTTTGTATCTTTCTCTTGTCTGATTGCACTTGCTGGGACCTCCAATGTTATATTGGATAACAGTGGCGACAGTGGACAGCCTTGCCTTGTTCCTGATCTTAGAGGGAAGGTTTTTAGTTTTTCACCATTAAGTATAATGTTGGCTGAGGGTTTGTCACATGTGGCCTTTATTGTATAAAGATTCTTTCTTCCTGATACCCATTTTATTAACTGTTTTAATCATAAATCAATACTGTATCTTGTCAAAGGATTTTCTGTATATATTGATATTATCATATGTTAGATTTTAATTTGTTTATGTGGTGTATCATATTAATCGATTTGCATATGTTGAACCATGCCTGTTCCCCTGAGATGAAGCTCACTTGATTGTGGTGTATAATCCTTTTAATATGTTGCTGTCTTCAGTTTGCTAGTATCTTATTTAGGACTTTTACATCTGTGTTCATAAGAGATATTGGTCTGTAGTTTTCTATTTTGTGTTACTTTTACCAGGTTTGGTATCAGGTTAATATTGGAGTCATAACATGAGTTGGGAAGTATTGCCTCCTCTTTAATTTTTTGGAAGAGTTCGAGGAGAATAGGTATTAAATCTTTGAATGTTTGGTAGAATTCACTGGTGAAGCCATCTGGTCCTGGACTTTTACTTTTTGGTAGGTTTTTGATGATCATTTCAATTTCCATACTGCTGATCAGTCTATTTAGATTTTCCAGCTCTTCTTGATTCAGTCAAGGAAAGTCGGATATTTCTATGTACTTGTCCATTTCTTCTAAGTTATTAAATTTGATGTTATATACTTTTTCATAGTATTCTTGTATGATCCTTTGTATTTCTGCAATGTCTATTTTAATTTCCCCTTTCATCCCTGATTTTGTTTATTTGTGTCCTTTCTCATTTTCCTTTAGTGAGTCTAGCCAGGGGTTTGTCAATTTTATTCATCTTCTCAAAGAACCAGCTCTTTGTTGCATTTATTTTTTCTACTTTTTTTTGTTTGTTTGTTTGTTCGTTTGTTTGTATTCAACTTCATTTATTTCTGCTCTAATGTTGATTATTTCTTTCCTCCTGCTGACTTTAGGCTTCATTTGTCCTTCCTTTTCTAGTTTTTATTAAGATGAAGTGTTAGGTTTTTATTTGGGCTCATTCTTGTTTTTGGAGCTAAGCCTGTAATGATATGAACTTTCCTCTTATTATTGCTTTTACCTTGTCCCCAAAGTTTTGATGTTATACTATCCTTATCATTCATTTCTATGTCTCTCTTGATCTCTCTTTTTATTTCTTCTCTGACCTAGCCATTCTTCAGTAGCATGTTGTTAAATCTCCAAGTGTTTGGGATTTCCTGCTTTCTTTTTACTGTTGATCTCCAGATTCAAAGCATTAGGATCAGAGGTTATGGTTGGTAGATTTCAACCCTCTTATATCTGTTGAGACTACCTCTGTTTCTCAGTATGTGCTCAATTCTTGAGAATGTTCCATGTGCACTAGAGAAGAATGTATAAACAACTGTTTTGGGATGGAAGGCTCTGTAAATGTCAGTTATGTTCCATTGGTCTAATGTATCATTTAAGGATGTTATTTCCTTATGATTTTCTCTTTGGATGATATGTCCATATCCGACAGTGGGATATTTAGGTCCTCTACTACGATAGTGTTTTGGTCTGTTTCTCCCTTTAGTTCTGGTACTAATTACTTTACATATTTCGAGGCTCCATGATTGGAAGCATAGATATTAATAAGTGTTATATCTTCTCGGTATATGATTCCCTTTATCATTATAAAGTGTCCCTCAGTATCTTCCTTTATTTTATTTTATTTTATTTTTGTATTTTGAAGTCTCTTTCGTCCAACACTATTAACGTTACTCCCACTTTTCTCTGAATGCCATTTGCTTGAAATATCATTTTGCACCCGTTCACTTGGAGTCTATATTTGCCTTTGGAGCTGAGATGTTTCTCCTGGAGGCAGCATATGCTTGGGTTTTTTTGTTTTTGTTTTTGTTTTTTGATCCAATTTGCAACTCTGTGCCTTTTTTATTGGCGAGTTCAACCATTTACATTTAGGGTGACTATTGAAATATGAGATTTTCCTATAGCCATTTTATCTTTTGCTTTCTGGTAGCTTAGTGTTTCCGTTACTTCCCTTCCTTGTTCTTCTGTTTTCTTTATTTTGGTTTGCTTTTGTGAATTTTACCTCGAGTTCTTGTTTTATGGTTTATACTTCAGTTCTCAATCTTTGGCACGTGGTTACCATTATGAATATGTAAATGTTAGTTATATATATATATATACAGTCGTCCATTTTCTTCTGCGCGTACCTTATCTCCATTCCTCTTTGCGAAATTGGATCTTTGAATCCCCCCTTTTCATTCATTGTTATCTCAACTTGTTCCTATGTATGCTGAACAGTCATTACTCTCTTGTTATAAGAATTTTCTTCTTATTATTTAAACTTATAATGCCCTGTTCTTAGTAAGGTTTGCACTCGTCTGCTTCTATTTGCCTGATAGTCACTTTACTTCTAATTATGTTTTTTTTTTTTCGTCATTTTCTTTTAGGTCAGCTGACCCTTTCAGTATTTCCTGTAGTGTAGGCCTCATAGTGGAGAATTCCCTCAATTTTTGTATGTCTGGAAAACTCTTAATTTCTCCTTCATATCTAAAGAAGAGCTTCACTTGATACATTATTCTAGGCTGTTAGTTCCTTTCACTTAGTAGCTTAAACGTTTGATTCCATTCATTTCTTGCTTGTAAAATATGCGCTGAGAAATCCAAGGATAATCTAATGGGTTTACCTTTATAAGTTACCGTTTTTGTTTTTGTTTTTTCTCCCTGACTGCCTTGAGAATTCTGTCTCTGTCGTTGATTTTTGATAATTTTTATACAGTGTGTCTTGGTGAAGGCCTTTTCAGGTTGAGATACTTGTGTGTTCTGTTGACTTTTTGAATTCCAACCTCTAGCTCATTCCTTAGATTTGGGAAATTCTCATCAACTATCTGTCTGAAAATGCCTGCTATTCCCTATTCCTTTTCCTCGCCTTCAATAATGCCCATCATTCTTGTGTTTCCTCTCCTGATGGTATCAGCTAGTTCTTGAATTTCTCTTTCATTATTTTTCATTCTTCAGTTTCTCTGTTCTTCCTTCTGATTTATTTCTAGATTTCTGTCTTCGATATCATTGATCCTTTCCTCTATTTGGTCGACTCTATTTCCCAAGCTTGCTATTTTATTTTTCAACTCTTGCAGTGTGTTCTTCATCTCCAGAAGTTCTATTTGGTTCTTTTCATGAGTTTCAGTCTCCTTGCTCTGCTCATCTAGTTGTTTTTTTCAATTCCTGAAATTGTTGATTTGAGTTTTTTGGATCTCACTGTTTTTTCAGAAGTACCATCCTGAAGTCTCTGTCATTTAGGTCGCATATTTTTATGCCGTAAGTTTATTTTCTGGAGATTTTTCTATTTCTTCGTGAGATGCCTTGTCACCTTGGTTGTTCATGGTGTTTAATGGACGATTTCTCTGCTTGGACATTAATGGAAGCGTATTCTGCTGTTTTTCCAGAAAGAAGGTTTATTATATAAAGGTCTGTCTTTAGCCTATTGCAAAGAAAGCACTTTTCTTTTGGTTTCCTGCAGGTGCCATCTAAGCCTCTTGTATTCCTGCTTTATATAAAGACTTAATAATGCATTTTAAATTTTTCTTGTAGATATTAATCACGCTCACTATCTTTAGTTTCAGTCCCTGTCAGCATCAGCGACAATCTCGGCAGCGTTTGCTCAGATTCCCCTGGGGCTCCTTGGTGATTGGTCTCTCTCAGAGGGTATGGGGGAAGGGAACCTCCGGGTTGGGGATTAGGGGTGGGGGGCTGTGGCTCAGCTTCGGTTTTGCAACCGCAGCAGGCAAAAATCTGCTGTTGTTCCTCTGCACTCCCATCCCGCTTCTCTGCTTTCTGCCCTGATGACTGGGCCTTGTAGCCACCTGGCCATGGGGAGCTCACTGCTGTCTCAGGCAGGAATGTTCAGGGAACTCACCGCACAAACTTGCTTCTCCTTCTTCCCTCTCTCTCCTCCTGCAGGGAGCTCTGGCGGCTGCAAGAGGCAACTTCTTTATTACTCCCGGTCATCCACCCGACACCCAGGTTTATGACCTGTGGTAGCTCGTATGCACAGATTCCATGCTCAGAAGTGCTGGTGTGCAGTTTGGGTGTTTTTTATTGAGTTTTAGATGTTCAGCTTATTGTTGTTTCAAGGGGAGAGATCTGGGGACGTCTCTCACTCCACCATGTTTCCAAAGATCCCTTTGTTCTTGCTTTTGGAGATAGGCCTGTAATGATATGAACTTTCCTCTTATGACTGCTTATGCCTTGTCCCAAAAGTGTTGATATGTTATACTATCCTTATCATTCATTTCTATGTATCTCTTGATCTCTCTTTTTATTTCTTCTCTGACCCAGCCATTCTTCAGTAGCATGTTGTTAAATCTCCAAGTGTTTGGGGTTTCCTGCTTTCTTTTTAGTTGATCTCCCATTTCAAAGCATTAGGATCAGAAGTTATGGTTGGTAGATTTCAACCCTCTTATATTTGTTGAGGCTATCTCTGTTTCTCAGTATGTCACCACTCTTTGAAATTGTTGCATGTGGACTAGAGAAGAATTTATAACCAGCTGTTTGAGAATGAAAGGCTCTGTACATGTCAATTATGTCCAGTTGGTCTAATGCGTCATTTAAGGATGTTATTTCCTTATTGATTTTCTGTTTGAATGATCTGTCTATGTCCAACAGTGGGGTATTTAGGTCCCTTACTACAATAGTGATTGGTCTGTTTCTCCCTTTAGTTCTGTTAGTAATTGCTTTATATATTTCGGCGCTCCCTGATTGGGAACATAGATATCAATAAGTGTTGTGTTTACTTGGTATATGATTCCTTCTGTCATTATGAAGTATCCCCCAGTATCTTTCTTTATTTTTTTTTATTTCGAAGTCTCTTTCGTCCAACATTATTACCGCTACTCCCGCTTTTCTCTGAATGCCATTTGCTTGAAATATCATTTTCCACCATTTCACTTAGAGTCTATATTTGCCTTCGGAACTGAGAAGTGTCTTCTGGAGGCAGCATATGGTTGGATTTTGTTTTTTGATCCAATCTACACCTCTTGCTTTTTTATTGGTCAGTCCACTATTTTTCAGTGGGAAAATTTTTGAACAGACATCTCATAATAGAAGATATATGGATGGCCACTAAGCACATGTAAAGTTGATTAATATCATTAGCCATCAGATAAATGCAAATTAAAACTGCAATGAATTAGCACTACATACCTACCAGAATGACTTATTAAAACAACTGATATCACCATGTGATATACTAGGTTCTGGAGCAACTGGAATTCCCAAATATTGTGATTGTAATATGCTTTGGCAGGTTGCTTTTTTCTGTTTGTTTGTTTCAAGGAAATGCAGCACACACCCACTCTGACTCAGCTGTTCCACTCCCATCCACCTAATATAAATTAAGAGAGACATCCACAAAAATACCAATACAGAAATATTCATAGCAGTATTACCCACAATTATCAAAACCTGGAAGTAGGCCAGGTTTACATAAATAGAAAAGATTTTCATGATAGCTAAAACCTGACCAAATGTCCAATAATAGATGAATGGATTAAATTTTTTTGGTATATTCATATAATTCAATCCTATCAATTCTACTAGTGTAATATGGTGGTGATTTATTATAAATCTATAATAATGAGAGCCTCTGGATAATTAAATAGAAAACTTAAAATTCCAATTAAAATATCCAGCAAACACCAGCATCTTTTTGGGTTTTGTTTTTATTCTTTGCTGTTTCTATGCTATCACTATAAATTGTAAATTTGAATTATAGCTCCCAAAGCAATGCAGTTTTTCTTTTTCTTATTCAATTGAGCTCTTTACTCTAGGAATCCCAGGCCTTCCTGGACCAAAAGGTATTAATGGTCCTCCTGGGAACCCTGGACTTCCAGGAGAACCTGGTCCTATAGGTAAGCATGAAAAATAAGGTTTTGCTGTTCTGTAAAACTAAGCCCTATGTTCATTTTGAGAAAGTCAAATCATTTCAGGAGGCTGTGAACATTTTCAAGACAAAGAAACAGGGTGATCATTCACTTAGCACTACTTGGTAGGTACAAAGTGAACAACTCAATTAAAGTTACTTAAAATTATTATTTTGGGACCTTATTTTTTGGGCTCAGTTTTTCCAGGAAGTTGTTTCAAGTATCCTATTATATTAGATAGAAAGTCTGATTTTTTTAGAATAGCAAGATGTAGCATATTTATTTGTTTCCTAAATTATAAAGTAAATCACTTGTCTTGGCCCCATATGAGGCCTGTAATGCACCCCATCCCACCTCCACACCTTACTTTCTTGGGTATTCTAAAGCTAGATTAAAATGAGAAACCAAAAAAAGAAGAGAGAGAGAGAGAGAGAGAAACAAACTTTTTGGATAATGAATGGATAATAAGGCTATTCTTTATTCTCATTATCCTTTATTTCTTTTATGCTTCTTTTTCATAACATTTCATAGTTTAAGAGTCTCAAAGGTACTTTTTGTCTTTTGGATAGAACTATTTGAAGCTGTTATGGCAAGAATGGGGAATATGGAAGGGAAAAGGAATTGGAAAAATAGGTGTAACCTGCATACTCTGTTCTTTAGGTGCTGGAGGTCATCCTGGGCCACCGGGGCCTCCAGGTGAAAAAGGCAAACCAGGTCAAGATGGTATTCCTGGGCCAGCTGGACAGAAGGGTGAACCAGGTGCTGTATTTTTTATTGTTTTAATTTTCTAATTTGTCCTTGTCTATTTTAACTTTTGCCCCTTTTTACCCACAATGAAAATATATGTTTCTTCTTACCCTCTAAACTACCACACAATTTTCCCTTCCTAATTGCATTTTTCCACTCTGTCCTGAAAGTATTACCTCATATTTATAGATCGAGTTGCTTCCCTCTTATGAAAAACTCTATATCCTTTCTTGCCCAAATTTTATGTCAAGAAGCTACCCAACTTTTATCAAGTTTTCTGGATGACCTTCTTTCATTATGCAATCTATATTCCAAATATATATATATATATACGTATATATATATACGTATATATACATATATATATATTCATATGACATAAGTATGTAAAGATAACACTCATCACAAGTAGAATATATGTGTATATAGTTTTCTCATATAAGAATTGTAGTTCCATGTTGGAAATAAATCTTCTGCATGTTTCATAGAGTATACATTGTAGCATTTAATAAAAACCTAAATAATCATAAGATAATTTGTCCTTGTTTCATTCATTATTATCTATTTGAGAGTTTTTGGTTTATCCTCTGACAGGTCAACCAGGCTTTGGAATCCCAGGACCCCCTGGACTCCCAGGACTTTCTGGTAAACTTTAATAAAACATGCTAACTAAATCCATAAATAGAGAATATTCTTCAGTACATTTATTTTTTTATCTCTACCATTTGTTGTTGTAAGATGCAAATGTAACCCCAGAAAACTCAGAGCTAGAGTTATGTCTTAAAGCAGCTCTTAATTAGCAATTTAGTATGAGGAGTCATATTATATAAATGCATTCTTAAGGAAATTTACATATAGGTATCTTCATTAACTTCATAAATAAAGGCTGAGGAAATAATAAAGAAAGAAAACAAAATTGTAGGAAAAGGTAGATTTCACTAATTTTTTAAAACTCTTTTAGCTAGAAAAGAAAACACTGTCCTCACCCCCCATGGAAACAAAACAAAAGTAATACAAGGAAACTCTAGACATACATACTACTAATAAAAATGTCTCTTGAAAACTCCATCTTAGTATGTGTCTTGCATCTTGTATGGGTATGTGTGCACGCACATCTACCTTTACTCACATGTTCTTACTTTCATTGTAATCACCAAATAGTTAATTGAATGATTAAATGTTTGTACAGGTGTGTGTATTTATGTTCTCAAATGACCATTGCCTATTCTGTGGAGGCTTTTTTCAAACCATACACATGTCTCCGATATCCTTTCCATGATCTCAATATGAAAATTGTTACTTTAATATGCCACTGATATATCTTGTTCAGACATGTTGGTGATGTAGAAAAATGTTGAGAATGGTTCATTTGGATTGTGAGTCTAAATCTTGGATAGAATTGTCTTCAGGGACACACAGAAACTGTTGAAGATCTGTATCTTCCATTAGTCTCAAAATTAGTCTCAAAACATTTGTTTTAAGAATTTCCTCCAGACATCTTTAACCCATTCTTGCAGGTACTTTCTTCTTTTCTAGTTTTTTTCTCTTTTTTTCCTCACAGCTACTGGTCATGTGATAATCGCTCTGTGTCCTAATACAAAGGGTATCTTTTAGGATGTAAGCTATTATTGTTTCTATACTTCTATACATACTTTAGTAAACATTCTAAAAAAAGATATATTTAATAGGAAGAATGAGTTTTTTGTATGTGTTGGGAATTTGGTAGGATATAGAAATAACCTTAGTATATTCCATTAGATGTTCTAATAAGTGTGAATAGCTTTAACCTTACCGGCAAGCCTAATACTCAATATCATTTAATGTGTTTGCTAATGTCACTTTGCTTTCATAGGTCAAAAGGGTGATGGAGGATTACCTGGCATTCCAGGAAACCCTGGCCTACCAGGTCCAAAGGGTGAACCAGGCTTTCAGGGTTTCCCTGGTGTGCAGGGTCCCCCAGGCCCTCCTGGTTCTCCAGGTCCAGCTCTGGAAGGCCCTAAAGGCAGTCCTGGGCCCCAAGGTCCTCCTGGGAGACCAGGTATGTACATGAGTAGTAGGGGAATGGTCTCTTTATTAGTCCATTTATTTCATCTTGCTGGCACGTTATTCAGTCTTTAGGACTTTAGAATCTATAATCGAAAAACTTCTTATAAGTAAATTGCTTGGTTTACACCTAGCTCCATCCATTTCCATGGCGTCTAATAAATCTTTTCAGTAATACTTTTTATTATTTTCTTAGAGTTGAACTAAAACAAACCAACATGGAGGAAAAAAGGAAATAGTGGATTTATTCATTTTTTTATTATTATTATTAAATGTAAAGCTAGACTGATAACCTGGCAGCAAAATACCATATGCATTTTTAATGTGAGCTTCTCAGCATGTCCTCACAGAAATCATTTTAGTGATCACTGAATAGATGCTTGTGGTCCATACCACAAGTTTTGCTATGGTTCTGTCATACTGTCAGCAAATGTCACCAAGCACAATAAAATTTTTTAACGTCTCTAGGAAGTTGGCAATCAAATTTATCTTCAATATCACAGCATGATTAAATTGAATAGTGATCTCTTCATACCACCTTCATGTCTATACTTCATTTGTCTTGTGTTAACTGCTCTAGTAGTCTCAATTTTGCATCAAGTGTTCACTTTTCATTTTACGTCTGTGCTCTGTCATTTCTACTAAGTTTGGAAATGCTTATTTTCATCCTGAATTAATGTCGCTGAGCCCAATCACTGGTAACAGATTATTAACAGATTTTTGAGACGATATTCAATTTTTATATTTCTGGTAATTGAAACCGTGGCTTTCATAGATTTAAAAAATTGAAAATCTAAGAAACAAAACAAAACTTGATTTTGAAAGTCAAGTCCATGACTCATTTTTAACTGTATTTAAAAAATGAAAATTTCCATTTAAATTACCATAACTCTGAAACCATTGTTAATTTTTATAAAATATACTCCAAAAAACATGAATTAAATGAGATTACATACTGTGTTCCGAGGATCATTTTCAAAACCAGATTTTATCTGATCTGACTTGACTGTTTTTAGAGGGTGTTATTTAAAGTTTTACCATGGCCTACTATTGAAGAAAACCAGTGAAAATCTTCTCAGCCATGTTAACTCTCTTGCATATAATGTAAAGAATTGATACAAATATCTTGCTTGGTTATGCATGCAATAATTCAAATAAACCAAACTATTATCCTGTTTTATATTTTAATCAGCACTGTGATTATTTGTTCTTACCATTAATGGAGCTCACTGTTGAACATTACTTTGAAATATGTCAACATAAAGACATATTTATGTTTAAAAAAGTAATTTCTAAAGAAATAATAACAGAAGTAGTCAGATGAAGAACACCTGATGAGTGTTCTCAATTTTTTCATAAACTACGAACTAAAATTGACTTTTAAACCCAATTGCTCTTAGAATTTGTTTTTTGTTTTTTTTT
>NW_011888901.1:1153100-1156317 GCF_000151845.1 Pteropus vampyrus
AAATATTTCCAGAATTCACAAAATACTGTTGAGAGTAGTGTTTTCTGGGAGAAAACTGGGTTTAAGAGGGATTTTTCATATTATTTAAATTAATATTTTTATGACCATGTCTTATAATTTTAAAAAATATGTATTTTAAAAGTTATTAATAAAAACAAAAAATTTTAAAACAAAATTAATTACTTTTAATGAAGCATATGAAAACTAAAGCACATGAGGCACTTTCAAGATAGAGAAAAAGGTGACAAGTTTGTATATTTTATATATATATAGATATACACACGTATATATCTACATATAGATAGATATAGAGATGAGATAGAGATAGAGATGATAGAGATAGAAATAGAGACATATAGATATGGATATAGATATATCTTGTTCTCTTAAGTGTATATATCGTCAATAGTCATATAAAGTGGCATGAGATTTTACCTGTGCTACAAATATGAAATATAATCAGGTCAAAAAATGTCAAGGGAATAAATTAAAGTAAAAATAATTACTAGTTTAGAGTAGTAGGATAATAAGTAATCTAGTCTTTAAAAAATATTTGATGCTGTTATATTGTTTTAATTGTTAAAAAATGAATTATACTTTGAGAAGAAAAAAGATATGAAGAATTACATATTTAAAGCTGAACAAAAATAAACCATGGTTTGGACCTTCAATTGTGCTGGTTAGAAAACGGGTGCTGGTTAGAAAAAGTTGCCAGTATTTAAAATACATGTTAAAGGTCTTGTTCAGTATTTGGTTTGTTTAAAATGTGCTCTAGTATGAAAAGGAGAAGGAAGAAAGTTATATTACAAATAGGCACCCAAATTTTTAACCATTAAAATTATTCTAATAATTACATTTTATAATCCAGAACTAAACTAGAACATAGACAACTTTGACGGCTCATTACTTTCTTTGACATCTCTTTATGTTACCTAAATCCACTGTCTTTCAAAAGAATTTTCCCTTGAAAAACTTAAACCATCTTCTAATCTTTTTTTTTTTTTTCTACCTTGTTTTATGTCTCTAAGAAAAGCCCTATTCTATCCCCTGAAGCATAAGGCCATATATCTACTGATAGATCTTTAAATAGATTCTTAGAAACAGTTGACCCTCAATTTAAACCACTCACTTTTTGAAATTACATCATTTGCTTTATATCATGACATTCAATTTGAAGAGGAAAAAGAAAAATATTACATCAAGAATGTGATAAATTAAAAGAGCTTTAAATAAAGTTGAATAAATGAATTCTCAACTCTGATATGGAGTAATGGGCTGCCAATAAAGTAGTCTTCATGCAAATTTAGCTATAACCAGGGTGGCGGGGGGTGGGGGGCACATTAAAAAAGAAAAAGAAAAAAAAACCTACCCAAGGATTCAGAAGCCTTAAGAATCCCAGGCAGATTTTGAAAGAGAGTAAGAGTAAAGTGAACAGCAAGATGCGAGTCCTCTTTTTTGCTTGGTTTTTTTTTTTTTTTTTTTTTTTTTTTTTTTTTTTTTTTAGGGTTCTAGTCTATGGGCTGTATTTGAGGCAGAGGTAGATGTGCAGGATGCTGAATCTATTAGAGAAAAAAAAAACAACAAACCTGTCTTTCAGACAGAAGCAGGAGGAAGAGCAGGGTGACTATGACTGCCAGAGATTGAGGGAGAAACCCTGAGAGAATCAGAGAAGAATTATAATAGGTTATGTGAATAAACTCAGTCAAGTCTCTGACTGAATCTAAGATACACATGCTTGAATTTTCAACCAAGGTCTTTAAAGTTGTTATTCTGTGTTCTTTGAGAGTCAGGAAAATAAATACATAAAGAAAAAGAAAAGATAGAATGTATCAGCATAGAAATTTATATATACAAATATATGTATATACCTATACCTGGTGTTTTCAAGTGTTTGAATATATTTTAAGAACATGTATGCCAATTCAGTTCTTACATGTTGATCTATCTCTGAAAGTTGTCAGGAACATGTAGTGTCGTATTTCTATCTATTGGAAGAACTCAAAATTACTTAATTGGGAAAACTAATTTAATGTTTTAAAATCATATATTTGCATCATTTTAGTTGAAAATTTATAGTATCCATAAATCTATTGTATAATATTTTACCTTTACTTTTAGAGTAGAGTATATTTCTAATTTTTGCCTTATATCTGATAAAGTAAATGAAATTAAATTATCTTTCAAAAGGGCATTGTCCTTTAAACAGCAGTATTACAGATCTCTCAAATATGCAAATCTTGACTTGCCATACCTCCTGTAATTTTTCAGACCATGCCATCTTCACATTTTGGGTTGTCACAAAGTTCTAAATTCTACTGCTATAAAAATGGACTAATAGGCACAGAGTAAAAATAAATCAATGCAACCTACATATTAGAAGCCTCTTAATCTTATTGTCATCATAGATGTACACAGTATACACCAAAGAACAGTTACCATGAGCTGCCCAAAGGACAATTGCTGATTTATAGTGAAAGATGTTCTAATCAGGAGTAAAAAGCACCCACAAATATCTGAAAGTTTATTATTATTCAAATTTTCAAATTTCTAAGGAGGAACTACAAGGGGAAAATGTATACTCCTGAGTGGCTATTGGGAATGACAGGAAATTCTGTCTTCTTATGAATTTAAAATTCATAATTTTTCAAGATTCTTTTTAGGAAGCCATCTATCTTTATCTGAATTGATTCCCTAGTTTCTTACTCACCCACAAACCCAATATTTCTTAGAACCATGGAGTATCCAGTATTGAAGGGACCTAAGTTTAATAGTTGTCAAAGAGATTACTCACCAGATACTTGTTAAAGGTGGCAAGATAGATTTTATTCAAGGCTATTGCAATAGGGGAGAGAGACTGAGCTCAACTCTGAATAGTACAAGGACAAATGAAGATTTAGTCAACTAGCAGAATGAGGGAGTCAGTGGGTAAAAAATTACTAAGAAGAGACATCAAAGGTAGGCAGATTCTTGCTATACTGGCCTAATAGAATTGTTGCTAAAGGCAGACCAAAGACAGATATTAAGGATGGGGGACGGGGAACTTGATTAGATATCAAGGGTAGGGGGACTCCTAAATTGACTTAGCAGGGCTCTTGCTAAAACTGAACTCAGCAGACCAAAGACAGGACCCAAGGATGAAGCCTAGTTGAGAAAAGGACTTGTAGGAATTTAGTCAAGGAAAGTGTCTGTGTTACATATGAGAAAAGTGAAGTCCAAA
>NW_011888901.1:1156367-1177180 GCF_000151845.1 Pteropus vampyrus
TTGACTAATAAAAATCAAATTGTTAAATGATTCCATCAGTCAGCTGATAGGTAGAATCATACATTCATAAACAATATTGGTGTTCGTTAACATTTTTACGCCTAATATATTTGAAAAGTTGAGATAAGTCATTCTGAAAGCACATCCTAAATGATTAAAGCAATGTAATCATTTCAACTTTTTTCTAAAACATTACAATCTTTTGAGATTTTGGTTCATTTTTATCTTATTTCCAAAACTTGAGATGTATTTTCAAAAAAATACTGGATAAATCCAGTTTTAATAATATAGTTGATAAAATATTTATTAAGTAATTCAATTTTCCTTGTAGCATAAATTACTTACTCTCAAAGGTCATGACCATCAAGAACTTAGTAAAATTTGGAAAATATTTTTCTGTAAAAAATGAGCACTTGAGTTTTTAAAGAATAAGAAGTTTGTCTTTAGAATCTGTTATATGTTCCTCACTCTAGAGAATTCAGTTGGAGTAAAACTGAAGAACTGCTGAGGTATTTAAAATCTAGAAACAGAAGGTGATAAGTAAAGAAATAATTTGGGAAAATTGCAATGAGTATAGCACAATAATGTGGAGATAAAGCCAATTGAATGCATATCTTTTTAAGGGGAATAGTGGGTTCACTTTTTTAGAAACAATTTCTTAATTTGGGGTTTGAAAGTGATATGCATTTATTCTCAGAAAATAAAAAAGAGACTTTACAAAAGAAAAAGTTATTTGCAAAGACATTTGGAGAAGACAAAATATGGTATTTGCTCTGGATATTTGGCTTGTTATATCATAGAAACTAGAAGATAAAAAAATAAGGTATATGCTGGGATAGAACAGTGTTGGCTTGATTGGCTTGGAATACTATGATGGCTATAAGTTTGATGGAACTATAAGTTGAGAGCCACTGTGGATTCTTATTCATCACAAATGGAGTTTGGGAATACTCCAACAGGTATATGTATGATGGACTTATCCCAGAAAGGAGAGACTGAGTGGAATGAAGTCCAATGAAATGACTGTCCCTCTAATAAATATTTAAAATGCAAACTCATTACACTTGATGGATATAAAAAAGAAAAGCTGCATAGTTTGTAAGTAATATCTATATAAATTATTTTCATGGAGTTTAATTAAAACACAGTCATGTAATGAAGCCCAGGTTATTAGAAAGATCAAAGTTAACCTCTTATGTATGACTTGAAAGAAATAAGAAAATGGTAGATCCAAGGGGACAATAATGAAAAGCTGATAAGTGAAGCTAGCTAGTCTGGGAATAAGGTCTTTTTATTAAGTATCATGTGTTTGATTAGACATACACTTAAGGTAAGGATAATGTGTAAATATCCATTAGTTGGTTTGGGAGATACTAATCTCTGTTTTTGAATAAAATATAAAAATGGTACTCTAAATCGATCGCATTAATTTCAGTCAATCCTTAATATTTTATTTCTTCAAAATGAGTTTTGTTATTGCTACTGAACTTTGTCAACATAGAGTTGACCCACATCTTAGAGGTGTTATCTACTTTGAAAGCTATAAAAATAATTGGTCCTTACGGATACAAATAATGATCCATATATCAGTTCATTTTTATTTAAGAAATAGGGCCTATTTTAAAATGCATTTTTAAAAGTTTTTCTTATAATATTTGGCTGGCAAGATGATCTAATTTAAAAGATGGCATGATCAAATGCTTTTAGAAAATGCAATATAATATCATGGATCTCAGTGATTCACAATGAAATTAGCAAAAGCTTTGAAGAATCTTGAATTTAAAAAAAGAAAGAAAAAGAAACTCTAACTTTGATTAACTCAATTGTTCTTAGTTTTATTTCAGACAAAGGGTCAATAAACTTTTTCTGTAAAGGGCTGGATAGTGAATAATTTTGTTTTGCAAGACAGAGGCAAAATCGAAGGTATTATGTACATATTTAAATAACATGACAGAAAACAAATTGTCACAAATTTTTATTGGTATAATTCAAAATAAAATAATAATTAAGTACACTGTTTTGTAATACATGTTTACTAATGTGAAGAATGAAATTATTTTTGTGAGAAAACTTTTTACTTAATTGAGTTTCCACATAAGTGTTCCTTTCATCAAATTGATTACAAATGTTGGTCTGCAAAAATTATTCTTAGTTCATGGGCCATACAAAAACAGAGGAAAGCTAAATTTTGCTCATGCATTATAATTCGTTTATCCCTCCCCTACACTATGCAAATCTTTTTTGTTTTTCATGTAATGCCTACCTATTAGTATCAGTGTTTTATAATATAATTTCTCTACATTGAAGAGCAGGGACTTTTTACAAAGGGGTCAGAAAATTATGTTCTAAAGGAACAATAGAGAGCAATGAGCATCTTGAGGTATGAGATATAAACAGGAGTCACTAGAAAAGGATGCTGCGTAATAATGTCCTCAAGGGAGAACAGGGTTCATTTAATAGCAAAGAGGGAGAAGCAACCTTCAGAGAAGAAACAGAGTAGGGAGATTTGGCTAGTTTTGGAGTGCCAGTTTTCAAATGTAAAGTGAAAGGGAATGAAAGGTTAATAAAGGACCAGGGAGTACTGATCTCTCTTACAGGAATGATGGCATGGTGGAGGAACAATTGTTAGTGACAAAAGTTACAATCTTGGGATGAGTGATGGAGACCAGGTGAGATTTAGTTGATAACATCTTTGTGAGGAAGGCAATCACTAAGCCTGGGGCATGGAGACTTAATTGCTATGATGTTGGGATCCATAGGAAGTTTGATGATCTTCATCTGTAGGATAAATGCTATCACAAGACATCTTATTGCTTGAACTGTGTGACGAAGGAGTCATTGACAGCAGACTTGCAACCTACATAGCCTAAATTGTTTTGTGGAAATAACTTAAATTCTGGATGTATTTTCTCAGTGATCCTTCCCCTCCTCCTCTTTGTCCTTCTCTCTTTTATCCTCCTCCTTCTTACTACTTTTAAATTCCCAGAAAATTTTATTCAGGCAGACTGTTCTGTGAGTTAATTCAAATCAAGCCATCATCTTTTTTCATTTTTTTTTTTTTTGGTCCCATTCTCTACTATAAACTCAGAAATGTGTATGCATGGTGACATCCACCCCAGAATCCCATTGTTCATTTACTTCTCGATCATATTACATCTTTCAAAAGCTATGATACCAAGTCATCAGTGGAAATTGAATTTGAACTTTTTCAAAAAGCACCTCACTATCTGTCTAAATCTCTATTTTTCTATTTCTATTAGTTGCTGTACTATCTGTTCTAACATTAAAGTATTATATGCATCAAACTTGGAGACTGCTCAAGACTCACCAAAAGCTAAAATTAAAAGCCATCAATCTTAACGGATGGTATATTATATATTTTCTGTTTTAGAATCAGAAACCCATGTAGAAAAGGAATTTGGAGTTTCAGTTTAAGATATGCTTTGCATTAGATGTTAATATTACAGTATCATTGAAATTATTTATGTCCCATTCTACTTTCTGCTTCTCAACTAGAACAGAAGCTACTGAAAATAATTGTCATATTAATTCAAAATGGAATGAATGATTCTAGGATCAAAATTAATTTTTTTTCTAGGCACTTTATCCATCTTTGTATCTCCACAAATGGACTAATATTATTCTAGTCAGTTTTTAGACAGAGTTGGTTTTCAGATTGATTATTCAAACCAGTAAAAGGAAAATTATTAAGAAAGTAGCTCCTTCTTATCTTTTTTATTTTTCTCCCACTTTTCTCTAGTTCTTTGATAATTCTTTTACATCTGTAGTCTGGCCTTTCCCACTATCTAACACATCTCTTTGCCTTGTCATTCCTCTTCCTTTCCTTTCTGTTCTTTTCTATACATGTGTTTCCATCATCTGATCATCTAACTCTGCCTTTTCTCATGTTATTTCCTTTGCTTGGAATATTGTTTTATTTTTCTATTTCTTGCAAAATTTACTGGAACTTGTAGGCTCAGCAAGGATGTCATGTCTCATCTGAAGCCTTTTCTGACCTTCTTATTCCTCAGTCAAATTCAGATTATCTCATGTCTTTCACTCACATTCTAATGATATTTTGTGTACCACTATATCATAGAAATACTATATTTTGTGAATTAATTCACTTTTTCCTTATGTTTCTTATTTCAAACTGTGAATTTATCCAAAACAAGGGGTAAGACTTGGACAATGTTGTCTCATTGACGTAGCTCATGTTGAGTGCAGTAGAATTGTAAATGAATGAGTTGACATAACTACAATGTGTCTGTGTATACCTTATAAGTTATCTTCTTTCATCTTTAAACTTTCTTTATTAAGGAACTTAAAAACATTTTTTTCCAAATGTGTGTCTACTAATGTGTGTCTTTAAATATTATAAAATGTACAATATGATCTAACATTAGTATTTGAAAAAAAACATTATTTCACCAGGGACTTTATATAACTGTTCTTTCCAAGGTTTATTTTTCTGCTTTGTTTGTCAATGCATCTCCAAGCAAGAATGAAATAAAATAAATATGGACAAAAACAAAAGAAAACAAAAACAAACAAACATTTGTGTGTGATTTACTGAGGCAGAGTTGCCTTAAATGTAGATTAAATATAAGACCTAAACAGAACACTTTGCTTAAAATTTTAGCCTAAAAATTTAGCCGTTATTTTTTATAGAATAATGAGTAATAGAATAATTCTTTAATTGGGCAATGTCACAGTCAAAACACTGACAGAAAGATTTTGAGTTGTCATTTTATTGGACAGATGCAAGTGAGAAGAATGAAGGGAGGGACAACAGTGAATAATCTATGGCAAACAACCAAACATGAATTGCTAATATTCAAAATTACTCTTAAACACCCTCTTACATGCTTTCATACACAAAATAATACATTATTAGGGCATATTGTGTTGCAGTTACACATACATCATGGGTAGGGTTTAATTATACCCCAGTGTGGCAGACAGACTACTGAAGCACAATGGATAGCCATTTTTATAGAACCTTACAGAGGAGGGGGAAATGGGGATATATTTCAAGTGCTTTTTATTCTGGATTCCAAATTCTGCTGGAATTTAAATGATTCTTATCCTCCGTTCATCACTGACTCAAATTAAGTTCATTAGAATATTAACTAGAATCAACAAATTAATTTTGAGCATAGACATTTTATTACAAAGTTCACATTTCTATGATTATTTTAAAGGTATTCAGTATTTTTGGAGGATATAGTAGAAGGTTTTTGGAGTGTTTCTGTATTGCAAAGAAAAACCCAACCAAACAAAAAAGCAGACCTATATTTCTTCATTTGTTGCCAAGGATGCCTTGAAATTGCATGAAGTAGATTAAAGAGTCTAGAGCTGTAAGGAAAATGTGCATAAGAGATAGCCAGGGCTGGTTCCACCTTCTGCATTTTTCAATTTATTTTCTTATCAGCATCCCTGTAAACTGGAAAGCATTAGGCACAGATCTATTGATAAGCATATATAACTTCTTTCAATCTCCCTCAACCCTCCTTCATGGAATCTCTTTTAAGAATTTCCCTATTTGAAATAAAAAGTGTTACAATGTAAATAAAAAAACAAATTGTTTTAGTATCAGAGACTAAAGTATATATGTAGCATGCCTTTCGCTACTCTTTGGATGATGAGAGGGAGAACAGCGAGCTGAGGAAAAGAATAGTTAATTCAGCTAGTTCCCAATATAAATAACAGTGAAGGACTTTCTTAGCTATGAAGGTTTGAAGGTTAAATTGTTGGGTGCCACCTGGCAATTAGGATTCCTGGAAGTGAGCAAGAGAATCAGCTGTTTTATTTCAGGAGAAAATGAATTCATTAAAAAGGTTTCTGAAAGTTCTCAGAATCAATGAGAAGTTTGCAATTCCAGGACTGGAAAATGAGCAGGAGTTGTGAGGAGCCAGGCATTGTTGGACATAAGACTGTGTTCAGGACAATTTGATTAAGATACTGCAACTGTCAGCCACTTCAGTGGGCATTTTGCCCCTGACTTTGCTGGACCCTTGAAGGTTTGCTGTTGCTCTTGTGAATAACTTCTCAACTGCAACTTTATTCTTTTAAGATTCAGAGTCATAGGTGGTGTCATAGGGATGTTTTAACTGGCTTTTTGTCTTTATGATTGGAAACTATGCTGTACTTTAGTACTCACATAATGCAAGAATTCTACAAATTAGAAAGTGAAATCAGATCTGAATGGTTAAATTAGAGAAAATATGTACATTATGTTGCTGATGTAGAGAAACAGGAGATAAAGTCATTAACCTACCATCTTCAAAAGCTTAAACTTCGTTTTAGGATAATTTGATAAGTATGTTTGATTAATCTCAAATTATGATAATACTTTTATGGTTAATTACTTAATAGCCTCAATTATTATTATTATTACTATTGAGCATCTATGTACAGGTACATAGACCAATATCTGTGACCAGATTTTGTTTTCTTTAATTCTGTAGACCACCATGAGAAGTATTAATATTATCACTTTATAAATGAAGACACTAAATATCAGAGAGGTGAAGTAACTTAATTGGCCAATCTTACAAAGAGCACTGCCAGGATTAGGCAGTGTCTCTGATGGAAATCCCATTTTTATACTTTTGTTTTTATTTTTACTTTTTGTTTCAAATTCTACTGCAATGACATATATTAGGCAGTATTATTTCCCCCTAAATTAATGTCTTCATACATTGGTTTTATTTTTCTTTACCTACTGCATCTAAATTGATTTTTATGTGCTTATATTGGTAATCTCACTAGATTGTTAAGGCCTTGTCTTTATATACCCTTTAGATATACTTGTCTTTTTATAGAAGGCTTAGCACAGTGCTCAGCATATAAACGGTGACGGATACATATTAGGTTTATGATGGAGGACTAGAAGGAGGGAAATAAAGCAAGAAGATGGGGTGGTGAAGGAAAAGAAAGTAGAGTATAGGAGAAAATGGATATATAATGACTAATACCATCCTCTAGCATTTTGACACATATAAATAAGTACATAGGATATTTTTTAATAATATAATAATGTTGATGACTATCTTCTGTGGGTTTCAGTTTATTAATTGGAGACCATAAATATTTGTATTAATTTTTCAATTAATAAAATTATCTATCATAAGATTGTTTCTCACACTAAATGAGTTTTATAGACAGATGTAGCCAAGAGATTGCTTTCTGTTATATTTTATTAATTAGAGTTGTCTTCAGTTATCTGTTTGCTAACTTTTATTTGGTAAACATTTTTTCTTAAAAAAAAAGTTAGATAAAAAAGCTTTGGAATTGGGAAGTGACTTACATAATTATGAATTTAAGACAAAAGGATATATTTCACTTCTTTGAAAATGCATAATGTTCTGTAAAGGTTTTAAGAAATAAGAACTCTTTGAAAGGGCTTCCTGATATGAATAATTGCAAATGTCAAAGATGAAAGTTCTCTGATAGTGATTCTATCTCCAGAATGTCAGGTACTGGTGCAAAGGTGACATAAATGATTTGAATGAGTTGTTTTATATCCCAGTGATGGTCCTGCAGAGAAATGAAAGCAGTATTCAATAACCCACATAGAGATTTATTCAAAGTCAAAATGTCAGAGGTAATCAAACTATTTAACTTGTGCTCATAGCTTTACTTTGCATTATATAAATGGACATTCAGAATTTATTACATACTGCCAAATTAAGGAAGGAGAATTTTTATAAAGCTGAATGATGCACTGTGACTTTCAGTAATATATCCATAATCATTATTATAATATTTTAAATGAATTACGATTACTAATAAAAATCCTGCTAACATTTTTTTCTTTAAGTTTAACATACATGCCCCAAATACACAGAGCTAAAGCCATATGAACACTCCCATTTACACTGTGCCCAGTGTAGAAACCGAACATCATTTATATCCCCAAAAACCCCTATTCTGCCCTTTACCAGTCACTGTTCTCTTCCAACTTATCCTGAGTTGTAATATCTGGTTACATTCATTATAAATAGCAACTGCTATTTTAAATGGCTTTTATAAATAGCACTGCTATGAACATTCTTGTATATGTCCCTTGATATATCTGTATCTATATTTGTATCTGTATCTTATCTGTATCTGTATCATCTGTGTCTGTATCTTTCTCTCTCTCTCATCTATACATCTATATCTAGATATATATATAGATAGATAGATGCATATATATATATATATATCTGTATAAGTATGTCCATATAAGGATATCTATGGATATTTAGTCATATATTCATATACATTTGTGTTAGGTATATACAGACAGTCATTGGATTATGATGAGTTGATTTACAATTTTTCAAATTTATAATGATAAAAAGTGATCCTCATTCAGTAGAAACTTTTGATCTTTTCTTGGTCTAATGATAGGCAGTACAATACTCTTTCACGATGCTGGGCAGGAGCAGCAAGCCACAGCTCCCAGTCAAGCATACTACCATGAGGAGTAAACAACCAATACTCTCCTATGTACTGTGTTGCTGGCGTTTTTTGAATATTGTGTGCTGAGCACATTTAAGGTAGGCTAGGCTAAACTATGATGTTTGGTAGGTTAAGTTTATTAAGTGCATTTTGACTTATGATATTTTCAACTTATGATCGATATATCTGGATGTAACCCCATCAAAAGTCAAGGGACATCTGTACCTTGGAGTTGCTGAGTCATACAGTTATGAATGTACTGCTTTGGTAAAAATCGTTACAGAGATTAACAAAGTGATTGGACCAATTTACTCTCTCACCAGAAGTACACTAAAGTTCTAGATGCTTTTACATCTTTGGCAGCGCTTATTATTGGCTCTCATTTTCATTTTAGTCTTTCTAATTGTTGAACCAAAATACTCTGATTTCTTTTGTCTACTTGTATTTGTTCATATTACAAAAAAATCTAAGTTATACTAATCAAAGTAAAGACTTTATTTATAAATTTATAATTAAATGCTTTAAAGAATTATTCCAAATGTCTTCTAGACTGGAATGTAGCATATTGCTTAAAAGGGAAAAATTTACTTAAAATTCAATTGGACCAGATCCATTAATAGGATATGGCTTAAATATTTCAATCATTTTTATTTATTAAAAACAATTTAATTGACTTGTAACATCTTATATGTATGATGGAGTTCAAGATGGCTTATTTTTATACATTTTCTCTTGATAAAAAACAATTATATGCATAATTATGTTTTAATACTGTTCATATAATGAAACACTCTCACTTATTACAAAATGATAATTTATCCATAATAATGACCCTAAATGACTGAAAATATTCTTTTGTGTCATTTATTTCCAAAATAATTTTGCATTAAATTTACTTTAACAACACATGTTTAGTTTACTGTAAATTCTTTAAGAAGTTGATAAGCTGGCATGATTAGAAATTAAAATCTAGTCTTTGTAAAGCAAAGGCAAAGGTTCCACCAAAATTTTGAAGCCAGTGTTGGATCAGAGAGTAAAATGAGGTTGGAGTTTGATAGACCAAGAGTAAAAGGAGCCAAAAGTATTGTTGACTGTTCATTTATGTTCTATTAGGGTAGGACAATAGGTAGAAACTGCATATGATCTGAAGGGTACAAAACTAATATTAAAGCTACAATGACTGATTCTGAAGAGTGAAACTTAAAAGGACCCAAGTGGGAGATACTGAAATATTGGCATTGCAATTTACAAACATTTTAGACATAAACAAAAAGTCAGGAATAATACCTCCATTTTGACAATTATTGTGCCTATTAAGCAGAATATTTGAATTATTATTCTGCCAGCAGTCTCCCATTTCCACTTTCCATTCTTTTATTGCCACCAATTATTTTCCTAAATATTTTCCTAATCGCTCACCTGCTCATAAACAACTTAGACCTGTCAATTACTAAAAAGATGGGATTCAAACAGTTTGGTCTAGCATTCAAGTTGCCCTGTGGTTTGTCACCACCTTAACTTTTACAGCAACTATAAATATATGGAGACATATCTGAATCTTAAAGAACAATTCTAATATTTCCATAGTTGTTCAGCTATTGCTTTAGCTCCTTCTGTTTCTTCAACCTGACATTTGCTCCTCTATCTTTCTAATCCTATGGACTCACTACGTGTACTTTATAGCACAATTTAGACTTGATATCTCTTAAAAGTCTCCACCAAGCAATTACCCACCATGACCCCTACCACATATGGCTGAGAGCTGTAATAGGTGTTCCCCTCACACAGGGTTTTAAAAGTTTATCTACTTGTCTCTCACAAAGAATTATAATCTAATTGGAGACAGAGACTACACATTAAACAACTTTATAACCCCAGGCATACTTAGGAAAGTACTTTTTAATAGCAAATTGACTTTTAAAGGTTTGAGGAATTAAACAAAATTATTTTATTTATGGAGCTTATACATACAAAAACCTACAGGGGAGAAGATGGGGAGATATGTAAAAAAAAAAAATTGAAGGGCAATATAATCAATAATATTGCAATACATTTTCAAGATGACAGATGAATACTAGAATTAGTGGGGTGATCACATTATAAGGTATAAAAGTGTCAAATCTCTATATCATACACTTGAAACTAATATAACTAATATTGCATGCCAACTATATTTAAATTCAAAGTAAAAAAAATACGTATTTACCTCAAAATCAATAGTTCTCAACTGAGGGTGATTTTCTCCCTCTCCCTCAGGGGACATTAATTAATGTCTGGAGACATTTTTGATTGTCACACTGAGAGAGGGGGCTGCTACTGACATCAAGTATATAAAAGGGAGGGATGCTGTTAATCATTCTACAAGGTCAGGGTAATTCTCCACAACAGTGAAGTAGTCTGTCCTAATGTCAGCAAGTGAAAAATCCTGCTCTAAGTTGAGAAAACGGTCTTATTATCATTAGTTTCAAATTTAAAAATAAAATTAAACATCCACTATTTCTTTATGTAACCCACATACCAAGCTAATTTCTGTATCGCTATCATCATGTTTGCATTACCTCTGAAATGAATGTTGGTACTTTATTTATACTTACTAATCAATATGCTAACTGATATAATTTACATACAAGTATAAATGTGATCAAGTCCTTTTAGTATATTTTATACTTAGTGAACCTTTCCTCAGTCTCTTCTGGTCAACTACCTGTTTTTCACTCCTCTCATTCTCATTGTACATCTACCTTCTAACACATATAAGGCAAGCTTATATCCTTCCATTGTTATAATTTTTTCATATATGTAATATATGTATATATTATATATAAAACTGTTTTTATATATATTTTTATAAACTGCCACTGAGCCACTATTGCTGAAGCTGCCATGCTAGAGCCACTGGCAGAAACAAATGGCTTTCAATTCATGACTAGCAACTCTCTTTTTTGAGGAACGTAACTAGAACCTATTTGTCTAAGAAGCTGAGAAGACTAGTTTGCAAGGGAATCTTGAACATGTAAATTTCAGACTTCTAACAACTCACAATAACAAAAGTAGAGGGAAGACTTGGGGTTGAGAACAAACAGACACTATCCAATGTATATTTGTTGTTGAGATTCCTGTTAGTTTGTATTAGAGTTGTGATTGGTACGCAAAAATGAGTTCATGTTCAAATCATTTTTTCATTTGTTGTTCTTTTGTTGCTTGACAGTATCTCATTGAAACTTCTCTAAGTCAACTCATGTAGCACTAATTTATTCCCCTCAAAGCCTGAATGTTATTACATAATATGGATGAGTCATAATCTATCTGGGCATTTGCTTTGATGGGTTTTCACCTTGACTCTTCTTTTTGGCCATCAAAAACAATGCTGAAATAAATATCACACTCTTCATCGTTCTCTACATATTGGTGATTTTTTTTTTTTTCCTATAAGACAAGGTCCCAAGTTTGGGATTGCTGATGAGATAGAATATGTTATATTTTCAATTGCTATATTGTTTTTCCATATAACCATAACACCTTATATTTTCAAAATCAGCATAGGAAAGGACCACTTTCACCACATCTCTGCCAGCAATATGTTATCTGGGATAGTCTCTCAATTACAATTTTTGCCAGGAAGCAAGCCACAGTAGAAGGCAACCCAAATATTATCCCAGCTCCACTGTAAACTTTACAGATCCTCTTACATCATTATAATGCATGGGGATTTTTGAATAATTCACAGTTTTTTAACATAAAATTATGAAAATTACTTATATCAGTGAAGTTGGAATAGATTTTCATTAATATTTCAGCTAAAATAGATCAAATATTCAACTTCATTTCTATTTTATTTTGCTGTTCTTTTTTTTCCTTTAAACTGGCTAAAAATTTGGGAGAGTGTTCTATTTCTGTATTGCACATTGTTTCTAGTCAAATCAGTCACAGTAGGCTAATTTGTATTATGATTATTCTCAATCCCAAAATCTTAATGACTTTTAATATCATTTGTTTCTTGCTATATGTTTGTCACAAATTGGCTGGGGATGGGGAAAAACTTTGCTCATGCCTATTTATCCAGTTTGGGTGTCCGCCATCTGAAGCATTGCTGATGGTTGTGACAGGGGAAAGAGAAAACAGAAAATTGAAAATCAGCTCTGAAACACTCCTGCACAGCAATGGCACATACTATGTCTAATCACATGGCAATTAGAAATATTGACTAACACTATCAGAATAATTTCTTGGAATAATTATTATATATCTCTCATATAACTTGTCATGATTCAGCACATCATTTTTCAGTTGTCTTCCTGTTCCCTTATTGGTGACTTTACCAAATTTGAATTATTTCATGAGTATATTAAGACCATTAATTTTGAAAAACTGGGTAATTGGCTTGCTCTATGGATTGAAGAGTTATGTGGTCAAGCTATCTATTTCTATTTGTTACACTCTTTAGGTGGCTCATTGAAGGAATTGATTAATGGCATCAAAAATATTATGACAGTTTAATTAGTAAAATTAGGATAAACGGCATTAGTGTTTGCCATATTTTCAGTGTGATTGAAAACTAGCTGAAAAGCCCTTGATGGTTGCCATTTGGATTAAGTTTAACTTCATCACACTGCCCAGATCGTACCTGAAAATATTTGCGTATGTTGTATTGCTAAGATAGAGTTTGTGATTATTATTTGAAACTATATAACTCAAGGAAAAATCTTGGTAATTGAAATGTGCTGAGATTATAAATGTACATTTTCATGAAGGCAGCCATTAATTTTTTTGTCTACAGAAAAAAATGATCTTGTGGACATTCTTTAGTATTGCAGCTTTGAGCAAATGGCATTAATATTCTGATCCCATATTGCTTGTTCTTTTACATTGAAGCAGATGTCAGTTTCATATGGATTCTGAATTTCATCCAATCTGTTCTTCAAATATAAATGTAATTACTGGTCAATGATTTTGGATAATTTATACATCTGCTGAAATCGTGGAGATTTTATTAATTATTTTGACTTAGAGTTTGTTCCCTTCAGAAAGCCGAGGATTTGGAACACTGTTACTTTGTATTAAGTCAGTCTTACACTTAATAATAGCCACATGTGCTTAAGTAGGATTGGTGTGGATGATCTGAACTGTCATTATTCACAAGTCATAATCAGAAAGTTTATATACAAAGAGAGGCTTCCTTCCAAGGAAGGAAGACTTTGCACACTTATTTCATATACATTGGTAAAAGGCACAAGAAGGTAGTATTCAAAAGATGTAAAACTTAAGCTTTTAAGATGGCTAAATAAAGTTAATATAGTTTCCTCAGTTACGAGGGATTGTGAAAGTCACTAAAACCAACCTCCATCCAGACACCTGAGATATAGTTCTTAAACTTTTGCCTAAGTGTGACTCACATGATTTCAATAATAAGCTTATTTCTTATTTTGTATTATCAGTAGAAAACTTCTTAAATAAAGGACAGTAGTAAATATCATTTGTTAATACCTCTCTTCTTTCTTCTCCTCCTAGCGCTATCACTACTACTATTATTATTCTACTACCACTTCTAATACATATCTAACCAACATGATATGTACTATTGGTTAGTAGTTTGGGATAATTTACACATCAAATGAAGCTGTAGAGGCTTTGTTTTGATTTAGAGTTTGTAACCTCCCAAAAGCTTAGGACTTTGAGCCAAATTATCCTGTGTGAGGTCAGCCCTGGTTCTATATGTTCTATATGTGCTATATGTTCTATACTCATCATCTCATTTATTCTTCACAACAGAAATCTAAGGTAGGAGTGAGAAATCGACATTTAAAAAAGAGGACTGAGATTTAGAAAACTTAAGAAAATTATCAAAGTCCCCAAGATTTTCAATTTAGGCTGCTTGATTATGAAGCCCACACTTTTAAACACTCTGTATATCTTTCTTTCTTCACCCTGGCCAAATTCTTTTTCTTATACTGGCATTCTCACCTGTAATATAAATGTCAGATAGCGGTGGAATGATTTATTAAATACTCTAACTATTAAATACTTGCCAAATCACCAAAATCAAAATAGAATATCAATGAAATTTTCTGTATATTAACATTGTCTTCATCACTGCACACTAAGATTTTTAATTGGGGACTTGATAATCAGATAATTTCAGAAATTCTTATGTTTGCTGTATTTCCTGTTGTGTAATGATCCTATAGCAAGTTGGAACACATGGCACTAGGCCATCTCACACATTCTTAGTAGAATGTTCAATCTAATTAACAATTTGGCTTGCAACAGACAATGTTCTATTTCTCCTAACATGGACGGAACGTGGTTCTGTGGAGGTTATAATCACATAAGCCGCATAGCAGTTTTAAATGCTCAGCATTAAAATATTTTAAATTGGGTTATAAATAATTTTATCTTGAATTGTCTCTATTAAAGGCAGTGTAGACAGATGCTGTTTAATTTCCTCTGTTATTCCTATTGTTGTTGATATTGTTTTGGAAGCCTCTGTAATGTTTTAAACCTAAAACTCTTTCTTAAACCCTTAGACACAAGGTTATTATTACTGCTATGCTATTTAGAAAAGACTTGCCAGGAAAAATTGGGGGAGAGTGAGGTTTGTTCCACTTTTCAATTCAAAGAACTTTTGCCATCCTTTCCTTTTTTTATCAGTAGATCTGTGAGTCGAGCTAGATAGAATCAGAGATTTTGTAAAGATTATTTAATTGATCACCAAATGCATTTTTGTAAAAATAAAGACCCCTAGTTGAAGTTTTTAATCATTCATTTGGTTGTTACTAAAATGGTAGCTAGTACAGTTATCAGTCTCTTAAGAATGCAAAATCTTATCTCAAACCCAAACCAATTTTGCTATAAGAGAGATTATTAAGTAGATGAAAAATTCTTGAAAATATGGATATAAAAGTTTCAATACCAAGTATCATGTAATTTCTAAATGACAATTTTACGTTGATATGATTGGAAAAAAACAGCCATTAATAATTAAAAACAATACAAATATATGCATTAAATAAAATAAATTGAAAGCAGGCAAATAATGAAACACTTAGCTCTTCAACTATTGTTCTATAATAAGACAATTTTTAAAAAAAGGTTTCTTAATATGTTGGGTTTTTGGTTTGTTTGTTTTACATGTTTCCTGATCCAGATTTATATTTTTGAAAATAATATCTACTATCAACCTGATATAAAGAGCAGTTCGTTGCGACTGACATCTTCCGGAAAAGAAGGAATTATTTTTAATGGGATTGCTGACTGGTTGTATGAAGGTGAGTTGAATAGATTTAGTTTCAAAGGAACACAAATACATATTTTTATATAATATCTCTAAGAAAAATTTGTTCATTCCAGAACAATACTTGCAGCACTATTTCTATTTCTCATTTCCTCTCAAAATTGCCTTCATGCTTTCATTATCTTTGCATGTGCTCATATTTTAACTGGTTGTGATTTTCATCTATTTATATGATTCCATATTTGATATATATACACATACATATATATCGCAAATGTGGAATCATATAAATATATATACATTTTGTATATATATGTGTATGTGTGTACATTCTGTTCAGACTAGATAGATTTTATTTTTGGTGATGCTTAACTAATGAAAGTGAACGATCACCTTGCATCAATCCTTCTGGAATTAGATGTTAAATTTTTCTGACTCTTTGGAAAAGAAGAAACAAAAATCTTTAATAATCTAAGAGTACATGAAAGCCACTTGATTTTAGTCATTCTCATTAAGAACATTCTGTCACATTTTAAAAGTCATTGCATAAGGAACAAAATAAAACCTACCTAAAGAGTTAATTTGCAATAACTATTGAATTAAGTTTTAATAACATCTGAGAATATAAAAAAGAATCAGATGATGAAAATCTTTGTTCATTTTGATCATGTACCAATTGTCAGCTGAGATATAGGTACAGAAATGTCTGCAGAAGACTCAAAGCTTAAGTTTAACACCAAGGTTTTAGACTCTGCAACTGATCTTGGCAAAATATGTCAAGATTTAAATATGTCGAGTTGGTATATTTTATTAGAAGTTATAAAGCTAAAATCATCCAGAAAATAAATTTTCTAGAGCAATATTAGCAAATGCAATCTCTCTACTTTAGTCAATATTTTTAATTCTGTACAAAAAAAATTATTTAGCTTATTTATTCATTGACTATTCTCTTCTTCAACAGATATCATTGATGTCCTACTATGTTCTAAGTACTTGTCTAGGTCTGAGATACATCAGAGAACAAAATAAAGTACTACTTTCAGAATTTTACATTAAGAAACAAATCTTACTGGGAGGAGCCATTTTACTAAAGAAGAAATATTATAGCCCTTGAGATATATAAGTATATGTGTACATATATATTTATATTTATATTTTTATGTATATGCCAACATCAAATAATTAAATATTTGAGAGACCATGGTTTATTCTGAGGAGTAATGATAGCTATTATGGAAATATCAACAATAATTATGCTATAAAATTTTTTAAAAATTGAAATACCAAAATAGATAGGATAATTTGGTTGAGAACATCAGAAGATTACTTATTTTCTTATTTCAAAAAAATTACTTATTTTCTTATTCGGTTGAGAATGTCAGAAGATTACTTATTTTCTTATTTCAAATTATTGTAAGGGGCTAGGATGGCCCAGTGAATTGAAGAAGCAAATAGAGAACAAACATGAAACCTGAGTAGTTCTGGGAATCTAGGTAACCAAAGCTAACAATTACTTACCTAAAAGAAAAAAACTAGGGAAGATATATCCTTTATCTTGAAAATTTTCTTGGAACTGAGTGAGCTCCTGAAAGATGAAGAAACCAAATCAATGCAGTAGGATAAGTTGTCAAATCACAGTAAACACAAGATTCTATGAAAGAGCAAAGGAGAGAGATGCAGCCCATTCTAGAGATTTGCAAATATTTCACTAAAGGAGAAAATCTTTGAGTTGAGCCTGAAAGATTAGGAATTGTAAGACAATAAGAAACTAGGAAGAAAAATCCAAGCTAGAGTTAAAAGCTTATAAAAATTTAGTAGAGTTAAATAGCTTGGTACATGCCTAGGGAACTAAAATCTGTTTGTAATTGTTAAGGCAAAAAAAAAAATTGAGGAAAAGGAAGTCAGCAAGAACCAAAAGATAGTGACCCTAAGAATAATCTGAGATTTCAGTTATTTTTCTACTAGTAAATGGGGAAACTAATAGAGCTTTTAAGTGAGGAAGTGTCAAGATCAGATCTTTCATATAAATAGATTTTTTCGCTACAGTGCGAAGCTAGGATTGAACGGCAAAGAGAACGAGTGAGCAGCTATAAGGGGTTTTCTGTCTTCTATGAATATATAATGAGCAAAAAAAATAGTATGGTTAAAGCAGGAAGAAAGAGGGAAGATTCTAAAATTGATGAGGCAGTAAATAGATAGATCTTAGTGGTTAAATGGATGGCGTAGATGGAAAGTAAAGAATGATTCTTTGGCTTCTGGTTTGGGTCACTAGTAAATAGTGATGACACAATGAGCAGGCATGCATAAGGAATAGTGAACTTCAAGGAGGAGAAGAATAGGTTAGTGGGAACATTGGTGTTTTGTAATATGCTAGCATGCTACATTGCATAACAAAATGTGATCCTTAAAATTGAAGTACTTTAAGTCAGCTGGGGTTATACTCAATGTTAAGTGTACTGAATTGGCCAATGACCAAAATGATGTCGGCTTCTGTCCTTAGGGAAGTCTTCATATAATTTATTATGTTACAATTTTACAGAAATTATAAGGAGAGAAATTAAAGATCATTGCCTGAAAAATAAGGTTGTTTTTTGTTTTTTGGGTTTTTTTCCTAATTAGAGAATAACAATCCATGTATTTGAACTGAGAGTGAACAGTGTGTTGGAGATTAGGCAGGATAAAAAGGTAACCAAACCTTTGTGACAACACTGGAGATCTGACGCATTTCAAAGTGGAAATGGAAAAATTATAGTTTTTACCATTCAAATTAAACTCAAACTTTGGACTCTTATGTTCTAAGCATACTACAACACTTCAGATGTGCTATGTGATTTAATCCTCACTACAGTAGTATATCTAATCACTTACTGACTAAACCAAGATTCAGGGAGGGTAGGCTACTTGGACATGTCCTCAAGAGCTCATGAGAAACAGAGCTAGCCCTTGAATGTGTGTCTTCAAAGCTAGTGTTTAGTCCTAATCTGACCTGCCTGTCACAGTGCAATGCCTTTCATTGTTCCCTAAGAAATGACATACGTTATTCACCTAAGCCATTAGATTTCACTGGTCTGTTTCCTCAGCCAAAGACTCTGAACTCTACAGTCCATGAAATTATCACAATTCTTGCTTTATTTCCAAGAGAAGGTATACTACAAAGGGAATCAGTGTTAAGGTTTTGAAGAGGGATTTAGGCAATTCATATGTCGTTGATTTTCCCTCAATATTTTACCTGGCTATGTTTCAAGAGTCCTCCATGTACCTTATTCTCGCCCTATAACTTTGTTTGTCCATTGTGCCAAGGGCTCCCAGATTCCAGACCTTCTCTCCTCTCTTTAAAATACTCACCAAAACACAGTGAGTTCTACTAAGAATTTATATGATCTCAACAGTATGTGTGTGATATCCTAGTTTGGAGATTTCATTTTTATTACTTTGTAGAAATCAATCACAATCTGAATTAGTGTGTGGGAGACTCAAGAAGTAATATATAATATTTCCACTCATTTTTTATATTAAAATTTGCCTTCAGTAAATGTCATAGAAAAAAAAGATTAGATAAGGAATCACATGAAAGATAAAAAACAAACAACAAAAAAAAATTTTCATGGTAAATTTTAAGGGCATGCTTTAATCTTTTTAGGCCCAGACCAATCTATAAGCATGGCTGTTGTTCCCAAACAGTTACTAATGTCAAATCTTTAAAAGTCTTTGAAAGTATCATTTTAAAGCCTCTTCGTCTTTATTTCCAGCATTATTCAATTTTTAAGGAATGTAAAATCAAATAAAATATGTATTTTAAAGAGTTAGTAAAGTTTAGAAGAAAAATAAAACACCATTTTAAATACAATTCACATAAAGAACATCTAAAGTTATTCATATAATTAGTGTATTTAACATGGCAACTTAACTAAATAAAATTTCAGATCAATGTTTTGTTAAAAAAATAAAATTCACACATTTGCCAAGTTTATAACTTTGAAATTTTCTATAAAGTATTTAGTCTATTAAATAGAAACAAAAAATGACTTCCGCTTTCAATTATTTAATTGTATAGAATATTGGTACTAATATGCTTAAATGATTTATAAATAAATTTTAGAATCTCATATTTAAAGGAATTCTTTTTTGAAATTTAATCCAATAGTTATTGAATACATATATCTGTCAAGCATTATCTGAGAGCAATAAGATGAGGAGTAAGCATTTCTGTTTTGGGTATTTCTAACTTAGTGGCATTAAAAACTGTAAATAACTAATATATAAGGAATCATTGGAGCATTGTAAATAGAAATATAAATAAAACTACATGTCAGCATGCTAAATAGAAGTATAAGTAGAATTAATACTGATGAGATGGATGGATATAGCCTTATAGAGGAAATGGTCTTTGTATTGAGATTTAAGAAAGACAAGAGTAAACAACTGAGAGACAAAATTTACAGGATGAACAATATCTTTATCAACAGATTCTGATTATTACCTTTTTATTAGTTAATGAGAACAATAAAAAGGGCTTATTTTCACTGTTTTTTTTTTTTTTTTGCTTTCTCTTGGACACAAGAAGTCACAATCATTTTTCATTGATTCAACAAATATTTATTGAGTGAGCACTTACTAAATCTCAGTAAAATTGGGCTGTGACAGATAAACAGTCAAATAAAAAATTAGAGATGCAGCTATAGAAGCCAGAGTAAAATAAGATAATGGACAATGCTAAGTCTCTGGAGGGCAGACAAGCTAAGGAGTTCAAAGTTACTGATGGATTGCAACTAGAACTTGACAAAAGCAAAATTAGACAATCGATGGTACCAGAAGCAAGATTGCAGTGGAGAGGTATAAAATGAGAAGTGAGACCATTATGAATATAGACAATTCTTTCAAGAAAGTTGAACGCAAGATACAGACAATAAGTGGAATAAAAAACAACCACAGACCCCCCAAGGATGGCAGTAGGATCCTCAGAGTCCTATCTAAGTCAATAAACTACAGATGGATAAAGTTAGCTTAATTTTTAGAATACCATATTAATCTAAACACAATAATTCTATATTAGTTAGTTTTCTGTAAGTGCTTTGTGATGAGGCTATGTTTTTAAATACCTGTGATATGAAACGACATGTGTTAAAAATTT
>NW_011888901.1:1177230-1184992 GCF_000151845.1 Pteropus vampyrus
ACTAGAACTTGACAAAAGCAAAATTAGACAATCGATGGTACCAGAAGCAAGATTGCAGTGGAGAGGTATAAAATGAGAAGTGAGACCATTATGAATATAGACAATTCTTTCAAGAAAGTTGAACGCAAGATACAGACAATAAGTGGAATAAAAAACAACCACAGACCCCCCAAGGATGGCAGTAGGATCCTCAGAGTCCTATCTAAGTCAATAAACTACAGATGGATAAAGTTAGCTTAATTTTTAGAATACCATATTAATCTAAACACAATAATTCTATATTAGTTAGTTTTCTGTAAGTGCTTTGTGATGAGGCTATGTTTTTAAATACCTGTGATATGAAACGACATGTGTTAAAAATTTCGTCTGCTCTGCAGTGAGATTTGCTAAATCAGTGTAATCAAGACAATAAAAAGACCAACCTATGTTGAAATGAAGTGGAATGCAATTTGTAAAAATACTTTGTTTATAAATAATATAATAAACACAGGAATTTTCAGTCCATGAGTAAAGTCCTTATTAGTTGCAATTAAAGAAGAGTGTACCTTATCCAAAAGGATTCTTAAGCTAATTTGTTCATGATTCTTTTATTTCCTTCCCATTTCAGTTAGCTTTGTTTTTGTACCTGAAGGAAGTCACGTAACTGTGTGTAGTACTTTGCTATTTTAACATTTTTCTGAAGCACAATTTTAGGCATAGATTACTCTAAAATAAACGAGAGTAGATGACATCAAATTTCTAATGAAGGCACCCTCAAATCCCAGCCACTGTAATTCTTGAGTACTTTTTGCACAAATACTTTAGCACCAACGAGGATGGAACCCGCTTCTTAGAAACCTGAATGTTAATTTTGGGCAATACGATCTTCGTGTATCTTCAAGAGCCTCAAAGACTTAAGAGTTTACACTCATTTGGCATTTAGTATTTTTTTTCTTCAGCGTGTCATGTGGTTGTCTCCTCATCTGAATTATATGTTATTTGTGTAAATCAGGGTGAAGATCATAACTGAAGAAAAAAAAGAAGGCACATTCAAAATAGTATTCAATGTTTACCTGTGAAGAGGCCACTTATCAAAGACAAGGGATATGCAGAAACCTGTGGCTAGTAATGGCTTAATCATTAACAGCTTAAGAGGGATGGAAAGACAGATATTAGAACCTAGAAGGAAGAAATTCTGTAGTTTTCACAATAATGAAAACAGTGAGTTTTGATTGAGGAACACAGTCAGACCCACCTGATTTCAAAGGGTGGAAACCCCCAAAATAAATACCATGCACTAACTTTCTTTTATTGGATTTGTCTGGTTTCATGTTGGTCATATCCAACAAAAAGACAGAAATCATGGGAGTATCTTATTATTCAAGTAAAAATTTTCTGTCCCCAGAAAAGGAGCTACTTTTGCTACTGTTTCATTGTAGAGTGGTATTAGTCCGGTTATATATATACATGCCTAAAATTAATAAGTTCAGCCAATACATGTGCTTTTTTATATAAGGTTTTGAGGAAAATACCTCAATTAATAAAAGAAATAATCTTATCATGGGGTCCCTTCATCAACTTCTGACTAGACAGGTTATTTACCTGGTGGATCAAACCAAAACTTTACTCCTGCCAAATTGTATCCCTTTGCTTCTTTTTCTTCCTGAAAATATTAGGGTATCAGTTTTCCAGTGAAATGGAAATTGGAATATAGAAATACGAAATTGGAAAAAGATGAAATTGGACAAAGGAGTATTTTTGAAACTGCTGAGTTCCAAATAAGTATATATTTTGCCCTTCTTCATATAGTAACAATACATTTTCTTCCTGGCAGAAAAGGTTAATCATCAGACTCAGCTCAGTGACTATATTTTTTTTTTTTTGCCCAGTTATATTTTGCCCAAATGGTCAGGGGGAAATTTCAGTTTCCTGTTGGAGGCAATCATCCCTTAAACATTCGAACTCTTAAACCCATCAAGTAAAAGAGAACGATACAAGTAGTGAAAGAGAACACTACCCTTCCACTCATTAGTTCTTAGATCTGTGCTTCCTGGCTATGCAAGAGGGACATGTGCATGCTGTAGGATGGCATCTCAACTTCAAACAAATAGTGCCAAACCCAGATAGAGCATGCTATTTCACTCTTCTATCAAGCCAGGTACATGATGGGGAACATGATAAAACCAGTGAATTCCATGGGTCTGAGCCCATTGTTTTTCTTTTTGCTAAAAAATATTTCCTATTTGGAAGTGACATAGTGCGGGTAATCAGAGTAATAGGTAAGTTATTCTGTAAGTTCATGAATAGCAGTAGTAACAGGACTGCAGGCAGCAAAGGCATATCCATACCTGGAATATGTGTCTTAGTATGTAATGACAAAATGTTACCTCTTCTTGATGGAAGGGTTTCTATGTAATCTACCTGCCACCAGGTAGTCAATTGGTCCTGCTAGGAAATAATGCCACATAAACAGTATAGTGAAAATCACAATTATTGGCAGGTAATAGAAGGAGCCAGAGACAAGCTCATATGTACTTGGTAGTCACACTGCTCATCTGCTTATTGAGAACCTCCTCTGCTATCATTGTGTTTTGATGGACGTTAAACAGAATACTAATGTCTTCACATTTTTTTACATTTTTACTATGTCTAATAAATCATGCACTTAATTTTCCCTAAACTTTCTTGTCACTACTTTTCTAATGTTACTTTTCTCATATCCCTACTCATGTGCTCATTTATTAGTTATTGTGTATGAGTCAGGCTGGATCCATGCTTCAAGGCAAGCAGTAGTAAACGAAATATCTTGTTCAAGTCTGCCAGCTTGGAAGATTTATATGTATTATAGTACTTTAATGCCATTTTCAAGTCAGACTGTAGTATGGAACCTATTCAATTTCAGCATGTTCAAGTGCCTCATGCAAACCTGGTCATAAACCAGGCCTGCATTCGTTCCTCCTTTACTAACTTGTATTGGAAAAGACATCATGAGTCATAGATGTGAGATGAAGGGAGAGGGTAAAGTAGCAGATGCAATACCATGGGTAGTCCTATGTATACTACTTCTGTTGTTGTTTGTGTTTAGTTTCATGGTCAGTGAATCCGATAACATTCAGTTAATGATGGGCAATATGGGTTGCATAGTCATTTGGTGTTCCATGATAAGAGCTTCTGCCAGAGCCCAGTGGAGAGCAGCTTTTGAAATAAAGAATATTTATCTGCACAGGAAGAATTGGTCTTTCACTAAAGCTTATAATGACTATACTTTGATTATCATATGATGAGAGTTAGAAGCTCCACACAGCATCTCTGTTTACCATGAATCCTTGCATTGCCATTGTGCCTGCTGGGTAGCAAGATAAAGATGGTAGGGAAGGTTATGCCATGGCTTTGATCTGATAACTAGCCTTCTGTTGCTCAGATTCTACAGGTCACTGCGAAATAGAACAAGGCAGTGCATGTGAATGTGGTGTATACTGTTCTTCAAAATCCAGAGTTCCATCCTTATTTACCTTTGCGTTGGTACAGTTCAAACAAATTTTCTCTCATTTTACAAGAGATAGCCTAGTGTATCCCAGGCTACTAGATCTCTAAATTCTTCTCTAAGGATTCAAATTCTTAAACTTTACAGGAATTCATTGTCCTCTTTGACTTTATGCCTTTATGGAAAAAGGTTGCCTCTGTCAACAAGAAGACTTGTGGGAATTTTGAGGTTCAAATTCTTCAGCCACAAAATTATACATATATGACAATATTCCACCAAGAAATGTGTTATTTATGAGACTGATTCGGAAACTCTAAGTATACACGTTTACCCAAGCAGTCATCCTGTGTGTCAGTGTCTCAATACTTCTCCACCAGTATCTTTATCTTATCCTTTAAAAAAGCAGGTGGAAATGAGCCCCTGATGTGTTACAGCTCTGCAACCCTTATTATGTATGTTTTCCTGAACATCAGACATATCTTCTCCTCTGCGGAAGAGAGAGACTCTAGATGCCATGGTGAACTTTTGTGCATTTCTAATTTTGCAGTCATGGTCTCAATTTTTTTTTCCTAAGTACTCTCTCTGCAGCATCATAAGAACCATATAAACTTCACTTTACAATCTTTATAGTTGCCACCGTTGTAGCACCTAAGTGTCACAACCACTTGTCTTTCCAGAGCCTTTCCTCTCTATCTGCATTTCATTCTATGTTATAATCAGTGACAATTGATTACTCATGATTCCATCCCTTGCTATTGATTATCTATGCTCTAATTTTCCCCTGGACATATCATTAAATCATAGATATAGATATAGATATGGCTATATCTCCAACCTAATCTCAAAATCTAGTTTTAAAGGTCTCTTTTATCAGTTTACTGCTACTATTAATCACTGTATCCCAAAGGGAAAGAGATGGCACATTCAATACTTTGAAGAGGATTTATGTACAAAAAGACCATTTACAAAGGTGAAGGTATAGGGTAAACATAAAAACGGAGCTATAATCTAGACTAGAAGCAGCAAAGCTATTACCACCCCAATGGCCTTAGAGATGAACCATTACCACATACAAAAGGAGAAAATTGAGTAGAGTTGGCTGCATTGACAGGAGTAGTAGTGTCATCATTTAAAACACACTACAAGCCTGAGGTGACATTTTAGAATAGACTTAAAGATATAAATACTCTAACTCTTCACTTCTTCTAATGGCCATCCTCTGGAGAACGTGGGACTTCTTTTGATGTAGCTCATGTGGGTTAGTATTCTGGGCCAGAAAGCAGGTATAAAATAGTGGATAGTGAATCTGGAGTCACATGAAAGATATCCAGTGTATTTCTTATTTTACTTTATTAGAGCTTAAAATAGTTTCATGAATCTAGTAGGTATTCAACTTGTTTAATGAGGAGAAGATAGAAATATGACTGAATGCAGGTATGAATGGTGACATGATTTTCTGCCATATTTCAGTCTTTGATTATTGTTCTCATTCTTTTTACTCTGATAGTTCTTTCATCTTCTCTGTTCATATTGTTGACAATCCATGAAATCCTGACTCCATTACTTTGTTTCTTCCTTCCTTTGCATCCGCTTTTTCTGGGATTAAAAGGGTAACTCAGAAATAGAGAATGCTCTATGAAGTTGATAAAATCGAATGCATTGTATAGAAAATGTACATATACAATGGAAATATCAAGGACAGATGTTTGTGGGTCACTGAGCCCACATCTCTACAGTTGATTTCAAATAACACTTGTTTATTCTAGAGGAACTTCTGCATTCTCACATTGCCCACTGGTGGTCACCAGATGGAGAAAGGCTTGCCTTCCTGATGATAAATGATTCACTGGTGCCTAACATGGTTATTCCCCGGTTTACTGGAGCATTGTATCCCAAAGGAAAGCAGTATCCATATCCTAAGGTAAGTAATGTAGAAGTGCTAGTTTGTTCCCCCTTTCTGCACAAGTGACTTGACTGATAATATTCTTGCTTCATGAACAAGTTGTCTTTGGAAAAAAAAAGACGCCCCCATTGTTGACAGACACATCATTTTAGAGCTTTCAGTAGCCTGTACACAGTGCTTGCATAGGAAGAGCTAAAGATAATTTGGGCTGTGGGAACTTTTACTTGGCTGTATTTCTTTCCCTTTGATGGTCTTGTTTTTGTTTTCCCTCACCTTCCCAGTTGAAAGAGAGTGAGAAGAGATAGGGGGAAGCACTGATGCCAAGGCAAAGGCTTTTTCTTCAAGGTCTATTCTATGAGTTGTCAATAGGTTTTATAGAGGAGGAAAAAATACCATGGTCAAATATGTTGGAAACTCTTAGTTAAAAAAAAAAAAATCTAGCGTCTTTCATATGATATCTTAGAGCACTTAATGTACTATATGTTAATACATATTATAAATCTATAAAAAGTAGACTAAGCATAAAGAATCTCCAGAAGCATAAAGAATCACCAATAAAGAATAGTCTAAGCATAAAGGATTTATTAGTATTAACATTGGTACTATTTTGGCAGAGGAAACTCTGGAACATACTTTATAAAAAGCTAGGGTAAAGCCAGTAAAGCCATAGCCAGGAGTAGGAAGGTAGATGCAATTGTTTTATTGAGTGAGACAAATACAGAAATCCAGCCAGAGAGCAAACTATGTTCAAGTGTTGGGTGAGGCCTCTGGGAGCAGATTGTAAAAACACCTAGAGTGTATTGGTTTTTCTTGTGCATGCCATTTTAAATCACTTAAGATCTTTTTTTTTTAAGTTTATTTTCTCTATGTTTACATAACAAAGAAAAAAATCTCATTAGTGAGGACCCTATGCATTAATCACGTAGCAAAGATGTCTTATAGAAAACTTTTCAAATTTCGCTTTATGCATTTTAGCTCTTAATTAGGTAAGATATGGCTGCTGATTTAATTTAGAAGCTGTTTTTAAGCCACTTTTTTAGTGAATTGTATTGCGTGTTCACCATCACAATAGATTCTATACTTTTTAATTTGCAACTTACATTAAACAGGCAAAGTACTGGATGGACTACCTATCACATTTTATGCTACAATTGCAATGAGGGTGTGGTCAGGGTGGGGTGTATTTTTTTCTTATTTTTCTATTATCTTTGCCAGACTCAGGTTATCCAAGGTGGAAAAAAAAAGGTTTAAATATGGAGAGTCAGGAATAAGAAAGAAAAGTGTTTCCTCAGTGAGATTCTGTACTGTCTTTCTTTCTCCCCATCCTATCTTCTTTCCACAGGGTGTAGTATTAAGTGACTGACTGACAGCTAAGGAAGACAGAGAGAGTGAGAGGAATCAGATCTCGTGATTTTGAAATATTATTTTTAGGGTCTTCTCCGGACATAGATTAGAAGTCATATATACTCATTGCTCTTCAAGAGAAAATGACAACTTGACCTAACAACAAAATAAACATTTTTGCTAAGAGAGTTTTATTGTACCCCAAGAAAAGTACTTATGACTTCTCCAATTATAGATTTAGCCATGTTTTATGGTTGACAGTCTGTGCCTGTACGGCATACTTGCACCTGCTTTTTTCAGAGAAAAATTGAGATGGCTTCTCAAATACTATTAGCTCTCACATAATTTGATTTACTTATTAAAATGAAAGTTCACCTGACAATTTAGATACAAAATGAAGAATGAGTGGCATATTGTGAAAAGCATATGTCAATAGATAAGATATTCATACAGAAATGTTCAGTTAGTGAAGTGCACAATGGGAATAAAATCAGCCCTAGGGAAGAGACAACTTTTTATAATTCATTTCTGAAAAAAAGTGAGGATTTTAGGATTCACACATAAGAGCCTTATGCAGTAGCTACTCTTCATGTCTCCTCAGTTATGGACCGGTAAACTTGAACTTGGTGCTTGAACTTGGACTTTCCTAGGACTCATAATTTTTACAAGACCAATGCAAACAAATGAATAAATAGAAGCATTGAAAAAATGTAAATACATCAACAATAATTCAGAAGATACTGGGTTGACAAATCTAGATACTTTATTATTTAGTGAGGCATTATTTAATTAGTTATTTAATTATTTCTTAATAGTAAAGCTAGGCATGAAATAATATGATTATTTATTAATCATATAAAGCATGTGTGCTAATAATATGCTTTGTTTGCAGAAGGACTCTTTACATATTTTCCTCATTTTGTTCTTTTCACAATTGCCTCTATTTTCTAAATAGACAAACTGAGCTTCTAAAAGGCTGTCCTTTTATAAAAGTCACAGTTATTTTAAGAACAGGGAAATAACTCAAATTTATTGATTCTGTCCCTTTCTAT
>NW_011888901.1:1185432-1187949 GCF_000151845.1 Pteropus vampyrus
TCATAGAAAAAGGATTCTATGAATTTGCAGTCTTTGTGGGAAATGTGACTGTAAAAAGCACATAAATGAACTCCTCCAATTTGCAAACTATTGAAACAATTCAAATATTAAAAGGTACAAATGAACTTGCAACGTGCACTAATTTCAAAGCTCCATGGAAAGATAAAAATCTAATTGAGATATAGAATGCTAGACAGCTGAATTTGGGAAATAGCCTGACATTTTT
This sequence comes from Pteropus vampyrus, assembly GCF_000151845.1. Classification (NCBI taxonomy): domain Eukaryota; kingdom Metazoa; phylum Chordata; class Mammalia; order Chiroptera; family Pteropodidae; genus Pteropus; species Pteropus vampyrus. The sequence goes on from NW_011888901.1 coordinate 1,185,659, forward strand.
TTTGTATAAAATTAGGCACATGTGTATACAACTTTTAATTTAATTTGTTTTCAATTAGACTTAATTGAGATATCAGTGATTTTATGCAAGCATAAATGTATACTACAGATATGAAAAAAACTTTCTTAAGATACAATAATAACCATATATATCTTAGACAAAGTATAACATAAAATTATGTAACATTGCTAAGAAATTATAAAAAGATCAAATTAATTTAATTTCTTTTTAAAATCAGTTTATTGAAAGAAAAAATATACACAATTTTTCATTAATTGTAAAAGTCAATTTCTTAATAACTCATTTTTAATTCACTACTATATACTATTTTAGGCACTTTTATAAATAATCTTTTTTTGTTAGTCCAGTTAACAAAACTATAAAGTATTTTTATCTACAGAAAGGAAGCCTACTTTGGCACAAAACTTCTGACTTCTGACATTCTCAAAGGTGTCTTATTTTTGATAATTTGATAAAATATTGCTTGAGGATCTTTTGTTAAAGACCTGTTCATCTCCAGTAAATAACAGTAAAATTTGAACCCAAAGTTCTCTGACTCACAGATAAAGCTAAATCAGTTCACAAAATGTCCTTTTACCAGAGGTGTCAGTCTCATCTGGGAAATTTTTAGGAATGTAAAAATGTACCATTCAGAGATTAGAGACACTGGAGGTGGGTCTCAGAAATCAATGATTAAGCAAGCCCTTCAGGCCTTCTGGGCGATTCTGAAACAGTTTAATCTTGGTAACCACTGAGCTATTTAAAAAAAATTATCAGATAATTAAAATTAGTAGGCAAATTTTGATAAAGACACTATTAGTTATTAATCAGTGTTTTATTAAAATTTTTATACTAATTGCTGTTATCTGAATTTTGTTAAAACACGGATTCCTAGGCTCACCTTAAAGATTCTGATTCTGGGCCTAAATATAAGCCTGGGTGAGACGCTTGAATTTGTGTTTCTGAGGTTCCAGGTGATATTGATTGATGCTGCTAGTTAAAGGGCAACACTTTAAATGGCACTTCTAAATACTGTGTCCCAGCTCTAAATTTTAACATACCTGATCAAGCAAGCTAGAGAAATGGATAGACTAAAAAATCTACACATATGAATAAGGCCAATATTTTCAAGGAGTAATAGTTTCAAGGAACATGGCAATTTAATTAAAGCAAAAGTGATGTAAAAGAGAGCTCCTAATTGTAGTAGAGCATTGCCCAAGACAATTATTTCCAGGCACCAGAAGGTTTTAGAATAACAAAGAGGCTTTATAAAATCTGATGCCAGAGCTTTCTCTGTGAGGCAGGCTCATAGCTTATCTTCCAGGAAGCCCTTTACTATATGAACTAGTTCCACAATCTCTCTTAATAATCACTGCATTTCTATAGTGAAAGCTTTACCTGACTTCTTTCTTTGGCTCAAAACTTCTGACCTGTATGTGATACACTCCTACAGACATGCTAGTCATTTTTCTTTGTAGACATTTTTTTAGAGCAGTTTACAGTTCGCAACAAAATTGAGGAGACAAAAGATACTTGCCATATACCCCGTTCTCCCACACATTTTTAGTCTCTCTCATTATCAACATTCCCCACCAGATTTATACATTTGGTGCAATTGATAAAAATCTATTGACACATTATTATCACCCAAAGTCCATAGTTTACATTACAGTTCAACCTTGGAGTTGTATACTGTGGGTTTGGACAAATGTATAACAGCATGTATCTTTCATTATGGTATCATACAGAGTATTTTCACTATCTTACAAATCCTCTCCTACTTCCCCTGTTTTTCTTTCTTCCTTTCCCTTTGTGCTCATTATTACTGATAACCTAACAAACAGTTCTTGAGGAGCTATTACTATTGGTGAATGCATTATATTGCTTTTTGTCCTAATTTAACTCTGGATCTTGTTGATGCTGATTCCTTGAACATGGTTCTTTCTTTGCCATCTTTAAATTGGCTGTATCATTTTCTTTAGATTTTTGTGAGGTATTTTAATTCAACTCACTTTTAATTACCGTTTTTTCTCTGTATATCTCATATGATCTTCTTTTAAAGCATCAGCCATACCACAATGATATCAGCCTTTCTTTAGAAATATGGAGTCACAAGTAGTCAACTGATTCTGTTAATCATTTGTTCACGTAAACATTCTTTTATTCACTCATCAACATGTTGGTGGTACTTTGTTGGAAGTTTCCATTTCTGCCCCTAGAGTTCACAGTGTATTTAGGAAAATAAATTACATGTCCTCATCCTCTCCACTATCTTTCTACTGTTCATGCTA
>NW_011888901.1:1188646-1194084 GCF_000151845.1 Pteropus vampyrus
CCCCCCCATTTCCTTTCATATTTTATAATGTGAGTAGCTGCTTAATCTACTAGTTTATTGTAAAGCTAGCCCTTCTGGTGTCATTCTAGGGAAAGAACACAGTAATATTACCTAATGAATAAACCCATCATGATTTTCTATCACCTTTAATTGTTTGACTAAAATGCTTGAGAAGCAGCAATCTACAAAAACAATTGAAAGCAATCAAGTTGTTGCATTCAAAATCATTTCACTTCAGAAAGATTTAACTCCCCTCTCCCCCATTCTAACACAAAACTGTAAAAGAATCAAAATGCATTTTCTCTTTTTTTCCTTAATATATTCTAATGCTTAATGTGTGTGTGTGTGTTTCTTTTTCTTTTTCTTTTTCTTTTTCTTTCTTTTTTTTTTTTTGCATTACAACTTTCATTTTCTCAAAGGCAGGTCAAGTGAACCCAACAATCAAATTATATGTTGTAAACCTATATGGACCAACTCATACTTTGGAACTTATGCCACCCGACAGCTTTAAATCAAGGTATGCAATTTCAATTTCACTTTTACCGGTGAATAGATAGTTTAACTCCAATTATCATTTTGTTGCAATTTAGAGAGAGATGTGATCAGCTCAACAAATCCACTCAAAGTAAAGCTGAGGCTGCCTCCATTAGTGCAGGAATGAAGTCATTCTGGTTCTCTTGTTCCCAGGAAGCATTTAAAGTTTCAAGGTGATTAGCAGCACCACTAAATGACTAAATATGCAGATACTGAGAATTAGACCTTTTGCAAGCAGATGTGACAGAGAGATGGGAACAAAGGATAATTTTCCATTGAATTTTCTTACTAAAAATAGTTACTCCATTTTTTAAACTGTCCTCTTTAAAAACAGTAGAATCTCCCTATAATTCATTCATCCCCCCCCCCCAATTTCTTCCCACAATTTGCCAGTTATTCTTTAGCTTTCTTTTCCAGGCAGGGAAATTGAATGAGATTTTGTTTGTAAATATATTATATAAGAAGCCTTTTTATTTATGAAATCTAAGTAGGGAGAAAAAACATATTTTTAGTGTTAGAAACATAATTTAATATTAGCAAAATCTCCAGCAGTGAACAACTAATCAAATAATGTAGATTTTGAAATCCAGAGTGGTCTCAAATGTCAAGGGTGATTCTTTCAAATATTGTATCCCTTTGAAAATTCATAACAGTCCTAAAGCTGGGATGAGATAGGCAAAGCTGATATAGGAAAATAGTTTCACACATATTGAATGATATGGGGCTAAGCTCAAAGTTTATTTTGATGATGTCAAAAATCAATCAAAGCAGGGTGACTGATTCAAAAAGAAATTTCACTCAAATATTGTTCCATTGACATATTTGGAAAAAAAATCATCATAGTTGAGGATTTTCATAGAAAGTGCAGCCTATTGTATGTGGAAATTTTTCCTACTTAAAAGCTAGGAAAAATTTATGAAATGCTTATGCTTGAAGGGCCCTCATTAACTACTAATATAAATTGCTCTTTTAATTAGTGGAAAGGATGAGGCTGAGAGATTTTTAAAAATAGTTGAGAAAGACCTTCAAGATTAGTTTATAGCAAAGTCAGAAAATGAGGTAAAGGCTATTTCAAGTTACAGAGCATTACATCCAGGTTCTGAGGGAAGACCTCACAGGATCATATGAACTGACATACAGAATGCAAGTACAGTTGACCAAATTAGATAGAAACTTCTACTTTTGAGCTCAGTCTACTAGCCATGAAAAATTCAGTCACAAATGAAACAATTACAAAAACTATTGATATTTTATGTGATCCTTATCTCATCTTTCTTTTTTTTTTCCCCCTGATTTATTTGATCCTCTGAATTGAAAGGAAATGGTACTAGTGTTTGGAATGTTTGAGTCACATCTCTACCACCATTTCATTATGTGATCTTGGACAATTCATTCTACTTCTCTCTGGCTGTGAATACCTTAATCTTGAAATAATAATGTATAGTTTTCATCAGTTTGTTTTAGGTCTTTGAAATGGAGGTCAATTTTTCAATAACCAGATTTCTTCCTGATAAGAGATAGTGATTCCTGACCATGATTATGTTATCTGAAAGAGTTTCAATGAGTTCACTAGATAGGCAATAGCAGAGTATCATCAAATGCAAAGATTCCTAAAGAGAGAAACAATTGTCATTATTGGAATATTAGTTAAGTGTACATCTTTTTAAAATTTGTGATACAATATGATAAAATTAGTCACCTATTGCAAAGAAATAGCACATATCCTTAGATGTTAGAAATACAGTACACAGAATTATATATTGGATCTCACTGAGAGTAAAGAAAAATCCCATAAAGAAAAAACACTTAAATGTAATTCAAGTATATTGGTTTAGAAAGTCAGTCTACAGTTTGGAGAGTCATGTAATGCCTTATCTACACAGTGTACATAACAATTTTGCTTTTTTTCCCCTCTTGGTCTTATGTAAATGCCAACTGTGGCATGTGAAACTCACTAAAGTGTATGGTTTACTATTTTTGTTGGAATTCTCAAGATCGAAATTGACTCCAAAACTTATTCAAATATTTCCCATGTTTCAGTTTTATGGAAATATATTTTCTTACTCATTGTTCCTCATGAGAGCTTTAGCCCAGTTCACAGGGGAAAAAAAAAAAAAGGTAATCAAAGAAATTTATATAATCTGGATTTAGCCCCTCTGAGCATACATATTACTTTGAAGGGGCCAGAAATACACAAACATGAAAAAAATAGAAATATTCGTAGTGTGAGTAAAAGAAAACTGCATTAATCTAGCCGCACATCAAGTGGAACTTAAAATCTTATTTTTTCTTAATTTTAGTTTGGATTATCAATATCTCTAATATTTATATTTAGTACTTTAACCATATGGAAATTTGCCTGAGAACTATTATCTTTTTCCTAGTTAGATAGATGTTTGAGTTCTAAAAGAACATACTATTTTTTTATAATTTCTTTATCAGGGTCCTGGAAATTAAAAAGGTGACATATTCAAGAGGAGTAATAAAATACAATTAATAAAGAGACTATTAACAAAGATGTAATATGATCAGGATGAAGGGGAAACTCACAGAGCATGAGAAAACAACTTAAGAGTCTGCAATAGCAGAAAAGTTATTACTGCCCCAGGACTGAACGAGTAAGGGGCAATCTCACTTATGAAACTTTGAGAGGCTTGCAGCTGGAAAACAGGATGAATCAGTAAGATCTGTCCACGGGTAGAACAGTTCAATCATTGCCAAATAATACCCTAGTGGGTCCTGGTAATAAATACCCCCCACTCTCCTCTCAAGCAGAGAACTCTTGTTGGCAAGGCAGCTTCATAGCAGAGTCCAGCCTCTAGAAACCATAGGAGAAGAGATGGAGAATGGAGAATATTCAACACAAATAATTTAAACATAATATTTCCCTTAAAAAATTTACCATTGTTATTACTTTAAGGATGGGAGATGTCCACAGGAATACACAATGATTTCTCTGAAGACATGTGAGAAGTGTTCTCTGTTTCTGTTTTGTCTCTCTGTCTTTGTATGCAGGTGTATGTCTTTCAATCTGTCTCTCTGTATACATATATACACATATACAGACACACATACATTTGTGATTTATCTACATAATACTTGTGCTTCTGAAAATCTGCCATAATTTTTTCGTGTGCATTGTGAATCATGTAACTTGTTATGTTTTAATTATTTGTATTAGTGCATTTTGGACATGGAGTTAACCTATAGTAATATTTGCTTCCCTCTATAACTTATTTTCCTTCACCTGTCTTTCTAATTTTATTTACCATATTATCTTTAAATCTTTCTAAGCTAACTCAATTTTTTATATTTTTTGAGAATTTCAAATATATAAATTATTTTTATATCATTATTAGTAATAATATTCCTGTATTTCTTAGTGGCAATATTCCTATAAAGCAAATTATTTTTATTTTTTAATGTATAAGTATGAAGACACATGTATTAATTTATTAGTAACATATTTTCCCCATACCCTATTTAGGCCATCAAATGCCTTCTCTTCTTATTGGACTTTGTATTATGTTCATAGCATAGGTACATGTATCATTTGAAATGCTGCTTAAACTCACAATAACATAATACTTAAATAATTAATTTATTTTGTAATAATTACATGAGTACTCTTTTTGATATGTTATCTGAGCATCCATTATTTTTTTATATTATCTTCAGATGACCTGTACAATGGCATTCGCTAAGATAATAAGAGAGCCTTATTTTATTACTCAGTATGGTTATAAACTTTTTTTCAGTTCTTCCTTTTTTTTTCATTAGATTTGAAGTTCTTATATGCTCATCTCTTAGCCTTCTTCTTTCTAATAAAATCACCCTGATGACAATAATAGTATTTGAATATATATGCACCTAGATAGAGAGGAAGATTAATAAGATGAATATAGAAAAATGTTCTCTTATGATTTGAGCTACCTTATAAACTATATCCCCTCCCCCAAACAAAAGAAGAAGATTTGCTTTTAATTTGAAGCTGTTAGGTCATTTCTTTTGGTCTGTTGATTATTTATTTGGTTGGCTGATTTAATTATTTATAACAACTAGTGTTTATACTTATACTAGAAAAAGGTCCATGAGCTATTCTTATAATTGGGGAGAACATTCATTCAACCAGATACATATACTCTAGTAAAAGAATGCAAAATAAATTTCAATTCATTATTATCATTTTAAAAAGAAATTAAAAATAAGTTTATCGGAGAAAGGCATCATTTATTTTTCCAATTTCTTGCTCCATACCCCCTTCATTTTAAAAAAACAAAATGTTAGTGATTCAGCTAAAGACCCTCCATCAAACAAATTCAGGTCATGAAAGCAAATTTTCTTCAGTAGTAATTCAGCCCAGAGTCTTATCTTTATTTGAATTATGGTCTGTGTTGATTCTTCAAAATGTAATATGGTATGAACTAAGATAATGACCCAATCCTCAGGCCCAGTGGAAGTTAGATGATTCATCTAATCTTAAGGAGAAGAATTGTTTTGTAAACTCTTATACTACAAGTTTAAAGTATTACAAGCATTCATTTTTTATTGGAATTTATAGCCAGGAATTTAAAAATAATTAAGTTCTGTAGAAAGATTTTTTTTTATGATAATGAATCATGCAGATTTTCCCATAAGCTAGGCATTTGTTACATTTTTTGAGAAAGTGATTATTCTTAATGTTTAGACATCTCCAGGCTGAAGAATAAAGGTTGTGGTTTGTCTTTGGTTTCTCGTTACTCTGTCTTTGACATTATTTTATTTATTTGAAAACTTTCTTTAGTCACCCACCCTTTGGAATCCATTGTTCTCAGCATTTACCAGTGATGTTACAGTGTCATATTTCCCTGTCACTCTGGGCTTGATACTACCATGCTTTCTCTTCCTATTTAATTTACGTATGT
>NW_011888901.1:1194134-1206276 GCF_000151845.1 Pteropus vampyrus
CAAAATGTTAGTGATTCAGCTAAAGACCCTCCATCAAACAAATTCAGGTCATGAAAGCAAATTTTCTTCAGTAGTAATTCAGCCCAGAGTCTTATCTTTATTTGAATTATGGTCTGTGTTGATTCTTCAAAATGTAATATGGTATGAACTAAGATAATGACCCAATCCTCAGGCCCAGTGGAAGTTAGATGATTCATCTAATCTTAAGGAGAAGAATTGTTTTGTAAACTCTTATACTACAAGTTTAAAGTATTACAAGCATTCATTTTTTATTGGAATTTATAGCCAGGAATTTAAAAATAATTAAGTTCTGTAGAAAGATTTTTTTTTATGATAATGAATCATGCAGATTTTCCCATAAGCTAGGCATTTGTTACATTTTTTGAGAAAGTGATTATTCTTAATGTTTAGACATCTCCAGGCTGAAGAATAAAGGTTGTGGTTTGTCTTTGGTTTCTCGTTACTCTGTCTTTGACATTATTTTATTTATTTGAAAACTTTCTTTAGTCACCCACCCTTTGGAATCCATTGTTCTCAGCATTTACCAGTGATGTTACAGTGTCATATTTCCCTGTCACTCTGGGCTTGATACTACCATGCTTTCTCTTCCTATTTAATTTACGTATGTCTAGTCTACATCTCTTATTCTTCCAAGGTATATCTGTGCCTTCCAAGAAAATTTAATTAATAAATGTATTTATGTTCATGGAAGTGTCCTAAATAGCTCCTATTACAAGTAATATATGGCCATCAATGACAGTAGCTATGGGTTGGCTGTGAATGCCATCACAGTACACTTATGGGCAGAGATCCTGGATTATCTGGAGGAGAATGAACTCAGTGTAACTATATGTGTACAAAAATTACATTGCAAACAAAGAGTACTGATCAGACAGGAAGCCAGTGACAACACAGGTGTAATTTCTAACATACCTGTCTGCTGGTGATGCAGGTGACTCCATTCCACATACACTTGTGAACAATTAGATCTCCTGTGCCAGACCACCCAGCTGATAGAAAGAAAGTCTTTCTTGACTTGAGTGTAATCCCTCTAACCCGCTTGTGTCTGTCTCTGTGGCTCAAGAGGACCAGATCCTCGAGGACTTCCTGGGTAATTCAGAGCCATGGAGACAAGGAACAAGCAGGAAAGCCAGTTAAAAGAAAGGGACACTTCTGCTGGCCACTGGTCGTGGGACACCAGATCTAATGTGTTCATGAGATGGCATTCCAGGAGGACAGCCACATCTGCAGCAGGCAGGCCAAGGAGTGACATTTCCAGGTAAGGGCTCTTCCCTAGTCCCTCAAGCAGAGGAAGCCTGAATACCTATTAGCAAACTGAATAAGTAGATATGAATCATAAATATATGCACGCAGGTTCCTGGGACAAATATAGAAAGAATACAGGATATGATTTAATTGGTAAATGTATCTTTTCTCCCTTCTTATGTGTCAAGTTCTACCTTAACTTTCATTTTGAACATTTCCAACACTTTATCATAGAAATTGCAATGATTTGAAATTATTCCTGAAAGTCTACAAATTCAATTTTGGGGAGAACACTCATTCTTTAGATTATAAATATGATATATACTAAGATATCTCAAATAAGAATAAATTCTGCTTTTGAACATAGATACATAATGCATGAACATACAAAATAATCACATTATTTATTGAAAAATAAATATGTGGTATGACTATAAATTAATGATTTTTAACTTAATATTACACTTCAGTTTGTGTTCCCTGTAAAAAAAATCATTTACTCACAAGATTTGTACTGATTGAATTTTGATTGCTTTTCCAATATGAAATCCTTTATAAAAGTCAAGATTTTCCATCATAAGTAATAAATATAAAAGCTGTCAATGTCTGTGAAGATGATACAAAAATGATATTCTTGAAACATTTTACTCGAGGGCTACTTTGAAAGAGAAAACACTCAAGATGAATATTTAAATTCTGTTTTGTTGTTAATGTTATTATTTATTTTAAAAATTCTCCATGTTAGTTTATCTCACTTGGCTCAAAAGATAATTGAGACAAATGTCTGATTCGGTTTGAAAATATTCTCCATACCAATTCTATCTAGATTTTTCCATAAATATGACCTCTTTGATTTTTCAGCTTCAGTCAGTTGTTTACAATAATTGTATTATTTTTACTTCAATTCAAACAATATTTATACTAATTAATTGGAAACATATAGTGTCAGAATTCAGCATTTTCTTTTCTGATTGATTATAGTATCCACTATCATTTTTCTCCATGTTAAATCCTCTAGATAAATCTCTTAAAGTTTAATACCTATATTTTATCCGTTTTAATAGTCACACTGCCAAGTACAATAATGCACACAAAATAAATTGGTTTAAACAAAATACAGTGAAAATGAACAAGGCATCATTCTTTGAAGAACTGCAAGACCCATTGATTTGGGCAAAGATTAATCCTAAACCAGTTGCTTATTTAATTCAAAGTTGCCTTGTTAACTCTATTTAGGAAACATTACTATGATTACACTGTCTTTCTAGGCAGTTTTCAAGTGGGACTTAGCTGGTTGTAAAAGCTTCCAGATGTCTTAAAGAGATTGTTGAAGAAAACATGATAGGCTTTACTGTATGACAAGTTATGCTTGTCCTTCCATTGACATCTTTATCTTGATAGGATAACAGGTTTTCTAGAGGAAATAGTAACTACTCAGTATAGTTAGAAATGTAAAATTCATGTAGTTGAATGTCTAACCCAGATCTGTTTAAGAACAGGTGATTTGTATTACAATGTTTTTCTTCCACATGGATTTGTTTTTTAAGTTACATAAAAAACAGGTGGATTAATTTTAAGATACTACTCATGAATGGCATTTTTATAGCCAATGCTAAAGCATCTCATCTATTCTGAAACTGGGCAAGTTTGTTGGAAAGCTGTTGTCCTTTTACTTTTTATTATAAATTGAATCAATATTGTTGATTATATTTTGTTCTGTGTGGGTTGTGAATTTTCTGATATATTATGTAAATTTCCAAGCAGAATCTACAATGAAAGAAATATAAACTTATAAAGGAAAAAAATATTAATTTCCTCAATTTACAACCAGCTTAAGGACATCATAGGTGCCACTAATTAGTAGCCTCACTGTCCTGAATATTCAGTAGCTCATCTCCTTCAGTTGATTCCTTTTTGTTGTTGTTGTTATGTTTTAAGTTATTTCAAATAAATAAGTTTTAAAAATATTGTAAAAAATACTGTGAATAAGATTGGGACTGGCTTTTTGCTCACAACTGACAAATACCAAAACAAACCATTCATAGCTCTGTATCCCAAGTCACCATAGATAAAGTGAAATAACATGAAGGTCATACATAAGAAATAAGTCAAGAACAAGCTTTGCCTTTTAATTGATTATTGATTATACTTTAATGAAATAAAATAAAATGTACCTTAGAAAAATTATACTTCATTTGTATGTATATTAGTACTAGTAAGTACAAATAACAAATTATTCATAAATCTGGCATCTTGATTATTTTTATCTTTCCAAGGATTTTTTTTTTCTGGAAATCATTCACTTTCAATGTTATTCTCAAATTTTCTGTATACTTATATATGTATGTATATGTACATATGCTTACATACATACATAAACACACACATATTTGTATGTGTATATGTGAATATTTGAAAAAGCAGATGTGTATATACGCATAAATAGAAAGTCATATGATGTAACATTCTTATAGTGTTTCATTTATTCTTGCATATAACAAGTGTATATTATTGATATTATACAGATTCTCTGACTCTAAATGTAAATTTTAATTTTTGTTTCCAAACTAGAGAATACTATATCACAATGGTTAAATGGGTAAGCAATACCAAGACAGTGGTCAGATGGTTAAACCGACCTCAAAACATCTCCATCCTCACAGTCTGTGAGACCACAACTGGTGCTTGTAGTAGAGTGAGTATAATTTATTTTTTATGTGTTTAAAATGAAATAGTTTATGATATCATTCTGAGAGATATCAGGTTATACTTTGTGCAAAGACTTCAATATTTAACTTCAAAAGTAATAGAAAAAGAATTATTCTATTAGGAGTATATGCTTTAATTCCATAAAGATTTAAAACTTTGAAGTTAGAAATATATATGATAAGCAGAAGGAAACAAAGTAACTTTAAAAAATGAGTTCTTATATAGTATATAGGATATTCCAAGACACATTAGTTTCATTCTCAAATATGGATATCTCTTTGTATTTTGGCTTTGATTAACTTGAGAAAGTGGATGTTTCTTTCCAGTCTTCTTTAAACACATTCCAAAAATTCATTTTTTTTGTATTCAGATTAGTCTTCTTAAATAACAGTGTCTTGAATTAAAAAAAGAAAGTAAAAACTAATTTTTGAAACACTGCATTTTAAAAGTAGGTGGCATTTAGATTTCTATAATTAGTTTTTGTAAATTCATCAATAAATTCTATACGTGTCATTTTAAGTTTCTTAGTAGAGGAAATACTGTAATCAGTTTAAGTTGTTATATTATATATGTGGTACTTGGTAAAGGAGTCCCAATTATTTAACAATAGAATTTTCAAACTTCTGTTTTGGGACAAGATGGAGTAAATGTTATCAGACTGCCAGCTCTGCTGTAATCAGCTACAAAACTGTACAAAATACATTAAACATCTATGTTCAGATGTTGGAGAACAGGAGGATCAGGACATAAATGGTGAAATAAAGTAAATACATAAGATGAGCCTAAAAGGACTACCTCTTGGTGACACCTTTGAGATCATAGTGCAAGGAGACCTAGCCCAAGAAAAGCACAGTAATAGTCCCTAATGTAAATGGTAATTTTGATTTTGATTTTAAGTAGGCAGGAAGAATCAGAGTTTGAGGCTATCCGTGGCTGAAATTTGCAAGACAAGTAACACATAATTTGGAGCTACATAGAGAATTCCAGCTATCTACGTGAAAGACTTAAATCTTTACCTCAGTGCAAATCAAATAGAAAAACTGCAGGCTGCACAATGCTGGAAAACTTTGGAGTTCTGAACAGCAAAAATGGAAAGCTCTCACTGGAAACCTGCCCATTTAACTCAGGACCCAGAGAGAAAATGCATTAGGAATAGGGCTATTTTAGACTCCTTTCAATAAACCTTTAAATCAAACCTTGAAGGAATTAAGTTCATGTTCCTGTAAATTACCTGTCTACAAGACTTTACAGAAAAGAATATTTTGACTGATATCGTTCATAAACATACATACAAAAATATCCTTAAACATATTGACATATTATTCACAGCACAATAGAGAATAGCACATCATGACTAAATGGGGTTTATCCTGAGAGTTTAAGATTGATATTGAAAACCAATCAATGTGATTCATATTTTAACATAAAAAAGAAGAAAAGTAAATAATTATTTTAGTAGATTCAAAAAAAGCAATTGACAAAACTCAGCACATTCATATCTTTCAACATAAATGAATAGAAAATAGTATCCCCAATCTGATAAAGGATAAACCACAAAATAGCCCATTAAATATCATTTTCAATGGTGAAACATTTTTTCTCTTTTACCTTAAGAACTGCAGTAAGGTAAGGATATATATTCCATTATGCAAACTTTACTAAAGACTGTAATTAGAGCAACTTGGCAAGGAATGAATATCATGATGATTGGTAAGAAAGAAGTAAAACTATTTGTAGATGGCATTATTGTATAAATAAAAAGTAAAAAAAATGTATAAAAAATACTAGATTAGGTCACAACTCACAAATCAATCTACTTCAATTGTTTTGTTTCCTCATTTTGATCATTTTACTGTTAAAAATAGGTAAATATGTAGAAAACTGTAATTTTCCTAAGAAATACTCACTAATTAGTTATGGATAATGGATACAATACCTCAAGATTGCTGTCAAATTGTTTAGAAAAAAATAATATTTCTCTAGAGGACAATCTGGTGACAGCCAGAGAGGAAAGGGGTAGGGGAGTTGGGAGAATGAGGTGAAAGGTTAAAGAAGTACAAATCAGTAGTTGATAGAGGGTCATGGTGATGGGGAGCACAGCATAGGGAATGCAATTAGTATTAATGTAATGCTAGGTGGAGAACCAGAGGAGAGAATGAGCAATTAGGGAGATCGTTTGATAATGTTTATTAATGTCTAACCAATGTACTATATACTTAAAACTAATAATAAAAGAAAAAGAAAAGAAATAGCATTGAAATAAATTGCAAATTCAAATGTAAAAAGAATAGTATTTCTCACTTTTTAATTTATTTTGAAAAAATATAATTCCACCTTCTCAAATGATTTAGAAACAGTAGAGAGACAATAATAAAGCAAATGTAGCAAAATATAAACATAAATAAATGAGGAATATCTCCAAAGGATATACAGATGTTTCTTAAACTAGTCTTTTAACTTCTCTGTAAGTTTGTACTAGTTTCAAAATAAAGAATTAAGAAACAACAAAATATATTTCTATATAGTTCTAATATTATGATAGGAAATAAACAAAAATACCATAAAATGTTTAAAACATTTAATAATAAGGATAAATTTAACAAATAGTGTACAAAATTCCAATATTGGAAACTACAACATTGCTGAAAGTCATTAAAGAAAACCTAAATAAATAGAAGCTATGCCACATTCTTGAATTGAAAAGCCTAATATTGTAGATATTAATTCCACTTAAATTGAACTATAGTTTTAATGTAATACCAATTAAAATCCTAGCAGACTTTTTTGTTAGAAACAAACAAGCTAGTTCTAAAATATACATGGAGATGCTAAAGACCTGATGAACCAAAACAATTTTGTAAAAAAAAAAAACAAAAATGTTGGAAGAGTTGCGCTACCTGATTTCAAGAACTAGAAAGCCGCAGAAACTCAGACATTGTACTAGAGGCATAAGGACACACAAATATAGATCCAGAAATAGATCCTTATTTACATGATCAAACTAATTTTCAACATAGGAGCCAAAACAATTCAATGAGGGAAAATGGTACTGGAACAATCAATAACCAAATGAAAAAAACAATGATATTTGATATCTATCTCATACTATAGTCTAAAATTAATTCGAGTTAAATTGCATTTCTAAATCTCAGAGCTCATTCTGTCAATCTTCTAGGTGAAAAATATGGAATATTTTTACTATATAGAATATGAAAAAATAATTAAGCATAAAAGGGAAAAAGAATGCATTAGATATCATCAAAATTAGAAATTTCTCATCAAAGTCACCATTAAGAAATTGAACATCTAATTACAGACTATAAGAAAATAGTTTGCAAAGTGTGTAACTGATAAATATATACATCTCAATAATAAAACAACAACCCAATAAAAAGTTAAAAACATGTTGAATAGATACAAGGGTATAATAAATGAATGAAAAAGCATTCAACATCATTAGACACTAGGAAAATATAGATTAAATCCTGTTTCCACCAAAGTATTTATAAAAAAAACAATCTTTAGATAAGCTTTATTCACAATAGCTAAACACTGGAACCTATTCAATTGTCCATTAATAGTGAACAGATGAACAAAATGAAGCATAACTATGCAATGGTATTCTAATCAACAATCTAAGAAGAAACAAAATACTGACGTACTGAACAATACGAATGAATCTCAAAAACAGGTGTGAAAGAAGCCCCACATAAAAAAGTACATAATATATGATTTCAATTATCTGAATTTCTAAAAAAGGAATATTAATATATAGGAAAGAGTTCAGAAGTGTGTTGCCTTTTTGAAACCTCTGGGAAGGGGCATGAGAGAATATGTGAGGAAATGTAAAGATCTTATATCGCAACAACATGTAAATAAGTCAAAATTTAAGATTTATATATTTCACTATATTCAAATTATATGTCAGTATTTTAAAACATAGTTTTTCATGGTCTATAAAAGAGAGAAATGAAGAGAAAGAAATTCATCTTTGGAATGATGAGGAGACATGTAGAAATGAGATAGATGAGTCCGCCATTTACTTACTGGGTTTCACTGATACTTTTCTCATTTAACTTGTATTTATTAGAAAATTTATTTCAGTCATCCTCATTAACCTGGCTAGTTTATACACTGACTAGAATTTCACCATTTATTAGTTAAACTGTTCTGGAGAGTTTCTTATTCAGCCGATTACTAACTCATTTAAAAATAGGCATGCACATGTTCTAGTTAGAGAAAACCTATCATCTCTATAGAAGAATAATCTATATAGGTAACTGCAAGGATATATTAAAATGCTTCAATAAAAATTATAGGAACCGTATAATATTATTGATTTGACTCCCTATTAATATTCTATTTAATTTCTTTTATGGAGTTAAAATATTTACTTTCTGCTGTAAATGAAAAAAGACAAATAATTGCATGTGAAATTTAGTGCTCTCATGGATTCTAACAAAACAGTAATACTAAGGAATAGTGGCAATTAATATGTTTTGTGTCTGTGTTTTATAGATATCAAGAATGGTTATTGCCCATGTGCACATAGAAAATCAAGGAATGATTTATTTATTTCTCTATTATCTGCATGTAGAAAAAATCTATTGAAAAGGAAAAGATCTTGAAAAGAAAAAGTGGTCAACTATAATCTAATAATAATAAGCCTTTTAAAAGGGAAACTGGTTAAAAACACTATAAATTAAAAAAAAAAACACTTTTTATTAACAATTGTAAATTAGTACCTCTGCATACAGGTAAATGTCACATATATTGTGATTTTTTTTTCTTCATTTGAACACTTTTCTTATAGAATCTTTTTCCCTCAGAAAAAAAATGACTATGTTTAAGAGTTCATTGAGTGTTGAAAGAATGTCCACCTTTTAATTTTATTCTTGGCTGTTGTTCAGTTCTCTCGAAGGATTTAGTAATTTTCTTTCCTGATGTTGCCTAGAGGTAAAAAGAAATAATGTCGAGTGGTTCAAAACAGTTCGAATGAGGTAACCAAACAGAGCTAAGAAAAGCTCCATCCCTGGTGGCATACTACTGGGAATACTGAAGGAGTTCAACAAAGACTTTATAATTAAATTATCATTTAATCACAATTCTCTAATTATTTATTCAGTTTAAAACAGTAATGACAATGGGGTCTCTCATGGTATTTCAGCAGTCGAGAAGAGAAAAAAAATACATGAAGGATAACAGTGTAAAAATTGTTAAATTTGTGCATGCTTATTTGGTCTTTAGATGCTTCATGGAGTTAATTTTTTTGTTTCAGAAATACGAGATGACATCAGATACATGGATCTCTAAACAGGTATAACATAAGTGGTCTCTTTATGTCACATATTGGCAATTATGCCCATCCTGTTCACCCATTTGTTATTTGATAACTTTCTCTGAAAAATTATTTTAGTAATATGATTTAAGGCTTTGCTATGTTTGACTGTCTATTCTATGAAAATATTTATGACTTGGCTTTTCTATGATGTCATTTGTGAAAAGAAAACTGTTTTCTGTAGGATATAAGTTGCAGAATAAGTACCAAGATCCATTTTCAGGGTCATTCATATAAGTGAACTTTTGTGTAGATGAAAGAGAAAAAGCTTCAACCCATCAAAACTAGAAACCATCAGAATTGCTCTAATTGCCCAGAAAAAAATGACCACACATCTCCATAAATTGGTTACGTGGAGGTTATTCAGATGAATACTTTTTTCCTTAGATGTATCCTAGCTAACAATGCTAATTTACGACATAAATGAGTCTGGAATCCAGATGATCACAATAGAAAAACTACCAAATGTCTTTACAACATGGTCTCATACTGGACATTTTAGAAGGAATCACAAGTAGATTACCCAAATATGCCTAAACACATATTACTACTAACTTCACTACTTTTTGCAAAGAGAAATGTTTTGTTTTGTTTTGTTCTTTACAGTGATCTTTTATATTCTCTCCCTAGGTGTTTTATATATATATGTATGTGTGTGTGTGTGTGTGTGTGTGTGTGTGTGTGTTATATATACGTGTGTGTGTGTCTGTGTGTGTGTGTATTATAGTGTTATATATATATATATGTATGTATATGTATGTATATGTATGTGTGTGTGTATATGTATATGTGTATATATATATATATAGTTTCAAAAACTACCCATATATTGAGACCATCAAATGTTAGCCCCAAGCAGCTCACTTCTCTGAGTTCAGAAACATCAAAATTCATGCGTGGCATCTCTCCCTAAATCTGTAAAAGTAACCACACAATTTACAGATCTAAACTGAACATTTCTAGTCAGTCTTATGCCTTCTTATAGGAGTCAAAGGTATAATTATCCATCCAGCTATTAAAACCAGAAACCTAGTAGTTATTCTTAAATGTTTTCTCATTCTTATCTGCATATATTCATCACAATGTCTTTGATTTTACTTTTAAAAATTTCAAGTCAATCTACTTTTCTACAATTCACAAACACTGTCCAAGATCAAACTATAGTCACTGCAGTTCTTCCTTAACTAGTGAGTGCTCGCCCCTCAAATACCTGCCAATCTGTTCTCCACACTGCAGGTTTGCTGAGTGACCTTTTTGAAATATATATTTGATCATCACTACCTACTTCATCCTCATACTTTACTCTTACAACTAAAACAATTTTTGTCTATCCTTTTGTTCTACAGATAAAGACCAACATTCTTAAAAGAGTCAACAGGGTATTAAATTGAAAGCTTTTTCAGCTTTGTCTCATACCATCCTTTCACCCATTTTCTCCATTCTAAGAACATTAGCCCTCATATTCACAATGCCTTTACATGAACCCTTCCTGCTGAACAGAAGTCTCACATCTACTTTCTTACGGAGAAGCTGCTCATTTTGCAAACTTCACCTTAAGTCACCTACTTAAGAAGTCATCTCCTCCAGACACCCTAACAAAATCACATCTCCCAATGCAAGTTGTTTTAAAGTCTAATATTTAAAATAACTAGTGTAATCTTTGTGTAATACTTACACATTTATTTCTGTGATTTTTTTTTTACTAAATTCACAGGGACAGGAAAGATACTTATTTTTTTATTCCCCATTACAAACCAAATGCCTAATACAGAGTCTGGTTATAAGAAAAGCTCCGTTAATCATTGCTGAATAAATAAAGAAAAAGAGTAAGGAAGATTATAAATATGCTAAACCTTTGCTCAGTTGAACTATAGGCATATGTATGTATGTATGTATGTATGTATGTATGTATGTATCTATCTATCTATCTATCTATCTATCTATCTATCTATCTATCTTAATATGAATTATTTAACCTTTGCCAATGTGCAGAATAAAATTGAGGAAAAAATATTTGATTTTGTAGCAAATTATAGACTCTCACAAAATTAAATACTGAAAATAAAAACAATGTAAAGCAATAATATAGAGATATTGATGCATTCTGAATTGTTCTGCATTATTAAACTTAATTTGCTATCTTTTTTTTTTTTTTTTTTGCCAGTGACATTCATAATAGCCTAACATACATCATCATAATACATGCTTTTGGGATTATGTTTTCTACAATTTAAATACCACTTTTATGAATGTTTAATAAAAACTTTTTTTAAAGCAAAGAAACCAGTTATCAATTATTCAGTAAGAAAATGAAGGTGGTAGTTTGTCACAGTTGACTTTTTCTCCAGAAGCTCTAAGGAAATTCCATGAAATGCTTAGAATTTTATGAAATTTAAAATATGAGAATAGTAATAGTTATGAGATGAAGCAAATTCCTAAGATAATTAGAAACTTACTATAATCATCATATGCTGACCATCTGGATGGTGGGAAGAGCAGAGAGAAGTGGGTATGACTGAACTAGCTTCAGAAGACTTACAGTTGTGATAGCCAGTATACAAACTGTTTGGTCAAGGGTAAAGTTTGTTATCCCCTATTCAATGCCCTGTGTGTCATAAACACTGGTATGCTTACAGTTTGAAAATGTCTCTACTTCCTTTTTTTGATTGTAGGAAAATGTTTTGTCTGGAACTGTATGTTTATAGCCCAATATTTTCTAGTGGTGAAGATTTTTAAACTCAGCAATGCATTTAAGATTATGGGTCCCATCTGTACCATTACTGAACCATTTCTAAGGCACCAGAATTGGAGAAGGAAGGGGACTAATTT
>NW_011888901.1:1206356-1209774 GCF_000151845.1 Pteropus vampyrus
AAAAGGATACTGCTCAGATATTCCCATACCTTTAAAAAATTTTATTTTTGGAGCAAAATACAAACAGAAAATGTTAAATAAGGGAGGAGCCAATAGGTTGGAGTAAATGTGATAGTGGTATATATTACAAACTTTTTGTCTATTGTATACATGCATTTTTCTATTAAATTATGAGTTGGACACCTACTGTGTCCTAGGCAATAAAGCTAAAAAGACAAAATTACAAACTTACTTTAATTATTACTTGCCTAGTGAAGACAGTCAACCACATAATAAGTGCATTGAAAGCCATGACAGAGGTGAATACAGGGTACTTTTAGAATCTCTGAAAAGAGATTTTCTAACTAGGAGAGAATCTCTATCTAGGGAAATTTGGAAATGGTTTTTGTTTTATGCATTTAAGTAAAAAATGAGTAAGATCTACCACAAAAAAGAAGAGAGAAGAAACCCCATGCACAAAAGCTAAGAGAGTGATATACCAGAGGGGCAAGAGATGGAATTAAAATAATTATTGATTCTATTATAGTTGAACGATGTGAGTCAAATATTTTTTCAGTATTTATTATATCACCAGTAATGCACTTTTTCCATCCTTGTATGTTACCTCAGAGTTTTAAATTTATTATATGTATCATAGATTTTCATGAGTTTCCATAAAGTAAACAAGGAAAATATTATCTTTACATCTCTATCAAGAGATGTTCTTTCTACTGAGGATAGAATCAGACTCTTGAGATTATTAAAATAGTTATTATTTACTTATTCAATCATTATTAAGCATAATTTATGACCATCATTGTCCGAGGTTCTGGAGATGCAGCAGGGATGAATACAAGGTTTCTGCATCATGGAGAACATGATGTATGCATCATAGAGGACACTATCTAGTTGCCTATCTACCTACATACCTACATACTTACATACACATATACATTCATATAAAAAATGCATATGTGCATAAAATACATAAAATATAATATGTTGAATGGCATTAGGCACTATGGAAAACAATGAAAAAATAAGGGGCTGAGAGATTTATATGGAGTTGGAGGATCTCATTTCCCTTATCATCCCTTATATAGGATAATCAGGAAACACCTCACTGATAAGGTGAAATAGAGCATAGAATGAAAGAGGTAAGAGAAAGAGCCAGACTAGGGGAATAATCAGTGCAAAGGCCCTGGAGCAGAAACATGCACAATGAGGAAGTAGGAGAATGGAAGAAAATGAGATCAGAAAGAGTGGAGAGCAAGATCACCTACAAGGGCTTGTAAGACACTTAAAGACCTACAGAGGAAACTATATCAAAGCCTTTCTTTATATCATATATATAATCATTCTCAGTAATTCAACAAGAAAGAACTCAAAGTTTTGTGTCGTAAATTTATTTTCTTAACATTTCTCCTGGAGTAAGAGAAAGCAATCTATATGTATAAGTTCCATCATTTAATTATTGAAAATAATTCTATTGATTTAACATGCCTCTAGAATTTAGTTAATTGAAGATACATTTCTGATGATGTATATATACATTTACTGAAAATACAAAAACCAAAAGGCCACAGTATTGGAAGGAATCCTCATTGCTCACCCCTCCACAAACACACAAACACAAACGTCCAGTTGATGATTTTTAAATTAAATTCTAGTGGCAAGTTACATCAATAGAATTATTTTTGGTAATTAAATGATGGAAGCTGTACATAAGGAATGCAGTAAGGATTAATATCTTGGCTAGGTGGAGGGTCAAGAGAGGGAGGGAGCAATTGGGGAGATTGTTTTATGAACTATGTAGCTTAAAATAAATTTAAAAAAAAAATTGAAAACATTTCCATTAAAAAATTATTTTCATAAACTGGTACATATGTTCACATTCTTCTTATCTTTTAAGGATAAAATGCTAAACATAATCCTATATTATGGTAAAATACAGAAGTTCTTTTTTAACCAATTTAAAAAATGTCTTTATCTAATTATAAATCATTTTTATATAGTATTTAAGAGACTTTGCCATCCTTCCCATCACTTAAACATACACATACACACAATGCATCACTGAGTTCACTGTTTTTTTAATTGTTCAATAACATTATATTATTTTTTAATTAATTAATTGACATTGGTTAACAAAATCCAATAAATTTCATCTGTACACTTTAATATATATTTACACTGTGTGTTCACCTCTCATAGTTAGATTTCTTTCTGTTACCACATATTTGACCACCTTTACCCCATCTACCTAACCCCTCCTCTCACTCCTACGCTCTGATAACCATTAGTCTATAGTCCATGTCCTTGAGTCTCTGTTTGTCCTGTTCATTTGTTGCTTTTAGGTTTAATCCCACATATAAGTGATATCATGTGATTTTCAACTTTTTCGATCTGGATCATTTCACTTAGCATGATTAACTCAAGGTCCATCCATTTTGTCGCAAATGGCAGTATTTCATCTCTTCTTATGGCTGAGTAATATTCCACTGTATATATGTACCACAGCTTCCTTAGTCAATCATCTATCATAGGACACTTCGGCTATTGTGAATAATGCCACTATGAACATCGGTGTACAAATGTCTTTTCTGATATGGGTTCTCAAGTCATTGGGGTAAATATCCAGTAGAGGGATTGTTAGATCATATGGTAGATCAATTCCTAGTTTTTTGAGGAACTTCTGTACTGTTATCCATGGTGACTATACCAATTTGCAGTCCCACCAGCAGTGTATGAGGGTTTCCTTTTCTCCACATCCTCTCCAACTTTTCTTATTACTTGTCCTGTTGATTATAGCTATTCTAACAGGTCTGAGCTGGTATTTCATTGTGGTTTTGATTAGCATTTCCCTAATAGCTACCGATGTTGAGCATCTTTTCAAATATTTGTTGACCATTTGTATGTCCTCTAGGGAGAAGTGTCTGTTCAGATCCTCTGCCCAATTTTTGATTGAATCATTTGTTTTTTTGTTTTGTTATTGAGTTGTATGAATTATTTGTATATTTTGAATATTAAGCCCTTATCAGAGGCGTTGCTTGCAAATATATTTCCCCATTCAGATGATTGTCTCTTTACCTTGTTGACAATTACTTTTGTTGAGCAGAAGCTTTTTAGTTTGATGTAGTCCTATTCATTTATTTTAGCTTTTACTTCACTTGCTTTTGAAGTTAAATTCATTAAATTCTCTTTAAGTCCGATGTCCTTGAGTTTAGTTCCTATGTATTCTTCTATGCATTTTATTGTTTCAGGTCTTATATTCAGGTCCTTAATCCATTTTGAGTTAATTTTGATGTGTGGTGATAGACAACAGTCTAGTTTCATTCTCTGGCAGGTGGCTTTCCAGTTTTCCCAGCACCATTTATTGAAGAGGCTTTCCTTTCTCCACTGTATGTTTTTGACTTTTTTGTCGAAAATTATTTGCCCA
>NW_011888901.1:1210944-1213143 GCF_000151845.1 Pteropus vampyrus
AGGTGGCTTTCCAGTTTTCCCAGCACCATTTATTGAAGAGGCTTTCCTTTCTCCACTGTATGTTTTTGACTTTTTTGTCGAAAATTATTTGCCCAAATAAATATGGGTTTATTTCTGGACTCTCAATTCTGTTCCAGTGGTCCTTGTGTCTGTTTTGCTGCCAATACCATGCTGTTTTGATTACTGTCTCTTTGAAGGATAATTTGAAGTCAGGAAGAGTGATACCTCCAGCCTCGTTCTTTTTTCTCAGGATGGCTTTGGGAATTCAGGGTCTTTTGTGCTTCTATACAAATCTGATGATTTGTTGTTCCATTTCTTTAAAACATGCTGATGGGATTTTGATGAGGGTTGCCTTAAATCTGTATAATGTTTTAGGTAATATGGTCATTATAACTATGTTGATTTTTCCAACCCAAGACATGGAATATCTTTCCATTTATTTGTATCTTCTTTGATTTCTTTTAACAGGGACTTGTAGTTTTCATTATATAGGTCCTTCACATGTTTCATTAGATTTATTCCTAGGTATTTTATTCTTTTTGTTGTAATTGCAAAATGAATTATTTTTTCTACTTCTTTTTCTGACACTTCATTATTAGAGTATAGGAATACTATGGATTTTTGAATGCTAATTTTGTATTCAGAAAATTTACTGTATTTGCTTATTGTTTTTATTGGTGTTCTTGTGGAGTCTTTAGGGTTTTCTATATAGAGAATCATGTCATCTGCAAATAGTGACAGCTTGACTTCTTTGTTTCCTATTTGGATGCCTTTGATATCTTTCTCTTGCCTCACTGCAATTGCAAGGACCTCCAATGTTATATTGAATAACAGTGGCAATAGTGGGCAGCCTTGCCTTGTTCCTGATCTTAGAGGGAAGATTTTTAGTTTTTCAACATTAAGCATAATGTTGGCTGAGAGTTTGTGATATATGGCCTTTATTATGTTAAGGTACTTTCTTTCTATACCAATTTTGTTAAGTGTTTTGATCATAAAAATCTTGTATCTTGTCGAAGGCTTTTTCTGCATATATTGATATGATCATATGATTCTTATTTTTTAATTTGTTTATGTGGTGTATCACATTAATTGATTTGCATATGTTGCACCAACCCTGTGTCTATGGGATGAAGCCCACTTGATTGTGGTGTATAATCTTTTTAATATGTTGCTGTATTTGGTTCACTAGTATCTTATTTAAGATGCAAAAATCTTAAATGAGAGATATTGGTCTATAGTTTTCTTTTTTGTGTGTTATCTTTTTGTATAAAGGTAATATTGGCCTCATAAAATGAGTTGAGAAGTATTGCTTCCTCTTCGATTTTTTGGAAGAGTTTGAAGAGAATAGGTATTAAATCTTCTTTGAATGTTTGGTAGAATTCACTAGTGAAGCCATTCAGTCCTGGACTTTTACTTTTTGGTAGGTTTTTGATAATTATTTCAATTTCCATACTGCTAATCGGTCTATTTAGATTTTCCAGTTCTTCTTGATTCAGTCAAGGAAGGTTGTATTTTTCTAAGTACTGGTCTATTTCTTCTA
Organism: Pteropus vampyrus; assembly: GCF_000151845.1. NCBI lineage: Eukaryota > Metazoa > Chordata > Mammalia > Chiroptera > Pteropodidae > Pteropus > Pteropus vampyrus. Next base: position 1,212,485 of record NW_011888901.1, read on the forward strand.
GGTTATTATGTTTGGCGTTGAATACTTTTTCATAGTATTCTTGAATGATCCTTTGTATTTTTGGCTGTCTGTCGTAATTTCCCCTCTTTCATCCCTGATTTTGTGTATTTGTGTCCTTTCTCTTTTTTCTTTAGTGAGTCTAGCCAGAGATTTGTCAATTTTATTAAAATTTGTCAATTTTATTCTCAAAGAACCAGCTCTTTGTTGCATTTATTTTATCTATTGTTTTTTTGTTTTTAATTTCATTTATTTCTGCTCTAACTTTGATAAATTCTTTCCTTCTGCTGACTTTATGCTTCATTTGTTCTTCCTTTTCTAGTTTTCTAATATGAAGCATTAGGTTATTTATTTGGGCTCGTTCTTGTTTTTGGAGATAGGCCTGCGATGATATGAACTTTCCTCTTATGACCACTTTCGCCGTGTCTGAAAAGTTTTAATATGTTGTACTATCATTATCATTTGTTTCTATGTATAGCTTGATCTCTCTTTTATTTCTTCTCTGACCCAGTTATTCTTCAGTAGCATGTTGTTTAATCTCTGTGTATTTGTGGTTCTTCCTGATTTCTTTTTGCAGTTCCTCTCTAGTTTCAAAGCATTATGATCAGAGAATATGGTTGGTATGATTTCAACCCTCTTATATTTGTTGAGGCTATCTCTGT
>NW_011888901.1:1213386-1213718 GCF_000151845.1 Pteropus vampyrus
TTTGTCTTTGGAGCTGAGATGTGTCTCCTGGAGACAGCATGTGGTTGGGTTTTGTTTTTTGATCCATTCTGCAACTCTGTGCCTTTTTATACTTAAGGTGATTATTGAGCTATGAGGTCTTCTTATAGCCATTTTATCTTTTGCTTTCTAGAAGTTCAGTGTTTCCATTTCTTCCTTGCCCTTATTTTTGTTTTCTTTATTTTGTTTGGCTTTTGTGGGTTTTGTCTCTGGTTCTTCTTTTTTTATGTTATATATTTCAGTTCTGTATCTTTGGTATGTGGTTACCATTACAAATATATAAAGGATACTGATATATATATAGTCATCCATTT
>NW_011888901.1:1213768-1216750 GCF_000151845.1 Pteropus vampyrus
TTTTTTTATGTTATATATTTCAGTTCTGTATCTTTGGTATGTGGTTACCATTACAAATATATAAAGGATACTGATATATATATAGTCATCCATTTTCTTCTGCACGTACCTTTTCTCCATTTCCCTTTGTTAATTTGGATCTTTGAATCCTCCTGTTTTCCATCATTGTTGTCTCAATTTGTTCCTATGTATGCTGAACATTCATTACTATCTTGCTATAGCAATTATATTCTTATTGTTTAAGCTTATAATGCCCTGTTCTTAGTAAGGGTTGTACTTCTCTGCTTCTATTTGCCTGATAGTCAACTTCCTCCTAATTATGCTTTTTTTTTTTTGTCATTTTATTTTTGTTGAGCTGACCCCTTGCAGTATTTCTTATAGTGCAGGCCTTGTAGTGGAGAATTCCCTCAATTTTTGTATGTCTGGAAAGGTTTTAATTTCTCCTTCATATCTACTGGAGAGTTTAGCTGGATATATCATTCTAGGTTGGTAGTTCCTGTTGCTTCATATTTTGAATATTTAATTTCATTCCTTCCTGGCTTATAAGGTTTGTGCTGAGAAGTCTGATGATTAATGGGTTTTCCTTTTTAAGTTACTGTTTTCTTCTTCCTGGCTGCCCTGAAAATTCTGTCTTTGCCATTGATTTTTGATAATTTTTATACAATGTGTCTTGGTGAAGGCCTTTTGGGGTTGACATAATTGGGTGTTGACTTCTTGAATTCCAAGCTTCAGCTTATTCCTTAGATTTGGGAAATTCTTGTCCACTATTTGTCTGAAAATGCTTTCTAGTCCCTGCTCCTTTTCCTCACCTTCTATAATGCCCATTATTCTTATGTTTCCTCTCCTAATGATATCAGCTAGTTTTTGTGTTTCTCTTTCATTATTTTTCATTCTTCGATTTCTGTCTTCTTCTTTCTGATTTATTTCTAGATTTCTGACTTTGATATCACTGATTCTTTCCTCCATTCGTTCGACTCTATTTCCCAAACTTGCTATTTCATTTTCAACTCTTACAGTGTGTTTTTTATCTTCACAAGATCTATTTTGTTCTTACTCTATTTCCCAAACTTGCTATTTCATTTTCAACTCTTACAGTGTGTTTTTTATCTTCACAAGATCTATTTTGTTCTTTTTGAGAGTTTCATTCTCATTGCTAAAGAACTCATCTGCTCACTTAGTTGTTTTTTCATTTCCTGAAATTGTTGATATAACTCATTTCGGAACTCACAGAGTTGTTTCAGAAGTACCCTCCTAAATTCTCTGTAATTTAAATTGCATATTTTTATGTCTGTAAGCTTATTTTTAGGAGATTTTTCTCTTTCTTTTTGAGATGCCTCGTCACCTTGGTTATTCATGGTATTTAATGGACAATCTCTTCGCCTGGGCATTAATGAAAATGTATTCTGCTTTTTCTCCAGAAAGAAGATTTATTATATTATGGTCTCTCTTTCATCTGTTGCAAAGAGGGTGCCTTTCTTTTGTTTCTAGTAGGTGACATCTAAGCCTTTTGGATCCCTGCTTTATATGAAGCCTTATAATGCCTTTTTTTTCTTTTAGATGTTTAGTCATGCTCACTACCCTCAGTTTCAGTCCCTGTTAGTGTTAGCAACAGTTTCAGTAGCGTTTGCTCAGATTCCCCTGGGCCTCCGCAGTTTTCGGTCTGAGGATATGGGGAGAGGGGCCCTCCAGGTTGGGGGTTGAGGGATGTGGCTCAGCCTCAGTTTTGCAACCTCGGCTGTAAAAGTCAATTGTTTCTCTGCCTTCCTGCTTCTCTGCTTTCTGCCCTGATGACTGGGCTCTGCCACTTGCCACCTGAAGCTCACAGCACTCCCAGGCAGAGTTGTTCAGGGAAGTCGCAGTACCTTCTTCCCACTCCCTCCTCCTATAGGGCACTCCGGTGGCTGTGAGAGGCAGCTTCTTTGTTTCTCCCAGTCCACCTCCCGGCTCCCAGGATTCTGTCCTGTGGTAGCTCTTATGCGCAGATCCCATGCTCAGACATGCTGGCGTGCAGTTTGGGTGTTTTTTGTTAGTTTTAGATGTTTAGCTTATTGTTGTTTCAAGGGGAGAGATCTGAGGACGTCTCTCACTCCACCATGTTTCTCCAAACTCCTGAGTTCACTTTTCAAAATACTATCATACAACTAGTTTTTAAAATAATTTGAACATTTTTCAAACCATTTCTAAATTAATAATTGGTTTAGTCCATGCATGAATTAGCAATAGTTGGTGGCAGAAATTTTATATGCCATTTTGAAATTGTTATATCACTTTTATATTTTAGAATGAGGAACCAGTATTTTCTAAAGACGGCAGCAAATTTTTTATGACAGTTCCTGTTAAACAAGGAGGCCGTGGAGAATTTCACCACATAGCTATGTTCCTCATCCAGGTAAGTGCTGCTTCTGTGGTTTGGTTCCATTGTTATCATGTTCATAAAGACACAATTCTTGTGGCATTCTGAACCTACAGTTAATGCCTGTGAAGTCCAGCTGTATTTCCAACTTAAGGACATTTTAGGAAGAGGTTCCCCATTTTTAGCCATAATTCAAACTGTACCGTCCAATGAAATAGTCTCAACTTTCAACAAAGTTTAATGAGTTACACTTTTGCTATGAGTTGTGGGCCTTGGGATATAAAATTTAATAAACGAAAAGTATCCAACCCTTACTTTCAAGGACCTGAGGAAAATCTAGAGAATATATTTTTTGTTTGATTAATCAACAAACACATATTACTTATTTCGTAAAACTAATACTTTCAAGGAGTTTTAAAAGTTTTAATTACTCCAAGCATTCTAAATGTTCATCAGAAATTGAATAGTTGAATAAATTATGGTACACCTACACAAGAACATACAGTTCAGAGTTTAAAACCCAGGATAAAGTAAATTTTTTTATGTGTTGTCAAAGACTCAGGGTCTGTGTTATATTTTTATGGCATTTCTGAGAAAAAGGAAAAAGATTATTGTTTTTTCTAAACTTC
>NW_011888901.1:1217630-1222159 GCF_000151845.1 Pteropus vampyrus
TTAATTAAAGACCAAGCTACAGAATTAGTGCTTTTATGCTATTTTCACAAGAGAGTGATGTTTGGCATTACAAATATTTTAGTGTTTTTTTTTTTCTCATTTAAGAAAGTGATACTTGTTAAAGTAATTCCAAAAAATAAAAGAAGGAATCCAAGTGTTTTCACCCAGTCTTCTTACTATTGTAATTTTATGTAAACTACAATATTTCATCCTGATATTTTAAATTTAAATTTTAATCTAAAGGCTACTTTTCCCATAATGCTAAATAATATTGAAAAACAATTCTTTATAAAATTAATATTTAGTTGATTGGATGTACATAGTTAATCATTATTGTTTAATATTAAATTTAGTGTCAATTTGCTATAATTATAAATGTCATGTATATAAAGCTTATTTATATTATGGATCATTTCTTTAGTTTTGATTAAGAGAACAGAAATTTCTGCATCAAAAGTAAATATTTCTAAATATATATGTACAGTTATATATATATTTCTGTTTTTTTCAATATGAATATGTGAAAGTAGAACTTGTGAGCATTTTCTATATTTTTATATATTTCATAAACATGACATTAATAAAAAATGGCTTTTTCAAAAATCTACATAGCTAAAATAATTATTCCTCTGAATATTCAGTATTAATATCAATTTATGTAGTTCCTGACTCAATAATGCAAAACTTCTTTTACCTCAGACCATTAAACTCTTTTGATCACCAGATATTTTTCTCTACCATTTCTCCCATAGCATTTTTTATATAGACTTCTAAATTCTGAATTCCCATATCTGAAACTATAGCATTTTACATCCTGCAATACGGGCGGCGGTTAAGATAAATACTTTTTTTCCTCAAAGATATGGCCAAATTTTTCTCTCAAATGTAGGGTAAGCAGTGTTTCAATCTTGTTAAGTGTTCAGATTTATAAGCATAAGCAATTGCCCTGTCATCTTCCAAAATTGTGTTAAATGAAAAATTATGTATGTTGGTGAATCCATTCACTTTCTCTATGAAGCAATGCCAAATTTTGCTCATGAGAGCTGATGATTTCACTTGGAACAATTTTAAATGCCATTATTCATTACAAATTCTGTAGAAAATAGCATGCCCCCAATCCACAATTCTACCACCTAATCATCCCAATACAATTTTTCATTAAATTTCACTGCTGTATCTGATTAGAGCATTGTCTGAAAACAATTAGTTCACCCCATGTGATGAATAGACGGTAAATTAAAGCATGCTATTTTTAAGCACTACAATATTTCCCTTATCTAAAAGCTCTAAAAATTAAACAGAATATAGTATAAGAAATTTGAATGAACTGTGTAATCAGGTAAAAATCACATGCATGATTAAACTTTTACTGATACCAATTTATTTCCAATTTGCAAATAGAAATATAAAATTAATATTTAACTTTATGAAATAAGATCAAATCTGTACCAATTAAAGGAGAGTTGTCTGATGTCTAATGTCCTTAATAAAAATGCTATTTGTATATCCTAGATTTTTCAGCCCTCCTTTGAGTATGAATGAAATCACTAGTTTTATTGTTTATTCTAAACTAAAAGTGAAATATGAGTTCAATTTAAAGCATATTGCTATGTTGTCCTTGTCAAAAGTATACTATGACTTCATTTTCATAATCAGTGTTTCTGTTCTACCAAGTTAATATAATAGAGATCATGGGTGCACAGAAAAAATTATTATGTTGCAGTAAAAATGGTTATTCTTTCCCACTTTGTTAAATTATCTTGCCTGTGATGGTATTTCTGCTGAAGGAGGATGGAAAATAAATTGAAGTACAGACATCCCCTTGTGATGACAGTCAAGTACCTTGATATTTATTTTTAACTTACTGTCTGATCGTCTACCATATTTTGATTAGTTTTAGGGTTTTGTACCTAGAGTCCAGATTAAACTTAATACATTCACTGCTATGGTATAATTCTTTGTGTATTGGAAAATAACTTAAATCTTATAACTATATAAGTATAAAAGATAGTCTATGCCATTATATATGAAATGTTCAAAATTATTCCCCAACACAGATTAGCTCTGGGAGAGAAAATTATTCCCCAACACAGATTAGCTCTGTGAGAGAAAATGGCAATTACAGATGTTTTAAGTAAAACCTAAAGGCTGTGAGGTTGTTATTATGGTTTTCAGCAAGAGATTTTTTGGTCCTACACTTAAAAGCATAATATTTTGATCCTAAATGCATCATTGAAGTGAATAATGTACAATTTTTATTCTTGCATACATTGTGTTCAAACATTTTTCAAAGCATTGGATTTTTGCTCATGATCACTTTTAATGTGGCCACTCTTTTGTGCTTAACATAAATACATACACCCAAGCACACACACAAATAGCATATAATTCCCTGGAAAACAGAGAAAATATAATCAACCATCAAATCTGTAAACCAAAAGCATCTACAGTTATGTACAAATTTCAAACCAAGTATCTTTACTTTTTAATGCTTTAAAATTTTTCTCATCTTGAAATTCAGCACAAAAAGACGAATTAACACTGTGAGACCTTAACATTCTGCCCTTGACTTATTCAAAGTAAGATCTGGAAATGAGTAAGAGGAACCATCTAATGGAATGTTGTCCTGTGAGAACGTCACAACAAAATATATGACTTTAGAATTTCATGCCAGTCTTTGGGCTACACCTATCCCAGAAATTCTGTTTCTTCTTTTCATTTATACTTTTATTCAGCAAGTACTTGTAAAGTGCTGTAATGATCAGAAAGTATTAAAAAAGTTAAAAGAAAGAAGGCATATGCTTTTGTTGTCTTTAAACAGCTAAAAGTCTAGAGAATTTTCTTTAAGAGTAAGAAATAGACAATTTAGAAGATGTCAAAATACAGATGTGTACCAAGACATTGAGAATTTTCCGAAGAAAGATTCTAATATTACATATGCATTATGAAATATAGAATGACTTTTCAGTTTCTGTTTCCAGTAACATAAGAAAGTAGATAATTTAATAAAATTCTCTCACATGAAAAACACTAGATTCTGAATATATTTACATCAAAAATGCATTTGAAGTGTTACTCAGGTAATGGTTTACATTCCTTGAAAACAATGCAATTGAAAGAAAGACATGAAGAGTGCAATAGTAGAATTTAATGAACTAGAAAGCAAAGAAAGAGAGTTTTGGCAAGATAAATAATTGGTTGTTGGAAAAAATAATTAATTCTATAATGTTTATCGAGGTTAATTTAAAAAGTAGGCAAGCCCTGAAAATATAAGTAGTGGAAAGAAGGAGGCATACTTCAAATTTAAAAATGTATTTTAAAAGAATATGATTAATTTATGTCAATGAATTTGAAAACTTGAGTGAAATGGATAAAGTCTAGAAAAAAAATAATAATCTAGCACTAGATTTTAATACTAAAAAAATATTAAAAGACTGCCTAGAAAAACAATTCATTAAACATAATAGGTATGATAAATACATAAAATATGGTAGGTTTTTTTTAAAATAGCAGTCATACTAATAAATGTAAATTAGCTTATGTTCTACAATTAAAAAATATATTGTTTAGATCGATTCATAAAAAAATATAATTTAATCTTTTATACAAAATACATATCCAAAACAAAGTCATTCTAAAGGCTAAAATCTCGGTACCAGACAGAAGAGCTTTCATTCACCAAAGCACCAAGAAGACCAAAAGAAGATATTTTATAATGCTCAAGCCCACCAATATACCTGTCACAAGTTAAGTTGCACAGAAAGTCAACTCCAAACAGAAGATTAGCTTTCAGGGCAATTATTACAGAGGAGATCAATAACTTTAGAAATGAGGGGAAAGAAGTAAGATTGAACAGAAGAAGTTGAGCTTCAATATTATCTGAATGAAGGTCTCTAGACTGGGAAGGCCCTTCAGAGAAGACTTGAGTTAGGGCAAGAAGACTGGGCTTCTTTGCTCCAGTATTGATCAAGTTGTACTTAGAATGGGGCTCCCATTGAAAAGAGGTATGATCTCGAGTGAAGCCATTTTCTTCAGTCCAACAGCTGAGGGCCTTCTTCCAGCAACATTGTTGGCTGCTCACAAAGTTGGTCCTTCCTTTCAGAAGAGCTCTGGTTGACATATCATAGTGTCTATCAGAGCACCATTTCTCACCGATCAAATTGGCAAAAATTCAAGCACTGAACAACATATTCTCTAACATGTTGATGGGAATATGAGCACCTTATCTATTACCGTTAGATGTGCAAAATGATACTTTTCTAATGGAGAAATACATCCTGAAGATATTTCTCTATGCATTAAACAACAAACAAATATATACACAGGGTTAATCACTACAGAATTATTTGAAATGTGCATCACTGAAGGCTAGTTGAATAAATTATGGTATAGCCACACAATGGAAAACTATAGGTAATAATAAAAAGACAAAAAAAGATCTATCACAATGATGTAATTTATTAGATTTACACTTATATCTATAGTAGTAAATATCACTTTTTAGTTATAAAAATTTCCACACAAAAAAA
>NW_011888901.1:1223119-1243248 GCF_000151845.1 Pteropus vampyrus
CTCTGAAAGGGCCCAGAAATAATAATATTAGAGTAGCAATGAACACACCTAACTCCAAATTGTGATATGTGAATACCATAATTCAACAGAAAAAACTCCTTGGAGAAATTATTGATTATAGATATGGGACAGAGGAAGTAAAATGTTCTTAGAACATCTTATTGTTCAAAAAACAAGGACATGCACAAAGCCTAATGTAATCATTTTCAAAGAATAGAGGGGTTGACTTGAAAGATTTCCCACTAACCAAATTTTAACAATTTCATCATTCTAAAGAATAACAACAGTAATGGAAAGCAATATCTTTTATTTAAAAGTGTTTAGGTCTGTAATAATAGGAGGAGGATAACAGAGAGAGTTAACATGTGATGGAGAAAAGTAGGGCAAGTTCTTTTTACAGAAGAATGCTACCTAATAAATATAGAAGGGATGTCAGAATTAGAAAATCACTTTAAAATGATAATTATTTAGGGAAAGGTCATAAATGGATGCCAAAACTACTGAGTAGAAAGTTCATGGAGAAAAAGCTATTCATATAATGTGCAAATATTATCTTGCTTTTAATTACAAGGTAAAATGTACTTTTACAATGAATATATCTCACAATTATCATGTAAATAGTATTGTCATGAGTGGAAAAATGTGTACATATTTTATATATAACTTTATATATAAAGTTACTTGGTTCCTTAGGACAGTTATGGAAATTAGATAATATGATATATTTAGGTGATATTAGTGTTAATATTCATAGGTATGATATTAAATTTGCTTATATGAGAAGATATTCTTAATCTTGAGAGATGTATACTGAAGTATTTAGGGCTGAAATAGCCTGATAGTTGCAACTTACTTCCAAATGATTCAGGAGACAAAAAAAGAAAGGAGGGCTGATATTCAAAATGTTGACCTTTGGTGAGTTTAGGTAAGGATTGTATGGGTACTCATGTACTATTTGTTCAACCTTACTGTAGTTTTGAATATTTTCTCAATAAAGAGAAAACAAACGAAATACAAGTTCATACTCATTGGTTTGACAAAAAAAAAAAATGAAATTGACTGTTGGCAAGGAAGAGAGAAAGATGTGGAGCAACAGAAACTCATATTGTTAATAGACTATAAATTGCAACAACATTGGGAAATAATTTGTTACTATCTAAGTAGAAGATATATATATCCTCTGACAAAGCAATCCAACTTCTTGGTTTTTGTCTCAATGAAACTCCGCCACGTGCATCAGAAGACTTTAATAAAATTGTTCATAAACTTGTTTTTAAGAGCAAAAATTTGGAAACACATAAATGTCAAAAGAAACCACACAAATTATACCATATTCATATAATAAAATACCATATAGCAGTGAAAGTAAACTATAAAGCTGTAAATATCAGCATGGATTAATCTCAGAAATAAATAATTGATTGAAAATAGTAAATCTTACAGTGATGCATATGCTGTAAAGGTTAAAAGTATATAACCCTTAGTATTTATTGGAATAAAGTTTGTTCTGAAATGTTTTATTTAAAGCTGTTCAAACTGCACAGCTGCCATTCTTTTAGATGAGACTTATCAAAGTCCTTTGTCTACACCAAATGCCAAATGGCATCCTATGACCAGATGATGCACAGACGATCCTCACCTACAGGTGTTTTCTGAATAGTTTTCCTACAGCATAGGAAGAAAGGCAATGTCCTCCCTGGGTCTACGTTCATACTAATGAGTGTGCATTCTTGAGATGGAAAAAGAAACTAAATGTTAGTTGAGAATTAAAGAATTAAAAGTGACACAGGTAGTATTTTTGTGTTGACAGAGAGTTTCTGCTTAAATAAAAAGAAAATCAATATTTTCTTTTTCTTTGCAGAGTAAAAGTGAACAAATTACTGTGCGGCATCTAACATCAGGAAACTGGGAAGTGGTAAAGATCTTGGCATATGATGAAACTACTCAAAAACTGTGAGCATTTTGATTCTCTTGTCAGGCTGGAAGTAAGGTTGTCAACTGTAAATCTTTTTTTGCCAGAAATATGTTTTGCTTATCATTAGTCCAAACAACCTGGCCATGTAAAAACAACTTTTTCTTTAAAGACTCTCTGTATTTGGGGAGACACTTACAGAAACACGAGCACCAGCACACACAGATTGAGAGAGATCATGGAAAAATGTGATAATACTTTAAGAAAAAAAATACATATGTTTCCCAAATGGATCCAAATGCTATGGTTGAATAATAGAAAAACTCTTGCCCATTCTTTGACGGTGTGAAAATTCAAATGAAAACAATATGGCAAAAATTTATTTGTGCCTAATGTTTGTGCCGTTTTCTTTCCTGGGCAGTTATTTTCTGAGCACTGAGTTTTCTCCCAGAGGGAGGCAGCTGTACAGGTAAGCAGAATTCAAGGATCTCCTTAAACAGGTTGATTTCTCAAAGGCTATCTACTCAACTTAATTATGGAATGGAAAAATCTGAAGGTTCATTTTGACAAGGCTAGGGAAGAGTCGAATCTCCATGACAAAACCTCACACTCTTGGTCCAGTCTTTTCTTTTAGCTCTTACCTTTGGGAGGCTGAATGTTTGCAACTGAGACCATTTTGCTACTTTCACAGTCTCAAAATATCTTGGAGGTTTTTTGTTTGTTTGTTTGTTTGTTTTGTTTTGTTTTTTGAGGCTTGCTTCTCTCAACTACCCACATCATAGGCATTCACGTGTTTTCCCAAGTGGTCTTTTCTTCTTCTAAGCTTCATTTAAAAGTTTCAGCTCATTAATATTGCACACATGCAATTTATTCCTGAACAAAATAAAAGCATTGTGAACAGTAAGTAGAATGGATCAAGTAAAAATTTCCGTTTTTGCTCTCATAGAGGGTAAAATCCATTAAGATTGTTATTTAAACCAGGAATCTTTGTCACAAAAATAAAGCAAAGGATAAGAGATATTTTCATCTGCCCAATTTTCCCAGATGGAAAGTTATATTCATTGAAGGAGCTTAAGGTTATACCTATTTAGTATTAAAATGTCTTCTCTCTCAAAAAGCTTTCAACAAGACCTCACTTTTATTTTTGTCTGGCAAGCAACTTATTAATTCTAGACTTTATATACACTTTCTAATTTCCATTTCACAGTTTTAAAGTGTCAAACTGCCATGGCATATTCTCAGTGGAAATTTATCATGTTTGAATAAGTGTCACCACTGATTCTTACCAAGTAGCCTAGACTTTTCTTTGAGAATAAAACTTCATGGTTAAAGTGCCCTAACTCCCTCTAATTTAAACACCTACTTTTATTTATGCATAAATTGCTTCTAACTGAAGCAAGACTCTCCTTTTTGTCACCCCTCCCAATATATCATTTTCTCTTTCTACTCTTAGAATCTGAAACCCATATTCTCAATTCTAATGACTTCCAAAGGAAAAACAGCTGTTTAATTCAGGGAATTCTCACTTTGGTTTAGAGGTCTCGACTAAAGCACTGGTCACTTTTTTCTTTTTGATGACTTGAAACTTTTCCTCCTTGAAACTTATACTATGATTGCTACTGGCAGTCATGAATAATCCTTTAGAGACATGGAAATACTTGATCAGTGTTTCATTTCTCTTATTTTATAAAACTCTTAAAGAAAAATGACAGTGTCAAAAGATCAGACTTGGCTAAGTTGAATTAATAGAACTGCCTCAATTTCTCTTCCCCTTCCTAGCCTAAAGTGTGATTTGAGTCACAATCACTTCTTAGATTTGTGTGCTTGCCTTATCTTTCTAGTGACTGAGGCAGAACAGTCAATATATCTGTGACCAGTGCTAGTGTAGCAGGCTGTGCTATAAAGAAAATGTAGTGCCGATAAATTTCCCCTTAAATAGCTCATCACATGCCAGTTGGCTTCACTGTAAGATAATGTTAGTGTTTAATCCAGAAAACTCAATTAATGTCTTGTCCAGGCCATAAAATTAATCATCGGTTGACTTAATTTATGGGATTAGATGCTCCTGTAGAATCAGAACTTTTACCATATTCAGTGTTATAATTTTGTCTCAAATTTTGCATTTCTTTGTTTCACTAATTTCATAGTCTGAATGATGAGAACCCACCAACATAAATCTCTAGGGAACTTGGATCTGAAAAGTTATATGAAGGAATAGAGAAAGAAAGTTTTTAAATTCTAGTTATATCAATAAATAGCTGTGTGTAACTGGCATGAATTCTTAATCTCTGTAGTCATGGTTGTACAATATTGTGAATATAATTAATGACATTGAAATATATACTTAAAATGGTTAACATGGCAAGTGTTATCATACATATACTACATATATATAACATATATGTTACATATGTGTAATATATATACCACAATTTTAAAAATTAAAAACAAATTGGGTATGATGATTACCTTATAAATTATCCTAAGGGTAAAACTGGCTAACATGTTTAAGTACCTAGTGTGTACTTATCACCTTGACTAGTAAAGGAAAATTTTGCACTGTAGTGAATTCAAGATGTTCCAAATGTGAAATTATGACTTTGTGAACTATACTTAACATTCATCCTCAATTGCTTCTGGTGCTTTTGATGCTCACATTAACACTTTTATTCCCATCTTCATGCCTGCAGCACATTGCACATCAAAATCAGCACAACTATGATTCATTTACAAAAATCATATTTTGGTCTAAGATAAAACTGAGAATATTTTGTCCAATCAAGTTTTATTAAATGTATCATCAACAATGTTTTCATCTATCAACATAGATAATTTGTAATTCATCAATGGTTAAAAAATAAATGATTCAATGTAAGAAATGTAACCTTGGGGACACATTTCAATCCCTCTGATCTTAAGCACTATTATTTGTAAAATAAAGAGATGATTCTTTTTCCTACTTCCCTGATATTGCAAAGTATGTATGATTATTAACATTATATATTTTGTCATACTGAAGTAACTTTTCCTTACCAAAAAATTCAGTTCAAGTATTTAGTGAAAAAGAAAATGCCACTAATATCAAATTCTAGTATTTAAAATGTTGAACTTAGTAAATAATGAGCTTGATTTTTTGTAACTTGTGAAAACATTTATTAGTTCTTTCAACTAATGTTTGTTTATGATAACTTTATACTAGTCTCAGTGAGCAATTTCTTTTAAGATTACAAAAAAATATCTATACAGAAAATGTAGTTAAGAATAAGTTATATTGAGTCCTGTGGAAAACCTTTTTTTTATAAGCATTCACACATATCACATACATACAGGTATACATAATCTTAATTTTATTACAGAGGAGAAATATGTGTATGTCTTAATATTAGTAATAGAAATTGACTTTGTATTTGTATGGTAGTCATAATTTACAAGGAACCTCAATATGGGTAATGCTGTAGCTGCTCTGTTTATGTTAATATTTAAATTTAGATGCCACACATTCAACTACAAGGAATGGTAACATTTCTAACTTTCTTTTTCTTTCTCAGTGCTTCTACTGAAGGCTTATTGAATCGTCAATGCATTTCATGTAATTTTATGAAAGAACGGTGTACATACTTTGGTGCCAGTTTTAGTCCCATGAATCAACATTTCTTATTATTCTGTAAAGGTAATAAATGATTTCTGATAAAATTTATTTTATTGATTTTTTATCAAATCTATTGCTATCATTAGTAACTATTACTCTCTAGCTACATGATTTAATATTCTTAATTTATAAAGTTTTGTTAAAAAGCCATAAATTATGGATTTACTGAGATAAAAATTATATTCATATACTTCATTTAGAACTAGAAACTGAGAGTAAGTCCACATGTACACATGACCAATAAAGGCTGTTTGAACATGGTCCTTTTAAAAAAGTGAATAAACATATTTATATCAGCAAATTTATGCCACGATAACAAACTAATTTACCCAGTCTTTAGGAAAAACAGTAGTCTTATTAAATATTGGCTTGATTATTGAGAGATTTAATATACAGAAATTTAATTCCTTGGTTCTTGTGCCCTTCAGTTCTGAAAAATTACATTAACCCCAATTACTTCTTCTACCTGAAAACAATTTGCTATAGTCCTACATAGGGATGTGATAACTCTAGGTTATAGTGATAGAAATTATTGTCCCTTTAATAGGATATTGTATTTTTCAAAGATGAAATGGGAGACCTGTGACCTCTTATAATGTGATGAATTGAGTTTTACTGCTTCGGCTGGTACCTTTAGCTGTCCCATTTTAAGGCACCATGAAGAATAGATCAGCACTTATTTTTTTTAATTATGTTTTCTCTTGATATCTGAAATGAAGTCATTAAAAAAGAAAAACACTTGTTTGATGACACCAGGGGAAAAATATTAGACCTCTAGACAGAGTTCCTTACACAAGTGAAGTTTCAAGATAACATCTTACGAGTACACCTGAATTAACCAGTATGTTTGAAATAATTGGTAATTCCAATTAATGTATTTTTTAAATTAATGTATAATTAAACTCTATTTTTATTAGCTTTTGCATGAAATATTTCTAATATGCATGCATTCTTTCTTTCTTGGTTAACTGGTAAATAGAATTTAATCTTGGATGAGTGGATAAGGGGTCACAGAATTGTAAAATCAGCTTTCTGTAAAAGACTAGAAAAAGAGTGAGCGAGGTGCATGAAATTGGCTAAAAGCATAGAAATATAGAAGAATAGGGCATTCTGGAGAAGGAGGGGATCTTAAATCTTAACAACAATCTAAACGAATAGTTTCTTTCCTGCTATGTTCTTACTTTCCTGGATAAAACATCCATAGAAAGGAATGAAATCTAGTCTGGTTTCTGTTTCATTATGTTTTAACTATGCAATCCTTCAATTTGAAAAAAAAAAAAAAAGAACTCTGTCATATAGCCTTTTCAGTAATTATTACAAATATATATTTAAAATTTTTTATACATATATTTTAAAAATCCAGGTCCAGGGGTCCCAATGGTCAGCCTACATGATACGGACAACCCAGCAAGTAAGTACATGAACACAATACAGAATACTCATGGTTGGCATTGGGCTTAGGTATTATATTATTTATTTTTAATGTCATACTTTATAGAACCTTCTTTAAAGGAGACCCCAGCATGGAAAAACCTGGGTAGGCACCCTTAACTTGACTTGTGTATGTAAGAGAAATGGTAAAGAAAGTGGTTTGAGCCGTATTATAACCAGAGTTGGATCTTATATGCCTGAAATAGGGCGTCTTCTGTGTCTACATTAAATGAAGAGTGATTGATGAGGCTCATTTAGGTATATTTTAGCCTACTGGCTCCTTAGTGCTGTGATTCATTCTTTTCTGGGCCTCGTATGAATTATTCCTCTAGAGTAACACATTATGTGTACTTCTGAAAATATTATGAGAAAAATTATTTTACATATTTTCAATCCTATTTGTTCCAGATATTCAGGGCTTTCTAGTTTTACATATTCATTTATTCTTTTATACATTTATTTAACTGTCCATCATCTGTTGAGTGAGCACTTTACTTTATTGAGCAATATGACAAAGGCTGGGTGTATACTGTTGATAAGATGTGGTCAGTGTGTTTAAGAACTTATAATAGACTGCATAATTAATTATATGGTTGAGCAAATCTTAAAAATGAATAGCCAAATTGCCTCCTGCCTTCTTTTCTTCTTACTTTTATCTATATTTCTTTTTCTTCTTATGATTTAAAAAATTCATTTAGTACTCTTATGCTCTCATGATTTACTACAGGGTACTATAATCTAATAAATTAAGCTTATACTTACTAATGTATTTAATCCTTAGAACATCCCCTGAGATAGTTAATTTTATTACCTTATTTTACAGGTGAGGAAACTGAGTCACAGAGAGGTTAAATAACTTGGAAAGAATGATAATAAGGGGCAGAGCCAGGAATCAAATGAGACAGTCTGACTCCAGAATAGGGTTTGTAATCATTACCATATGATGGCACCTTATTCTATTTTGTTTATGTCTCTCACATCACATACCTATATTTAAGCAAGAGTCTTACTTAAATGCGTTGACTTAAAGGAGTCGCAGTCATAAAAGTGCAATGTTGGAGTACAACTGTCATTTTTAGAGAACAGAAAAATACGTTTTTCACTCTTTAAATACTACCATGTGAAGTCTTCCAGCCTGTTTTAGAAAAAAAGACAAAATTTCTAGTTTGGCAATAAAGTTTTGTATGGTTGTAAATAGGTTAGCACATATTTTAGTTTCTACTTATTAGTATAAATCTTAAAGAAGTTATGGTAAGAAAAATAAATCTATTCAATATTAACACTAACAGCAGTAATCATAATAAAGACTATATTTAATAAAATGGAAGGAAGGTTGAATTTTATAGATGGAAAAAATCAGTGTATAAAATGAGTCTATCACATACATTTTGCAGGATCTGAGACAAGTTAATATCTCATTGGATAAATTTACTTGTAGTTAAATTAACAAATACATTTTCTGTGAGGAGGAGATATAGTTGCAGCATAGGATGCACTCAATTAAAGGCAATCATTTGTGTTGTATTGTCTATTCTTCTGAAATGATAATTCAAAAAAATTCCCTATCCAATTTTTTAAAAAATTTTACTTGTTTCTTTTTACTTTTTAAAAAATTAATTAATTAATTTTTTTATGATGACATTGGTTAACAAAGTTCAATGTTTCATCTGTACACTTTTAAACAGTAGGCATATATATTTACACTGTGTGTTCACCTCCCATAGTTAGATTTCTTTCTGTCACCATATATTTGACCCCCTTTACCTGGTCTACTTCCCCCCTCCACCCACTCCTTACCCTCTGATAACCACTAGTCTATAGTCCATGTCCATGGGTCTCTGTTTATTTGTCCTGTTTATGTTTATTTATTGCTTTTAGGTTTATATCCCACATATAAGTGATATCATGTGATTTTCAACTTTTTCTGTCTGCCTTATTTCATTTAGCATTATTATCTCGAGGTCCATCCATATTGTTGCAAATGGCCCTATCTGATTTTAATTAATTTTATTCTATCGTTACAAGACAATGTTATTTTCTAATAAATTTTGCTGCAAATCCTGAAACATTTTGTCAAAAGGAAATCCTTCTGATTTTTTTTTTTTATTTATTAGCCAATTCTGATCATCTTAGGGTCAAGAAAAATAAAAAGGGGCTGTGAACAGTGGTCAGTGCTTAAATTTCCTTTTGAAAGACAATTGTTAAGATAAATTTACATTCAATTGCAAATAAATCTTTGGGCTAATGGATCTTTCAGTAAATCTTTGTTATACTAATGAATCAGTCATAACTCATTTTGGGGCCACATAAAGTACAATGGAGCATGAAAAGTAAGTTGAAGAAAGAAAAATGAAATTACTTAACAAACTACAAAATCGTTAAACTCAGCATTTATAAAGAAATGCAAAGTAAAATACTGCCATGTAATTTCTTCTAACAAATTAATAACGTCAAAAAATGTATATTGCTAATGAAGATAGGATGAAGATCTCTTAACTTGCTGATAGAAATATAAATTATAGCAAATATTTTTTTTAAAATAACTCAATCAAGCTTTAAATCTTTTATATCTATTTATCTGATATTTTTCCTTTTAATGGTTTATACTGAGGAAATCATTCTAAATAAGGAAATTATAACAGCGCTATTGATGATAGTTGAAAAGCATGATATAAATAAAAAAGAGGAGGGATTATAAATAAACTTGAATGGAGTGGTAATTAATGCACCAAATATCTTACATTTGTTCTTCCAGTACAACTCTTAACTGTTTATCTGTCTCCTGGTCTCTGCCCCTAAAGTAGTGTGTATGGATGATTTAGATTTGTTTACCATTTGACTGCCAATTGAGTTCAGCGAAAGTGAATCATGTAGTGACAGATGAAGGGAGAACGTGATTTTGATGTTGCTACTCCTTCTGGCCTTATCCCTGCAGAGTCACCCCAGGTACCTAAAACTCTTGGTTGATCACTGTGACTCTCACACAACCACCTCCATATTAACTGCTTTTTTCCCTTGACCTGAAGGTCTAGCCACTATCATACAAGCCCTGGGTTACTGTACTATCTCTTATAATCAACTGCCCATTGTCCATATATTTGCAAATACTCCTTTATTAAAATTGTACCAATTTATTCTAATAAAGTTCTCATTAATTTCCTGCTAGAATTAAACATAAAAAATGTTTAATGTTTTGTGTTTAATTTATAAAAGTCAATTCTTCAAAACTGTTTAAGCTATATTTCTAAGTGATTAGAGTCCAAATGTTTATGCCACTTGAACAAAATTATTTGAAAAATAATAGAAAAATTCAAAAAGAAAATATTCAAAAATATAAAAATTCTTACATTTGCCAGGCAGCCTTCTTGGTGATTTTTTATTTCTTTCTTCTTGAGTGTTTCCCTAATGATCTACTATGAAAACTTACATTATAATGAAAAAGAAACCCTTTATTAAAATACTCAGTGACTTGAAGCAGGGTATAAGTATGTAAAATTTTACTCAGTTAGTATTTCAAAAATCTTTTGTCTCATATTATGATCATTCCCTTTCTTCTTTTTATATTTTTATCTTCTTAATTTTGCATATAGAATTCTTTTTTCTTTTACATTAATTCATTTTTATTCTTTCTTTTCTTTTTTCTTCCTCTCCATTTCATTTCTTCTCATTTCTCTTCATACTTCTTTCTTATCTTTCTCTTTCCTAATTTTCTGTTCTTATTTTCTTCTCCTTTATCCTCAAGTCCACTTAAAATTATATCTTAACACTTCTTTTCAAATGTTTTGCAAAAAGCAGAGTATTAAGCATATTTTCTGACTTAATCATGAAAAAATGCTGTGTGTTCTTTACCTTTTAAAATGGCTTAAGTGTTTTCTATATTTCTTTATTAAATAGAATTTGCTTTTCTGTGACCATGGATTGATTTTATTCCATGAATAAATGAATGACTTTTGATTTAGAAGTAAAAATTTCTCAATTGCCCCTATACTCATGTAATTAGTTTGCATATAGATATTTGATAATAAAGAGAAACCATGAGAAGTTCCTGTTTTGTCAGATTTATTAATTTTTCCTGCAGTATTTCATATACTATTAATTTTACCAAGTATTTTTTCAACTTAGATCTCAGAGTTTTCATGTATCTCAGATTTCACAGTTTTTATTTTTAGAAATTTAACTTGTGTCTTTTTCTTATATTTCATATTTCTTTTAAAATCCTCATTTTTTAAAATTTTATTTTATTAGTTTATAGTATACAGTACATTGGTTAGACATTTATATAGTTTACAAAATGATCCCCTTAACTGCTCCTACTCTCCTCTGGTTCTCATTTTTTGAACTTTATTGAACACATGTAATAAAATTATAATCTTTGTTTTAATGTAATTATCTATTTATTACAGCATCTGTGTTATTTCTGAGTTATTTCTATTGATTAAATTTTGTGCTCATCATGGGTGGTATTTTTCTGATTTTTTGCTTGGTAATTTTGCATTGTAATCTTGGCATTATGAATTTCATCTCATCGTGAGCTAGATAATTTTATATTTTTTTTACAAATTCCTAAGCAGACTAGTAATATGATAAGATTTGCCTTTTGAAAATATAAATGCTAATTCCAAGTATAGGGGCAACTGGAGAAAATTTTGCTGAAATTAGAAAACTGTTGTAGTAATCCAAGTGAGAAATTATGAGCCTAGCACAATGTCTGCCAAAGAATAACAGCTGGGTAATATTTTGTTGCTCTGATTCTTGATCAGCAACAGCAGTTAGTAATTTATGCTACCCTTTTTAATTTATAGAATATTTTATATTGGAAAGCAATTCTATATTGAAGGAGGCTATCCTGAAGAAGAAGATAGTAAAGTCAGAAATTAACATGCTTCATATTGACGACTATGGTAAAGTTTTGTACATGCTATCTCATTTAAAAACAACTTTCTCTGCATCTTATAGCTTTACATATAAATGACTCTCCATCTTTAATATTTTGTTCTTTCTTTACAAGAACTTCCTCTACAGTTGTCCTTTCCCAAAGAGTTTACAGACCGAAACAAGTATGCTCTACTATTAATAATGTAAGTATTTCTATTTGTTTTTGAAATAAAAGAATCTAAAGATTTTATAATTTTTCTCATGCCTTGTATGACAGCACTCTGTTTAGGAAAACAACATAAGACCTACATGTGTAGCTAATTGGGCAGCTGTCAGTTTTGTTTCTCAAGGACACCACCGTTAATAATATGGAGGGATGTGTAATTTTTATACTTTTGCATTCCAAATTAAACTCAGTGTTACTACTGAGAATAGTGACGCATATAGTTTTGTTTATATCTGCCTAACAATTACTCAAGTCCTACGCTTTTTCTTTTTTTTTTTTTTAAGGATATTGGTCTATAAGTTTCTTCCTTTGGTATATATTTTTCGTATCAAAGTTATGCTAGTTTCATAAAAGCAGTTTTTTTAAATTGTGCTAACAACACGAGATCTACTCTCTTAACGAATTTTTAAGATCACACTACAGCAGCGTTAACTATAGACACAGTATTGCACAGCTGATATCCAGAACTTAATTTGGTTTGCACAACTGACACTTTATACCCATTGAATAGCAACTCCCCATCTCCTTCCCCGCAGACCCTGGCAACTAGCATTCTACTTTCTGCTTCCATGCCTTTGACTATTTTAGATATTGCATAAAGTGGAGTCTGTGACTGGCTTATTTCACTTATTAGCACAACGTCCTTAAAGTATATCTGTATTTCCACATTTAAACCCTATGCTCTTCATCAGTTGCTTATGCAATATTAATGGACATTTATTTCCATTGCTGAAACAATTGGTTATATTTGTATCACTCCTATTAGGTTACCTTCTTGGATTCATGGCCAGTAGGAAGCAGCCCCCATGCTCAGAAAACATGACACTTAGGTTTTTCCAACTTGGAATTGACTTTGGAATAAAATTCATCCTCACTTTCTGTGACACTATATTGTGACTATCGAGTATTAAGCACAGAGGCCTCTAATAGATAATGGTTAACTAATTTGGTATCAATGTAGCATTGTATTCCTGAGAATTATTAGTTATTTTCCTTATTAAGAACCCAGCAAACATATTGCTATGACAGCATTTAAAAATGTCTAGAATTATATTAGAACTTTAAAAGAAATAGTAACAATAAAATAGCATTATTCGTTATGACTACTGAATGTAGAGGATAATATTCAGTCTGTGGAATCAAACTGCCTAGCTTCAAATTCCAGTTTTGTTATTTACTAGCTGCGTGTTCTTGAGCAAGTTACTTGACTTCTACAGTTTCTCCAAATGTAAGTGAGTATTACAATAAACCAATGTTTTAGGGCTGTTTATATTAAATAAAACATCATGTAAAATACTTAGCACATGATTCTTATAATTATTCTGATTTTATTCATTATTTTATATATATTACATTGGTTTTATTTAGGTATATAAATAAATAGAAGCAATTTGTCAAGTCATTTTAATATGGCCAATAATACAGAAAATATACTACTTAATATTTTTCATTACTCCAGTGTTTATTTCTAACTAATGCCTCGATCTCACTTAGTGTCTCATGCCCAGACCTTTCTCCTTTGTTCCTAAAAGCTAGAAGGTACTAAATGCTCTTGGTATCTTTTGAGGAAGTTCTTGTGAGCTCTTTCTTATCTTAACTTCTTCTTCTGACTCATCTCTTTAACCTAGTTGTCTTCAATTCCTATTTGAGCTATATGTGTGATTTATTAGGGAAAATATTGAAGGTATAAAAATGAGACAAAAAGGAAAAAATAACTATCAACCTCATCTTCTGTTTCACTCATATCTCCCTTTTGGAAAAGACTGTTTCTTTTATTCACTGAAAAATAAAGTTTTTCAGGGAAAAGAACCCAACTAGGCATTCTTTCTTGAAGCATGAGTTACTTATGCAGATGGATATGTGGATACTTACAACCTCTTGAACATCTACTTGCTCCATGGTAGTGTCACAATTTGAGGGGAAAAATAGATAAGAGTTACACATTCTCTATGTATCCTGGAGTCAGATAAGCCAGCTGGCTCATCTGGCATCAGATTTGAGCTTTGGTTTGGGTAATTTTTAGTTTATAAGAGGAATATAAGCACTAGCACTAGACTCAGTTTCTCTTGTTAGAGATAATCGGGTCTTTTTTAGAGTCAGGATAGTAGAGTAAAGGTACTGGCTTAGGAGTCAGGTATGCCTGGGTTCAGATCATGCCTCAAAGATTTATCAATATATGGCTTAATTTTCTTAAGTTCTGGTTTCCTTATAAGTAAATTGAGAGATAATAACACTGGATAATTTATATCAACATGTCACCGCAGTGTTTGGGAGAGAAGAAACACTTGCACTTAGTGTTTAATAAATTGTTACCATAATGATAGTTATTGTTGTTAGTAGCAATATTTTTTATAATTAAAATTATCAATACAAATATAAAATATGTATTTAAACATCCATAAAGTTATTTAATAAACATTTATTACTAAAGTAGATAAAATAGTCAGGTCCATAGAATTTACTCTGTCCTTTTTTTGATTAATGTAGGACAGAATGAAAGTGAGTATTAATTCATTAGTTTTCTTTAATTTTTGCATGCTGATTACATTCAATATTAATTTACTTTATCCAAATTCCATGGTTTTGAGAGGTAAATTCTTAGAAGTTTTGCAGAGTATGACTTCCAAAACTAAACTGAAGATTTTTAAATTTAATTTGTAAAATGAATTGTTTTAAGCTTTATTATTATTCCTAAAATTTTCATGCCTAGAAATCCATATAGGTCAGAATGGCTTAAGTATAAAGTGTTTTTTAAGTGTTTGTGTATATTGCTTATAATTTAAAGGCATCTTTTTTCTTAATATTAAACCCTGTTTTCAGCGACAAATGAATTCTTCACTCTAAAAAAGAAGATAATAATAATAGAATTCAATTTTTTTTCCTAAATGAGCAGTAAGGAATAATAAATAAAATGACTACTATTTAAATGAGGCTAAGAGTTGACTTTGTTTTGGTGTCACTACTTTATCGCTATTCTGGACAGTATGTCGAGTACCCAACAGAATGAGCCATTTTGTCACCTACACAGATGGGTTTACAACCAGGAAATCCTATGATAAATGCAAGAGCTAAAGAGAGGCTGCAGCAAATACTTGAGTAGCTGGAAGGAAGGCTGGCCTTGAAAGTGACCACTGACAATTTGCAAACTCCTTTCTGCTAAATATTCATTATTGAACTTTAGAAGAAATGATCCTCTGAATACCTCTCTGTGTCCATATTATTTGAAACCCAAACCTAATTTCATATTGAAAGTAATAGTGAATCAATAACAACAGCATATTTTACTATAATAGAAAATATAAGAAACATTGCCACTGCGAATATATCTCACTGGCCTTGATTGACAGTGGTCTCTATGTGGTCGTAACCCCATTTTCTTTTGGTACTCCTCCTACTCTTCCAGATGCCTATCTTTAATTTTTCTGTTTGACATTAAAGGGAATCCTTAAAGAGCCAGTAGTCTTTATTCATCTTTATACCTATAAACACATGAAATGGATATACACCTATATATACGTCTACATCCATTTCAGTGTTTATCATCTTGAATTTTTGTTGTTCATAGTATTCTTATTTTTTATTCATGTATGTGCAATTTAGTGCATGCACATTTACCATGTTGCTTTTATGTGTAAGAAATTGTACTAATGGCTGTGGGGAGATAAGAAGATTAAAAGAATCTTGAAATCTGTAATAATTTTTTGAATTTGTTAAGTATATCTCCACAATGCCTAGCACTCATAGAGGAACCTTATGAAAACCTACTAACTTGTAATTATCTTACTAGAGCAAGACTGAAGATTATGTGAGACATCTTACAGTTATATGTTTATTTGATAAATACATAAATATGAATCTAAATGCCTAGACCCTGGTAGGAGGCAATCCAGACAGATGTACTGTTGTTAAATATAAAAGATTTTATTTGTTTGTTTGTTTGTTTGCTATATCTATGGAGAGAAGCAGTGTTGAGCTGGGACTCTTTATTCAGTGCCAAGAAATCACCACCTCTTTCCATTTTCTGCTCTTTGATGTTCAACTTATCCATGCCACACTTGATAAATGTCTAACTCAGGGAGGCAGAGACTGTTCAACCAGTTAGATTCCAGAATGCAGCATACTCTATCTTGCCCTTATGACTTTGTTCCCTCTCCCTAAGTATATCTTTCTTGAAATTCTAATGAATTCATGGTCATCCATCAACTCTTATCTTCCTGGAGCTTTCTTTCGCCCTCCTCATCAGTCCATCCAAATCCTCTTACAATTCTAAATTGTCTTCTTCTATAGCTACAGCCTTCTGTCCAAAGGCTCTCCATATATCTTAAACCATATCGGTCATGTTGTCATTTTTGCACTTTACCCTGTTATTTGTGAGGATGTTTTAATATCCTATTTAAAGAATTTCTGACTCCTACTAGATTTTGGACCAATTTTTCTAAAGGAAAATTTACATTCTAGAAGTGAGTGTTTAGAAAAATAATTAATAGTATCACTAATGGAATATCTTGATATCTTAAGAAAACAGAAATCCTAAAATTTGTATTTTATGTATTCCATACATTAAACAATGCCCAATTTACTTGTGTATTTCTCATAGCAACTAGCTTTTGTTGTAAGAGTCACTCTACAAACATATGTTGAATGAATAAATGTACAATGTCCAGAAAACAGACAAACTTGGTTACTGTTATAGTTCTAACTGGGGAGCGTTATTCATTTTCTATCATTCAATCAATGTCATGCATATCAAAGTTCTACAACTTGGTCATTTTGATGAAAGTGGGCTGTTTGTCATCTTTTCTGTATAAGTATTTTGTTAAATAGAAGAATATAATTAATTAATACATTTGTAGTTAAGTGAAATTATATAGCTACACATCTCCAACAGTCAAGATAACATCAATACTTTTTTCATAACACACTTTCCTTTGAACAAACAATATGATAATGTTTAAAATTGTGAATAGTATCATGCTCATGGGACCACAGTGTCTTGCCGTGATTTTTGAACCAATGGGGTTGTTCAAGAGTCCACACTCTTTTTATTCAAGCCTCATACCAGTCAGACATCAGATCTGGATGGTAATTCTAGTCTGTCATCCTGCTCTGTACTTACTTTTCCTTTTTTTTTTTTTTTAAGTTTTTTGAGTCTATTCTTTCTTTTTTAATTGCCTTACCACTCTGTTGCTAAGGTGAACTTTTTTAGGTTGATATCTGAAAATGTGACTCTCTCAGCCAAAATACTCTCATACTTCGTTCTCTAATTATTAGAGTTCCACATTTCCTAACACAGCATACAAATTTTTCATGTTTCCTACTTTTCTCTGCATCTTCATCTGACTCCATACAGTTCCTAAAGAGAGAGAGATTCAGTGTTCTAGATATTTTTTTTGACTGCTTTATTCTGGGAAGTACCAGCTACTCAATCATCCCTCTGTGTCTTTTTCCACATCTCCAAGTACCTTTAATTTCATTTACTAACTGGAAAAGTTCTATTAATACTTCAAAATCTATTTACACATAATTCTATGCACATCTCTATTATAACATGTAACCACAAAAGTTTACAATATTTGCTCTCTTTTACTAAACTATAAAGTCCTTGTTGGTAAGAATTAATTTTGTATTGTTTTGCCTTAACATAGTGACTGGAGCATTATTTGTGTTCAGTAAATATTGATAGAATGAATTAATGAATGAATGGGCAAAGAAGTCAATCAACCCTGAGTTTGTTATCAGGAATGAATTAAGTCAAGGTGGTGAAAAAAGGAGAAATAAATGATTTGAAAGTTTTTAATGTGTTTAAACTCAGCCTTTTGGATAAATCAACTTCTCTGTAGTTTAATTTTCCACACAGAAAAATGTGGATTTTCTCATTTCTCTTACAATCTTTCTGAATAATGTTAAATAATAATTGATATTCATGCTATCTTTTCACTTTCTCTTTTACATTTGATTAGTGAGTTCATCTTCTTAAAATAATAGTATTTAATGATAATTATCATTTCTTGAGTGTTTATTGTATAAAGGATATTATAATAAGAATGTGTAGATACATCTTTAATCCTTACAGAAGCTATACAAGAAAAATACCATTATCCTCATTTTAACACAATGAAAGTATGACTAAGTTATATCATGTATGTATATTACCTCCAAATTTTGAGTAGAGCAAAATTGAGGTTTGAACTAAAATTCTATTTATTTGTTTGTTTTTTTTTTGATTAAAAAAATCTCTGCTCTTTATATTACCCAATACTGTCTGCTTACATAGCCCATTGCATGATAAGTATTATGGAAATTTATCAAAAATGCTAAGCAGAATGAATAGAGATTTCTCCACAAACAATTCTTATGACCTTTTGTTCTCATTTAACAATTTACAATAATCTCTTGAATGTAACATTTATTTTTTATCTGTAGCATGTTAATGCTTTGGTATAAAATCATGATTATAGAAATTATAAGTTCCTAGATATTCCATATAAGAGATCAAATTCTAAGTCCAGGCTATTTAATAAAATTTCAAATTCTAATTGAAGTGTTCATTTTATGGAAATTCTTTACACTATTTATTTTGTGGATTCATAGATTTTTAAGCAGATCAGATTGAAAGAGGTAAGTTTGTTTTGTTTCCCAAGAGTAAACAAATACATATTCCAAAACTTCTCTAATATCACTTGATCCTCCATTTATTCATTCCAGGTACATACCTA
This sequence comes from Pteropus vampyrus, assembly GCF_000151845.1. Classification (NCBI taxonomy): domain Eukaryota; kingdom Metazoa; phylum Chordata; class Mammalia; order Chiroptera; family Pteropodidae; genus Pteropus; species Pteropus vampyrus. The sequence goes on from NW_011888901.1 coordinate 1,241,929, forward strand.
TTTCACTCTCAGTTTCTTATAAAAATAACATATATACTGTCTGATATGGATGAGAGAGATAGCTAATACTCATCTGAAAGAGTTATTATTATTGCTTTGCCATGTAATGAGGTTTGAAGCTTAAATTTTAAGTTTCTGATTTTTTTCTCATTTTTTAAATCTTCTTCATTTAAATGGATAAAAATATATGCACACTGTAATACACAGGAAATGATTAAGAAAAGACAGTGGCATTTAATCTAGATAATAGAAGGGGAGAAGGTGATCATTGCTTTTCGTATTTTTTTCAAGAAATGGGACCTTGTTCTTTTACAGTCTATAGATAATGCATCTTAAATGTCAGCATTACTATTTAAAATCATACAAACTCAAAGTTGATGTATTAAGAAAGCACTATAGGGAAAAAAATTCAGAATTTACAACAAATATGTATATAATGCATAAGTTATAATACTGTCTGATTATTCTTTTAATTTGACAGATTTATGTATATATCATATAGAAATATAGACATAGTATAACTGTCTATGACTTACATAGTTATACTATTTTAGCTCTTTTCCTCTGTTAATACAGGTTTCAGATATGAATGGTTTCATATGAATGATATCAATTGATAGCTAGTACCTATTTAAAACATTCTAGTATACTCTATATTTAAAGATATGCTACTGAATGTTTTTTCATAAGAAAAACTTCCTAACTTGTTCTGGTTTTTTTTTTTTTTTAGGTTTAGATGGTCATATGTAGGGTTATAAATATAAGAGTGTACCTATATTTGCATCATTCTTTTTTGTTTAAATGATTTATTTATTTTTCTAAAATTCATGATAGAAGAGAATATTAACTATGTTGTTAGTTTAACATGTCTTTGAAAGGCTAACCTAAAGATATTAAGATAGGGTACTTTTTCACTTGGTAATCCAACAAATCCTTAAGTTAAGTAAGAGCATCAATTACATTTTTTCCCCACAGGATTCTCTTATAATCTTCTTCCCTTTTGACTTATACATAAAAACATTGTATTATGAATCATATAGAAGTATGTAGCATGTAGGCAAAATGAAGTAGAATTAAGGATGTCAATGATGATGAGAAGCTGTGCCAGAAACATAGGCATTTCTTTTATAACATCACACGTATCTTCCTGAGAAACAAGTTTTATGCAAAATCGCACACTAGAAATTACAAAATCGCACACTAGAAATTACAGTATATCGCACACTAGAAATTACAGGAGAAATGAGACTGGGAAGAACTCAAAACTATTAACCTTTTTAAATAGAACCGAAATTCAGACAATAATATTCCTATTAAAAT
>NW_011888901.1:1244073-1251081 GCF_000151845.1 Pteropus vampyrus
ATGGTGTAAATTCAGGAAAAGATCTAGAGTTAGAACTTAGTAAAAAATAAACTGTCAAAACTGTTAAATTCTTAATTCTATTCTGGCTAGAAATTCCAATTTTCATTTGTTTTCAGAATGTAATTTCTTTTATGTCAGAGATGCTAAGGAAATATTTTGCTAAGGTCAACTTAAAATTGTGTTCTCTCAAAGAGCTGAGTTATTTATTCATCTACTGCTTACAGTTGCTTTACCTCTATATGTCTCAGTTTACTAAACTGTAAAATGGTTTTGCTGGCAATACTTGTCCATAGTTAACACTATAATTATTATAATTTCTAATCAACTGGCACAACCAAGTATGATTAAAAGTATCTGTTTATCCAGCCACATTTTTAAATTGATAAATTTACTTCTAGAATCCAGCTAAAGGATTCTATAGTTAGAAAAAAAATGTTGTATAACCACTGTGTTATTGAAGGTGAATGAGTCCCTACATAGAATAAAATGCAGGTTCAAAGTTTGTAGATAATTAACATCCATTACAATATTATACATCCATTTCAATTACATGTATTGCATGCCTAAATTTTATACTCACATTTTCATGTTAAATTGTATTCTCTATTAGAAAATGAAGAAATATGAAAGTTTTGTGAAGATTGTTACCTCTTTCTTTTTACAGATACACATACTTTGATCTATTTTTATCTAGACTATTCCCACGTTATTTAAGTCAGAATAAAGGATATTTTCCATTATAATATCTAAAGCAGACCTGCTATAAAGAGATTTATGTAACAGTTATATACATATATATAACTGTGAGGTAGATTCTCCTATTTTTTTTTTTTATTAAACTTATTGGGGTGATATTGGTTAATAAAATCATATACGTTTCAAGTGTACAATTCAATAATATGTCATATAATATATTTGTATTCACCACCCAAAGTTAAATTTCCTTCCATCACCATATATTTGACTCTCTTTACCCTTGTCTACCCTTGTCTCGCACTCCCTTCCCACTTCCCTCTGGTAACCACTAAACTGTTGTCTATGTACATGAGTCTATTTGTTTACCATGTTCACTTGTTGCTTTCAGTTTTATATCCCACATATGAGTGAAATCATATGGTTCTCACCTTTTTTGTCTGACTTGTTTCCCTTAGCATGACAATCTCAAGATCCATCCTATTCTCGATATTTTTATACAATGTGCTAACCTTTCTTTTGACTGTGAGTGATTTAGGTGTGACTCTAATGACAAAAGAGTGTATCAAATGCTATTCTAGCTCTGTGATGATATAGCCATTCCCGGCAACTGAAAGTAAAGATCACCAAACTCTTTTCTCTTCCTACCTCCTCAACCACTATGTTAGAATTATCCCAAATGACAATTGGTCAGTGGATAAGAATTAATGTAAGAAGACTTTGACAGCAGAAGTGATTTGGGGATTGGTGTTTCCTCCCATTTTATTGCACAATTTCTGTCAGGGAGATATACCTAAGCTCCCTTTCCATTTGTTATTTTCTGCTATTTTTACGTATTTATCCAAAGTTAATTCTGTGTACATAATACTAACAGGCCATTTTTGAGTTTTATAGCTGACTCATTAATACTCAAGCTGTTCAGTATTTCAATCTGTATTCTAGTAAGCTTTTCATTTTTTGGCTTCCTACAAGAATATAAATAATAATTTAAAGAACTGGATTCTGCTTTTTCTTCATTGCTATAATGATAGTTGTTATGCAGTTTTTGTATCACACTAAGAAAACAGTCTCTGGCATCTATTCAAGAAAAAACAAAAGAACAAAATATAATTGAATTTCCTTCAAGACAAGGAAGTTGCCTTTAGTAGACAAAAATTGATCTTGATATGAGGAAAACTATCTTATTAAAAAAATAGGAAGAGGAAAGGAGGAGAAGAATAGGAGTAGAGAAAAAATGAAAAAAAGATTCAGTTTTATTAACGCAAAATACCCTCCCAAATTCAGAGATCCAAATTCTGATAAAAAAATAAAAAAAGAAATTTACTTTCTGAGCAGCTTTTTGAATATAAAGAAAACTATTGAAGAAATAATACTTCAAAAAAAGCCTAATTTCTATGTCACAAGTTCTATGATCTAGAAATATACATTAGATAGGATTTTCTTGTTTTTGCCATACCAGACGTATACAGCTGTGGAAGCAGGAGAAGAAAGAACTTACAAATATACTCACAGATTATACTCAAATGCACAAATACACATGACTATGTATAGAAAGAAATCAAGTACACAAACACACAAAAAATGAATGCATGCAGACATCTTTTCATTCCATTTTAACTTAAAGATCCATCCATTGTGAAAAGTAGAGAAATTTTAAAGCAATCGAGTTTTCCTTTATTTATACTAATCCAAATAAGGAAAATTTGACTACTATTATGTAAAGGTGCAGGAATTATCAATGCAGAGTTGCCTAAAGGTGGCCAAATTTAGGAGCTCAGCTTTTATGAGAAGAAATGAAGATGAAAAAGTCAAGTTCCATAGTACTAACCAGAACTAAGTTATTAAGACTTAACATCTACCAAGAATCAGACACTATATATACATATATGTGCATATATATGTATAAATATATATAAAATTTAATCCTTGCCATAACTCTACCAAGTAGAATTATTATTATAATTCACAGCAAAGATAAGCAAATTTAAATATAGGAAAAGAAAGTGACTTGTCTAAAGCCACTAGGCCTGGGCTCAACTCAGTTTGATTTTATCAACATATAACTTGTACCCTGTTCATGATGACATTCCCACATACTTATAAGGTCATTAATAGGCAAGTTTTCTAAAAGGTTTAACGTGGATACAATCTATGAATGAACATATATGAACACAAGTGATGGAGAGTAATGCAATAAGAGAAGTTAGTTGATAAGCTTAATTTTCTATGTATTATCAGGTAGACCTTGTCATAATCATCACTAGAAACACAGGCTTAGGAATTGTAAGATAGAGTCTGGGTAGATGCACAAATAACTTTGACCATATCAAACACTTCCCTAGTTATAACTAAGAAAAGTAAGTCAGCCAAAACTTATGTTATAAACAAACTATGGATCAGAAATTTGCATATTAATATTTCAAGTGGAAGAAGATGGGGATGTGGACAAAAATCGGTTCTCTGACAGGAAAAAAATATGTTATTTCTCATATGATGTAGTCAATATATGAAAAAACTTACTCTGCTTATAGGACATTTCATCTATGACAAGAAATATAAGAATAATAAAACGAGAACTGGAGAGGAAAAATTGGCCCACAATGCCCTTAGTTAATGTATGTATCATATATGTATATCTCTTGAAAGAAGGCAAACTTCATTAAACTTTAGATGTACATATTTGGTTACAACTCAATCATTGCCTATAAATTTCTATAAAGTACATTTCAGATTAAAACAAGACAAATATTGTTTAAGGCCATTATCCTATGTCAAACTCATGTTCAATTTTGAAATGAATTATGTACTAAAGAACAAAATCAGAACTGTTGACAATTGTTTTGCCTTAAGAATTTAGCATGATGTGGCTCTTTGCAGCATCAATTTCCTTTCCCTTATCTTGCCTTCCATTCTTCACCCTTCCTTTCACACTGTTTTTGAATTTATTATAACAAAAATAAAATTGTAACAGTTCTCAATGACTCTAGAGCTTATTTAACATTGAAATTGCTGAAATCTACCTGCTCTAGCCCTGGAAAGAGCAAAGAACTGAGGCTATAAGCAATTCTATGTTTCTTCCTCTCTCCAATGGACACGAATATGTAGCTGTCAGTATAACAGTTTTACTTATTTTTATTTTTACTTTATGCCTCCTTTTTTAAGCTCTTTTTTCATTGTGGTAAAATATATGTAACATAAAATTTATCATCTAAACTACCTTAAGTGTCAAATTCAGTGGCATTAAATATATTCACATTGTTGTGTAACCTTCACCACCATCCATCTCCAAAACTTATTCATCTTCCCAAACAGAAAATGTGTCTCCATTGAGCAATAACATCTATTGCCCTTCCCCAGCCCCTGGTAACCACCATTATACTCTCTGTTTCTATTTCAGTAATCTAGGTACCTCATATATGGCTATTATCCAATATTTGTTCTTCTGTGATTGGCTTGTTACACTTAGCATAATGTCCTCAGGGTTTATTCTTGATACAGTTTAGCAGTTTTAAAAGTCTACCTATAGGGAAATAAACATCATGCAATGCATCAGTCATGGAAAGTCTTCTCATTAGAAAATATTTTATTCCATTTATTTTAACCAACATTTTACTGGTAAATAACAGGCTTTTAAAATGTACTGTCCATAATCTAAACTATCTACAAAATATTATTTAATAAAAACAAAAAAAAGATAAAAAGAGCATATAATTGCTCAAGGTAGCTCAACATATTGATAACAAATTCAGGACAAAAGCCTATGTCTTCTGAACATACATTCAACCCTCTTTTTATCAAATTAAATTAAATAGCACTTTGTGAATCTGACCAAACATGTTCTCAGAACAAATATTTTCACTTTCATTCAGTTTTAGTGTAGATGATGCTTTTTGTGTCATAAAAGGTGGCTTGTTCTGTCATTTTAAAAGATCTCTTGTATGTTTTTCATTTACTCATTCCTCTTTGTACATTTTATTAAATTCTCGCACCCGAACTCTTCATCCATACACACATATTCAGTGTTGAAGATACTGAAATAGATGAGGACTCTGTCTTCAAAGACCTTAATTTCTAAGAAAAGTTTGCAGTATTAATTTGATTTTGCTGCCTGTGTTAGGAATAAACAAGTTTTATATTGCCGTATCCTTTGCAATGCTTAAAACAAATGGAATTTTTATTTTCAACACAACTTTCAACAAAATTGTGTGTCCCCATTCTCAACCTTGAAACACCCTTCTTTCAGTGAGTCCCCAGAGAATTCCGAAACAGAGTAAAGCAAAATAATGTAGAAAGAAAAAGATTAGGGAGACTCTCAGAGGAAAACAAAAAAGAAACCGGCTGGATTCTACATGGCCGATATACGCACAGGCTGTGATACCCATTTATTATATGGTGGATGATCTGTTCGATAGAGCATTCCTTATGGTCATTGCTACCACCAAATGTCTACCTCATCTAATAAGTAGTATTTTCTTTCCTTTATTTACAGAAAAAAAAATATTTTTTTTTCAAACTTTATGAAGAATCAAGTGTCTAGGTTCTTATAATGGCAATATTAGCATCATAATTTACATTCTCTTATAACTCTTCTTGAAACAGATGTGCATGTGTTATGCACCAAAAAAGAAAAGACAGCACACCCAACTAGACAGACAATGTGTTAAAAATACTGGCTGATAAAGTGTTGAGATTATTTTGTGTTTTAACATTGAAACTTCATGAAAACAAGGTTGAAATTAAAAATGGCAATTTAGAAAAAGAGCAAAGCAGTGAAATTGTATTTTTTTCCCTGGGTATTACAAACATGGGTAAATGATTTAAGGTTTTTGTTTTTAAAAATCTGCAACCATTTATTGATCATAAAAGTTTGAAAAAATGTTTCATTTTAAACTATATTTTGCCTTCCATAAAACGTAATTTGTATTTTGTCTAGACTTAACTGTTAACTCCTAAAATAACTTAGTTTGCAATGAATCATATGTAAATTGGAAAATTATATATTTCATATTAAAAAAAACACATACAATGTTATCTTAAAGCAGATGCCAGTGTTTTAAAGTTGGAAAATTCTGCCTTAATAATTAACAACACTGCAATAAGTTCTCCAAAGGATCTGTTGATTAACTTTTTTTATTTTCTTTTAAGTCTTTAGAAAATGGAAGCCCCTCTGACATAACAGGTCAGAGACATGACACATTATCTTTGTCCACAGATATTACCCAATTGAATTTCTGCATAATGGACCAAAATCATTTATGTAGTTCTTTATTTTGACCTGTAAGGAAATGTGCACAATATAAATAAGAGTGGCTTCAAACAAAAGAATAATAACAGTTTCTGTTGTTTGATAAATTTAACAATAGTTTTATATTGCTTACTATATTTCATAAAGTATTTTCAAATACATTATGCCTTTTAGTATTTGAAAAATACTTTGAGAGAGACAAGGCAGTATTTTACTATTATTAAAGATGAGGAAACTGAGTCTTAAAATTTTAGTATCTTGCTTGTGTTCAGAGTGAAGTTGGGACTCTAACTGTAGTATTTTTACTCAACCTAGAGGATGAAGTTAATCCTTATGTCTTGTTCTCTGTGAATCATGTTCTGCTTTCTAATATTTGCAATAAATCCCAAAGCTTCAAAATATGGTGTCGCTATTTGAACTCAAGGCTTTTAAAAGTCTTTCCACTTTAAACTTTACCTGAACATACTTTTCCTGAAAGGATATAGTTCAGCAAGCATTGGCTATGTGTTCAATGCACCAGAAACTGTGCTAGGCATGATTCATGCTTTCTCTCAAATGATAAATCAGTTATACAAATGTCACCTGGAAAACTGGAAAAAAACTACTAATTCCAGACTTCATTTTAAATTAGGCAATTAGAATTCTAAATTAGAGTGTGTGATATGTGTGGGAACAATTCCTAATAATCTGATATAGAAATATACTCATTAAACATGAGAAGCTGAAGATGTCTTAGAGGTGTCTACCTATTAAGTAAGTTTAAAAATAAATTAAAAAAAAAAAAACTAAGATTGCAAACACTATGGGAGGATGAAGCAGATCTAAATTTGGATCATAGAATCACCAGTGTGATTTAGGAGTGAATGAAGGGGTTTATGATTAAGTAACTTTTATAGCGCAATCTCTTTGATATGATATAGGAATAATAATACATGTAATAAGCAATGCAACAAATAATTTCCTCCCCCAAAAGGTTAGATAAATGTTGGTTGTGTATAGTAAATAAGATAACGGAATTCAGTGCTTAGACCACAGAAGGTATTTATATGAGTTTACTAGGACTAACACAA
>NW_011888901.1:1252236-1256536 GCF_000151845.1 Pteropus vampyrus
AGATTCCATAACTGATTCTGCTGTCTGTCAGAACCATTAGCCCTGTAAGACATTTCTAAAACTGTCTGGGAGAAATCCAATAAATAGGAACGTGTATGTCAATCTGACGATCATCCTTTAAAAATGCCTATGGAAAGTGTGTGTATTTTTTTCCTCTTTCGAAAAATGAGTTAAATTAATCTCTCATATACAGTTTTAAATCTTGTTTAATATTTTCATTTAATTCAGATAACTTTTCATTTAAAATTTTACAAAGGAAAATGGCATTTAAAGTTTCAGGTTTATCGTCAAGAATTAATAGAACTATGAATAGCCATCATTGCTCTTTCCGATAATTTATGTTAAATAATAAGGGTGAAAGCTAAAATTTCTAACAGATTGTCAATTGCTCTTGTTTTGGTCCAATGTTTTGGGATTTACAGGGATGAAGAACCAGGAAGCCAGCTGGTTACAGATAAGTTCCATATTGACTGGGATTCAGTACTTGTTGATACAGATAATGTCATCATAGCACGATTTGATGGTAGAGGAAGTGGATTCCAGGGCCTGAAAATTTTGCAAGAGATTCATCGAAGGTTAGGTTCAGTGGAAGTAAAGGACCAAATAGCAGCTGTGAAGTAAGTGGCTGCACATTTTCCTATTGTTTTTAGTATAATGACAGAAGCTAGATATATGCTATATAATATCATTAATGCTGCCTTGGAGATTTTTATTTTAGTAATTGGACAATTTTCTAAGTTACAATTTTCTAAGTTACGTATAGAAAATAGCAATTTTCTCAAGTACCTTTCACTTTTAGCATCCTAATAAGAGAATTATCATACCTTCTCTGTCAAGTTAGAATTAACTTTGGATTTTTTAAAATTAAAGAGACCTTAATTATATCACTATATTATTTATTTGAAATAATCCACAATGTCTATTATTTACCTAGTTTATTAGCAAACCTTGAGCTTTCACAGATACCATTACCAACCACACAGGCATGAAAGAGCAATCTAAGAAATCTAGTAGATTCTTCAAAAAAGTGCATCGAAATTGGTGAAGATATTGTTAAAATATAAATGTTGATTCAGTAGGCCTGAAGTGGAGCCCCACAGGCTACATTTGTTAGCAAGCTACCAGATGATACCAAAACTACTAGACCATCCCTTTAACTAGAAAGATTTTGGAATACATGACCATTCTACATGAATAAAGCCTCAAACACTAAAGCATTTTTTGTTCGACTGTGTGTGTGTGTATGTGTGTGTGTGCGTGTGTGTGTGTTTGCGAGTGCGCACACGCGCATGCAAAGAATGAACTCCCCTGTGCATTTGACTCAAGATATAACCATATTTTTTTCTTTTTTACTGCAGATTTTTACTGAAACAGCCATACATTGACTCCAAAAGATTAAGCATCTTTGGAAAGGTAAATAGAAATATTGTGTGTGTGTGTGTAAACATATATATGTGTTTATATGTATAAATATATAATTACTTTCTTAAATTTACTAAATTTTCTCTATCTTTTAAAATGTAATACATTTACTATCGTATGCATTCAGTCATTTATTAATTTAGTAGCTATTTATTGAGTATCTAATTGGTGTCTGGTATTAGAGTAACAGGACAATAAATTGTTCTTTTTTCATGAAGCTTACCTTCTAGAGGGGAAACAGTAAGCAAATACATGAAAAATAATTTTATATGGTAATGGGTATGTGTTTTCTTATACAAAAAATCAATGGATAAAAGTTAACTGCAGGAAGATCTAATGTTATTATACTGAGTGGTCAAGTAAGGCCCTTCTGATTAAGTGATATTTAAGTTCATACATAAATAATCAAAGGGAGCCAGTCATGCAGATGACTTAAGGCACAGCAGGAATAGCAAGCATTTGGGAAGACTAACATGGCTTAGAAACTGAAATGTGACCTAATGCATAATTATTTCTTCTGTGCTTTCTGAAAGATATTTACTTCTTACTGCAATAATTTTATGTCAGATTCAACATCATTTTCATAGTAAAAAAATTGACCTTATGTATATATTTATTGAGCACCTAGTTTATACATATCAACAGGTTAGTTACCATAGGACATGAAGATGAAAAGAAGATCTTGCACTTTTTAGACAAAGCAAATTCTTGGTGCTCATGGATTTACATATGAAATATTTTCTACTATTCATAAATGAACTTAGAGATACATGACATAAAATAATGTAATTTTCCTGGGTCATACATTTTAATAGTGTGTACTGACAATTAGTTACCTAAAAAGCTACTTAACAAATGAGTAAAATATAAATCAGCGTAAATCATTCCCATTCTTCCTACTTCAAATATCTGCAGTGCACCATGTCTTTGGTATATTTAATTCTGGTTGTCAGTAATATTCAAATAATTAATAAAAATATTTTGAGAACAATACTCCCCTAACATAAATGAAAACAAATAAATAAATGAAAGCTCATCATTAGCGGTAAAAATATTAATGAAAAAATGAAAATGTCTAAGAAAATGATCATTTCAAAGAAATGGAAATTCTAGATACATGAAAAAGTGCATATAGTGAAATCTTGTCCCATGCTTCGGCCTGGATGAACCTTGAGGATGTCATACTCAGTGAAGTGAACCAATCACAGAAAGACAAATACTGTGTGATTCTCCTTATAAGAGGCATCTAGAGTGGTCAAGTTCATGGAGAGAGAGAGTGGAATGGTGGTTTCCAGGGTCTGGAGAGAGCAAGAAAAGAGAGAGTAGTTGTTCAACATGTATAAAATTTCAGATTCACAACATGAAAAAATTCTGGATATCAGTTGCACATATATGTGATTACACTTGATGCTACTGAACTGTGCATTTAAAAGCAGTTAAGGTGTTCTGTGTTTTTACCATTCCCAAAAACAGTGCATATAGTGAAGAACATTTTACTCCTTAATGGTTCCAAAGTATGTAATAATTTGCAAAGGACTCAGAGCTTATGTATTTCAGTGCTATACTTACTGTACATATAAACAGGTATAAAGGGCCAAATGAGTTCTACAAATATTCATTAGTAGGGACATTTAGAATATATTTAGAAGATTGTAAATAGCCTCATAAAAAATGTGTAACATGAACTGGATGGTGAAAATCATTCAGTAAGTAGAGGGCAAGGAAAGTAGTCTCCTGTAGATACCAGTTTCAGTAAGGAGGACATGTTTGGAGAACCTCAAATAAAGTAATTTGTAATTAATTATAGTCGAATAATATTATTGGGAAAAGAAAGATGAATGGCAGCAGTGGGCCAAGAATTTACCATCTTTGATTATCTTCTTTCCTTTCTATTCATCAATATTTGATTGATATCCAGTTCATGCTTTTTTTTCCCTCCTAGTCTAAAATTTATATTTTTTATAGTCTATATATTTACATGTACATCTACATATAGCTAACTAGTTAACTAATTTCATTTATTATAATTGACTTTGCCAGCAGAAACTAAACTTAGAAGTTCTGAGGTACATTTCATTGTTGTTCTCATAAAGCTGAAATAATGAAATCTGAGAAACTGGTCGATATTTTTTGTTTTGTGCATAATTTTAATAACTTAATCTTTAAGAATTTGGAAAGCAATTCTAAGCTATGTTCTCTTAACCATGTAAGCTGATTAAGAAATAGAATGATAAAATGGGCAGAAGACCTAAATAGATATTTCTCCAAAGAGGAAATACAGATGGCCAGTAGACATATGAAAAGATGCTCAAGGTCACTAATCATCAGAGAAATGCAAAGTAAAACCACAGTGATATATCACCTGACGCCTGTCAGAATGGCTTTCATCAAAAAATCAAAAAACAGCAAGTGATAGTGAGGATATGGAGAAAAGGGAACTCTTGTACACTCTTGGTGGGATTGTGAATTGGTAGAGCCACTATGGAAAAGAGTCTGGAGGTTCCTCAAAAATTAAAAATGAAGCTACCTTTTAACCCAGCAATTTGCATTCCTGGGTATTTAGCCAAAGAAAACCAAAACAATAATTCATAAAGATCTATGCATCTCTATGTACATGGCAGCACTATTTGCAATAGCCAGGAAATGGAAGCAACCTAAATGCCCATCAACAGACAATTGGATAAAGAAGTTCTCGTTCATATATACAATGAAATATTACTCAACCATAAAAACAAATGAAATTGTACCATTTGCAATGGCATGGGTGGACCTTGAGGTTATTATGCTGAGTGAAATAAGTCAGACAGAGAAAGATAAATATCATTGGATTTCACTTATATGCAGAATCTAAAGAACAAAACGAACAAACTAATCAATA
>NW_011888901.1:1256586-1261721 GCF_000151845.1 Pteropus vampyrus
ACTTGATGCTACTGAACTGTGCATTTAAAAGCAGTTAAGGTGTTCTGTGTTTTTACCATTCCCAAAAACAGTGCATATAGTGAAGAACATTTTACTCCTTAATGGTTCCAAAGTATGTAATAATTTGCAAAGGACTCAGAGCTTATGTATTTCAGTGCTATACTTACTGTACATATAAACAGGTATAAAGGGCCAAATGAGTTCTACAAATATTCATTAGTAGGGACATTTAGAATATATTTAGAAGATTGTAAATAGCCTCATAAAAAATGTGTAACATGAACTGGATGGTGAAAATCATTCAGTAAGTAGAGGGCAAGGAAAGTAGTCTCCTGTAGATACCAGTTTCAGTAAGGAGGACATGTTTGGAGAAACTCAAATAAAGTAATTTGTAATTAATTATAGTCGAATAATATTATTGGGAAAAGAAAGATGAATGGCAGCAGTGGGCCAAGAATTTACCATCTTTGATTATCTTCTTTCCTTTCTATTCATCAATATTTGATTGATATCCAGTTCATGCTTTTTTTTCCCTCCTAGTCTAAAATTTATATTTTTTATAGTCTATATATTTACATGTACATCTACATATAGCTAACTAGTTAACTAATTTCATTTATTATAATTGACTTTGCCAGCAGAAACTAAACTTAGAAGTTCTGAGGTACATTTCATTGTTGTTCTCATAAAGCTGAAATAATGAAATCTGAGAAACTGGTCGATATTTTTTGTTTTGTGCATAATTTTAATAACTTAATCTTTAAGAATTTGGAAAGCAATTCTAAGCTATGTTCTCTTAACCATGTAAGCTGATTAAGAAATAGAATGATAAAATGGGCAGAAGACCTAAATAGATATTTCTCCAAAGAGGAAATACAGATGGCCAGTAGACATATGAAAAGATGCTCAAGGTCACTAATCATCAGAGAAATGCAAAGTAAAACCACAGTGATATATCACCTGACGCCTGTCAGAATGGCTTTCATCAAAAAATCAAAAAACAGCAAGTGATAGTGAGGATATGGAGAAAAGGGAACTCTTGTACACTCTTGGTGGGATTGTGAATTGGTAGAGCCACTATGGAAAAGAGTCTGGAGGTTCCTCAAAAATTAAAAATGAAGCTACCTTTTAACCCAGCAATTTGCATTCCTGGGTATTTAGCCAAAGAAAACCAAAACAATAATTCATAAAGATCTATGCATCTCTATGTACATGGCAGCACTATTTGCAATAGCCAGGAAATGGAAGCAACCTAAATGCCCATCAACAGACAATTGGATAAAGAAGTTCTGGTTCATATATACAATGAAATATTACTCAACCATAAAAACAAATGAAATTGTACCATTTGCAATGGCATGGGTGGACCTTGAGGTTATTATGCTGAGTGAAATAAGTCAGACAGAGAAAGATAAATATCATTGGATTTCACTTATATGCAGAATCTAAAGAACAAAACGAACAAACTAATCAATATAGAGGACAATCTGGTGATGACCAGAGGGGAGGAGACTTGGGGGACTGGAAGAAAGCAGTGAAGGATTAAAGAAGTACAAATTAGTAGTGGATCGATGATTATGAGAATGGGAAGCACGATATAGGGAATGCAGTGAGTGATAATGTGATGGCTATGTGTAGAGCCAGAGGAAAGATAGAGTAATCAAGGGGATTGTTTCATAAACTATATGTCTCTAACCAACTTGAAACTAATAAAAAATAAAAAGAAATAAAAAAGAAATCAAATGATGGTATTTCTAAAACTGCTTTTCATGTCAAATAATACGTATTTTTAGAAAATACTGCTACTTATTTTCTACTTATTGAAATGTTAAGCCCATAAACATCAAGAAAGTACTGATTAAATAAATATATTACATTCTAAAACTATCACATGGATATTAGAGGAAAAGAGAAGAGATAAGCTTTAGCCAGCATAGAAGACAACTTTTGGCTTTTTATATCCAATTTCATTTCAATATTTTACAAGTATTTTATAGGTAAACAAAATTATTTTAAAATATATACATTTATTAAAATTTTATAAGTAACACAAAAAAGCTTTGCAAAAAGAACTGACATAATAATTGTAATGAATGTAAAAATGTGTTCACTGAACAAACCAATAAAAAGACAGCACAACTGAAAGAAAGCATCCTATACTATTAATTATTTTTTTATATAAATCAAGTCAAAAACATCTAATTAACTACAGAGTCAATATGATAATCACCAGTTTTTGACATCTTTCTGATAGATGTGAGCTGTTTTAAATTAAAATCACCATCTTTATATATAGATAGATCTTCTGGCTAATTCCTACGCTTTTTTGGAATATATTTTCCTGGAACTTTTTTATGATTTACTTTTACATTCAGTGAATCAATATGAAATGATAGAGAGGAAGGTGAGCAATTTAATTCATTCTAATTCCTGATGATGTTGATTTTCTTTTAAAAATAGAAGTTATTTCTCTAAAATAAATCAGATTGAAGCAACATTTTGGATTAGGTTCTTAAATGGTACAGAGAGAATCATATTCAACAGCTTTACTATCGGTAAGTCTTAAAGGGTATTTAGTTTCATTAATCTCAAAATTTCATATTTAAAAAAGTAGTAAAATACAATTTATTGTATAGCAGCAATGATTTACAACCCTAGTTTCACTTTAAAATCACATGGAGAGCTTTACAGCCCATTCTCCACAGACTGCTTGAATTATTTTCAACAGCACTGAAATATTTTTAAAGCTCCACTAGTCTAGGGAATGTTAGCTGAAGTTAAGATGTTCTGGTAGGTTCGTTATTGTTATTATGCTATACAAAATTACTATTCAATATGTGGACCACAGCATAGGCATCCTCTGGGAGTTTCTTAAAAGTGCAAAATCTTGGGGCCCAATTCAGATCTACTGAATTAGAAAGTTCATCTTAAGAAGATTCTCAAGTATTTTGAATGAACATTCAATTTGAGAAGGATTATTCTAGGATCTCCTTCTCCTTTAGAAGGCACCATTTTTCTTATTTTCCAGGGATAATCAAAATCAGAATGGTGTGACATTGAGGTAAAAAACAACAACAACAACATAACATCAGTTTATTATTTTATATTATTTAAATGTGATATACAGTTGTTCTGTAGATTGGAACATTCAGCTATTCTCCCAAAGTAGTGAAGTATATATATAAATAACCAAATCATAATCAATTGAGAGTTTGCTTGATCATTGTGAAATCAGAACCAGAAAAGTTACCATCTAAAATGCTTTTCTTACTATGGGAAAAGTATTACTCTATGGGAAATACTTGAAACCTCTTGAATGTGACACCCCTGTCTCATCTCTATGACAGAGAACTAGCAATAATACACTGGGAAAGCTCCCTCTAGGGACAGAACTTTCAAAGACTCCCCACACTTTCACTCTAACTAGCTATTTATTTACTTCCTTTGCATAAATCAAAGGGGAGCAGAATATGCCACCCCAGAATGTACTTCTTTGGTATGAGGATTATTTTGAGCTGATTATTTTAAGAAACAGCGGCCACAGGGGAAGCTTTGAAAACAGTAGAAGTTACCCTTTTGTAAGGGACATGGACATTTATAAAGGAAATCTCCATTTGTGTCTCCCTCTCTGCACCAGGAAGAGAAGAATAACTCTAATAAATCATATGAAACTATTATCAAGGAATAAAACACTTAAATCTGTGTAGCAAACCTTACCCTTGTTTTGTGGTCTTTTCCTGGTCACCTCTTGTAACTAGTCTCCCCAAGCATCTTTCTTTTGTCTTTAGTTGAAGATGGTATTCAAGGTGGTAGCCTGGGTTATCTAATAGAGACATTCAATTTCCCTGGGTATTTCCCATGTATACATGTTAAGAAACTTCTATTTGTTTCTTACCTGTTAATCTGTTAGAAGACATCTCAGCCAAGAACTCAGAAGGGTAGAATAAAATTTGTTTCCTCCTCTGCACTTTTTTCTTTATACATGTTAACACAATTAAACACAATGGGAAGTGTGTTAACACGTTTAAATTTTGCTAACCAAAGGCTATTTTTATCTCTCCCAAAGAGACTGAGCAAAGTCCTTCTTGGTGGCTTAACTCTATAAAGGATCATTTTATTTCCCTTAGCTCCTAATTATTAAGGAAACTCTGCTCAAGCTTATGGTTACTAGTTAAATATTCCAGTACAAATTGACATATGTAGTGTAGGGAAATAATTTCTCTTTTATAATTCTAAATTATTGGATGAGACCTCCTGTAAAAAAGACATTGACAAGAGAAAAATGAAGTTATTAACATGTATACCTCATATTTACATGGGAGATAACCAAGGAAAATGAGTAACTCTTGGAAGTGGCTTAGAATTTGGGCTTAAGAACCCTAAACATTTGACCAAAAACTGATCAATGAATTCAGTAAAGTAGCAGGATACAAAATTGATATTCAGAAGTCAGTTACATTTTTATATACCAATGATGAATTATCATAAAGGGAAATTAAGAAAGCAATCCCGTTTAAAACTGCATCAAAAACAATAACATACATTGGCATCAAATTAACCAAGGAGATAAAAGACCCATTCTTGGAAAATTATAAATCATTCAAAAAAGAAATTGAAGAAGATACAAATAAATGGAAGCATATACCGTGCTCACAAGTAGGAATAATCAGCATCGTTAAAATGGCCATTCTACACAAAGCAATCTATAGATTAAATGCTATCCTTATCAAAATACCAATGTCATTTTTCAGAGAAATAGAACAAATAATCCAAAAATGTATATGGAACTCTGAAAGATCCCGAATAACCACAGCAATCTTGATATAGGAGAAGAAAGTTGGAGGTATCACAGTAACTGACTATGAGTCTATAGTAATCAAAACATCATGGTAGTGACATAAAAACAGATACAAAGATCAATGAAACAGAATAGAGAGCCCAGAAATAAATCCACACCTATATGGTCATTTAATCTATGACAGAGGAGGCAAGAATATACAATTGGGTAAATATGGTCTCAACAAATGGTGCTGGGAAAACTAGATGGATACATGAAGAAAAATGAAACTGGACCACCTTCTTACACAAGAGTAACCTCAAAATAGATTAAAGACTTAAATGGAAGCCCTGAAACC
>NW_011888901.1:1263671-1279703 GCF_000151845.1 Pteropus vampyrus
ATATGATTTAATAAGTGCTATTTTTACCTAGCTTCAAATTTTGGGGGCTATTTACAAATGTACAGTATGAAATCAAAGAGTAAACATTTGACACTTGGTGGTATAGAATTAATTTTATATTTTACCTAAAATATTAAAATAACTTGTTATATAAAATTTTAAACAACTCTTTTCAAAAATTTTATCTGCATAAAGTGATATTTGTGTATCATTATGCTCATGTTTGGGACATGAGGTGACATTCTGATATGTATATTATTTAACAGTAATGAGGCTGAAAGTATCTCTATAAATAATTGTTATACATATATATATACATATAAAGCAAACTATATATTTTGTTTGTTTGATTTTGCTAGGGGTACGGTGGCTATATTGCATCGATGATCTTAAAATCAGATGAAAAGCTTTTTAAATGTGGATCAGTGATTGCACCTATCACAGACTTGAAGTTATATGGTGAGTACTTTCTATAGACTGACATAATATAACATAATGATTTGTAGAAAATAAAATCCCAATGCAGAGGAACTCATTCGAGCTCACTTATCAAGTGTTATGAGATGTTTTCAGCTCTTTATCACTTTCATGATTTAATCAATTTTACTAGAACATGATGATGCAATGTAAAATATAGAAATTAATGAAATATGCTACTCCAATGTTTTTTAGTTTATTACTAAATTTTTGTTTTCTTCGGTTACAGCCTCAGCTTTCTCTGAAAGATATCTTGGTATGCCATCTAAAGAAGAAAGCACATACCAGGTAACTAATTAAAAAATAAAGAAGAAAAGGTTATTTTTGCTCTATAAACTCAGTCAAAATGCAACATAGATAGATCTATATATATACAGACTTTTTGTGTTTTTCCTTATAGGCATCCAGTGTGCTACATAATATTCATGGCTTAAAAGAGGAAAATATATTAGTAATTCATGGGACTGCTGACAGTAAGTATTCTATATCCTGCTAATGATTGATGGGATCTGACCTTGAACAAAGGGATATATTCAAGAACTTACTTACAGGAGGCCCTATAAACTTACTAAAGAAAAGAGCAGAGAAGAGTAGCACAAAGAATCCAATCATGATGAGAAATGAGAAGAAGTCAGGAAGTTATGAGCCTCAGTAGCAGCACTGTCCAGTACAATGTTCTAGTTTGATAGAAATGTTGTATCTGTGCTGTTGAACACAGTAGCCATTGGTCACATGTGGCTCGTAAGTGTTGAAATGTGTTTAGTATGACTAAAGAACTAATATTTTAAATTTTAATTAATTTAAATTTAAATAATCACATGTGGCTAGTCACTACCACTACAGTGTTATTCAGTGTATCTCAAAAGGAAACTGACCTAGAAAACAACAGGATAGCAAAAAGGCACCAGTGCTAAAATAAAATTATTGGGAAGCTACCCACTTAAGTTAAAACAGAAATATTTAAAAAAGCACTTTCATATCACCTCTCATTTTTTTTTATCATGTTAAATGTTGAACATGATGTGATTGATATTACTAATAATAAATAATATTTTATATTCACATGAAGTGTTCAGGGCTCAAAGAATTTATATATGTATTTTTTTATTTTGTGTGAAACTTTACAACAGAGGGCTGAGTATTTATAGCCCCATTCACAGATGAGAAAAATCAGTATCAAGGAGGAAAGTAAATGTATTCAGGATTATCTGGAAAGTGAGCAAAGACAGTCAAAGCCTTGAATCTATATTTCCTAAATCTTGAACTTGTTTTTCTTAGTCTACCCTGCCCTGCCTCAGTATTTTTACTCCATCGTACAAAGAATATAACTAAAATGGTTTTATAGCAAAGACCATACCAAGTGTCAAATTTAACTTTCGAGCATGCCAGGCTATGGTTAAATTAGTGTTCAGTGCAATATATACAAATCTCCCTTAGGTAGAATTTTGAATAATTTATATGGATACTCTCCCTCAAAGAAGCAAAGCTTAACTCTCCTCCTTCCCCACTTTAGAGTCTGTTGCACTTACTGATTTCCTTCAAGAGCACTGTAGAGAAAGAAGAGTAAAAGTATATTTACAGTAGAGAAATTTGATAAATACCATTTAGCCAGGCAGTCAAGGTTAACATCAAAAATGACAAATCATGGTGATAGTATACATCCTTGATATAATTTTATGAGAATGGCAATCCGTTATTTTCTTGTCCCAAAAAAACATAACCTGAGTCTATCCATGAGTAAAACACCCAAATGAGGAATATTCTACCCAAAACCTGACCAGTATTCCTCAGAACTGTTAAGGTCATCAAAAATAAAATATGAAAATTCTGATAAACTGAAAGAGGTTAAAGAGACATGATGTCTAAATGCTTCTTAGTTGTGAAAAATATACCATAATAATGTAAAAATTAACAATAGGGGAAACTGGATAAGAGATACATAAGAACTTCTGTACTGTCTTTGTAACATTTCTGAAAATCTAAAACTACTGTAAGATCTAAAAAAATACTTAGATAATACCATACATGTGGTAGGTGAAACATAATGAAAGAGAAGCATAAAGATTTTGAAGGATATTAGAATTTTGTTTTAAGATATTAAGACATTACATGTATATTAATAGTACTAACAATAAATAGCCATTATTAAGTACTGACTATATGTAAGAAAATATGCCAACAGTTTTTAATATTATATTTACCTGTTTTTTACAAAACTACTGTGCAGTATTCTTATTATTATTTAACAAATTGAAAAAATAAATATTACAGAATTTATATAACTTGCCAAAAATCATACAACTATTGATTTGTAGGAGGAGGATTTGAATCTGGCATTGAGGCTGTAATTTTCTGTGCTCTGAAGCTTCAATTGTAGGAATAAATTATATTCAGGATTGAATTATTTTACCTTTAGCCATCACCCTAGAACATATTAGTGCTATTCAAATTTCTCTGTCAATATGTTGCAGCTATTAAGATAAATCATGTTATTCCTATCTGATTCATTCAGTTACAGCCCTGGTGCTTCACCCTTCTGACAAAATACAAGCAGAGGTTCAGCACTAGTCACATTAAAGGAAACGCACCTGTGTATTTGTGTATGCACACACACAATTCACACACACACTCATATATATATACATATATACCATAGACACAACCCCATATGGGCCTGATGGCTTGTATGTGCTCAATGACACAATAATACTCCTATTATTAATATCATCTTCGATAACTACCAGCAAATTAGTTCACTCAGCCAATTATACATCTAATGCCCCTGTTTATATTGAGGAAGGGAACAAATGACAAATATCAATAGGTTCTGCACTACAAACTAAACAGAAATAAATTCATTTGGGAATTCCATTTATAAATTTGTCTTTTAGGCTGTATCTATAGATGTAAATGAGGGGGTTCTTTCCAAAATATTTTCCTACAAGAAACAAATGACCCATATAAGAGATCATTTTACCTTTCATTGCCCCTATTCATTAGCATTTCTAGTAGTTTAAATTTGCAGAGCAATCTGTAAACTTATTTAGAGATGACAGGGTCATTTTCCATTAAGTACAATAGAAAGATGTTGAAAAAGATCTTGGGTAGATTTTTTAAAAGATTTAAATAATCCTTTGTAACCTTTTATCATCTATTATGCAGTAGGATTAATTAATATCATAGAATTAGAGCAGTGAAGGAGCTTAAACTATTGATAATCCTGCCCTAGTTTTACAAAGACAGTTTTAAAAATGTTAGCTTAAAAGTTATTTACAGAAATTTGAAGATGTACATAATACAGGAATAAATAGCCCAAGCAGTGTGTGAGCAAAGTGATATTCGGAGATTTGAGTGATTTGTCCATATCTTCAGAGCTAGCTAGAGCCAATGTTGCTCTCCAACTTCTGTCTACTGTGCTGCTTATTTCAGAGTTTTGGACTTTAGGTTAAAGCAGAAGGAGGCTAGAAAGAAACTGCAAAACCCAATGTAATATACAGTAAATATTTAACCCTTGAATAATGAGATGTGTACTATCTTCTCTCAACATGGGCTATTCTTTTCTAATTTAAAGTAAAACAGAATGCCAGTATATAACTGAGAGTGGTCCCAAGTACTCCTCGGAAAGAAATGGAAACTGATTTGTTGTATTACTATCCAGACAGGCATTCACCATGTTAAAATTGTTAGAATGGTATAAAGTATGTGAAAAGTTAGAAATAATAAATAATAACCAATAAAGTAAATCTAAGTACCACCTGGACAATAACTAGAACCTTAGTAGTAGCTACTATTTCAGTTTATTTTTTTATAATGTGAAGCTCAAAGTTTTATCACCGTCGCATCTACTGGCTTCCAAGTTAAAGCCAGGTATCTGTCTTTTAAATATGCAATGTATATATTAAGTGAAATACTTAATCTCTTTGAAGAAAAATTACATAAAAAAGTTCTGATGCTAATAAACACATTTCCTTCAAATATCACAATTTAATTTATTGCAGCAAAAGTTCATTTCCAGCATTCAGCAGAATTAATCAAACACCTAATAAAAGCCGGAGTAAATTATACTATGCAGGTAAGCCATTTTTTCAGAAGAATGTGTTTTTTTATCTAGGATTTTTTTTTTTTGACATTCAGTATTATTTTGTATTAGTTTCAGGAATACAGCATAGAGGTTAGACATTTATATAATTTATGAAGTGATTCACATGACTAGTCTAGTACCTACCTAGCACTATATATAGTTACTACCATATTATTTACTATATTCCCTGTACTTTACATCCCTATGACTATTTTGTAACTACCGATTTGTACCTCTTAATCCCTTCACCTGTTTTTACCCAGCCCCTAACCTCCCTCCCATCTGACAAACATCGGCTTGTTCCCTACATCTATGAGTCTGTTTCTGTTGTTTGTTCATTTGTTTTGTTCTTTAGATTCCACATTTAAGTGTGGTCATATGGTATTTGTCCTTCTCTGTCTGACTTATTTCACTTAGCCTAATACATTCCAGGTACATCCATGCTCTCACAAATGGTAAGATTTCATTCTTTTTTTAAGGCTATGTAATATTCCATTGTATATATGTACCGCCTCTTCTTTATCCAATCATCTATTGATAATGCACTTAGGTTGCTTTCATATCTTGACTATTGTAAATGCTGCAATGAACATAAGGATGCATATATCTTCTTAAATTAATGTTTAGGATTTATTCAAATAAATACCCAGAAGTGGAATTGCTGGGTCATAAAATAGTTTTATTTTTAATTTTATGAATAGCCTCCATACTGTTTTCCATAGTGACTGTACCAATTTACAATCTCACCAACCGCTCAGAAAGGTTCCTTTTCTCTAGATCCTTACCAACACTTGTTGTTTGTTGATTTATTGATGATGGCCATTCTGACAGGTGTAACCTACCTAGATTTTTTAGCTACCAGAGATTTAGAACACAGTTTCTGTACTACTCTGTCTCCCTGCTTTTATTTTTACTTTTTTTAGCTACCAAAGATTTTATTCTTTTTATAATTACACTGAGATTGTGGATCAACTCATGCTTTACAAGTTAATTATATAATAAACTCTTATGTAATGTCTTTTTCTCCTTAGATTTTTATTCATATCGCTGATAATGAATTCTTTCAAAAGAACAATTTTCTTTTCTCTCTAATCTGTCTTTTCCTCACTTTCCATCAGGCTTATCCTAAAAATTGAAAAAAAAAGATAGTTTGAGTAAATGTTATGAGAAAAAAAGGAGTGGGTAAAACATCATTTACATATGCCTTCAATCACATTTAATAAATATTTATCAAGGACTTTCTTTAAAACAGTCACTGTGATAGATGGGTAAATAAATAAGACATACTTTATAATATGAAGGAATTTCAGTCTGAAGGAAGAATCATAGAAGGAAAAAAAAGTAATTTTAATTTCTCAGCAGTGGAAGAACTAAAAATATTTCAACATATTTCAAACACAGGAACCACAGTTAGAATTACAGGTCATACCATTAACAATCTGAAAGAGTATGTCTTTACTCAGAGGACAATCAGACACCATTTAAAAACTTTACTCCCAGGAATTGATATGAAAATATTTATGTTTATATTTGTATTAAACAAAAATCACTAATGTCTTTTATATTGAAAAGGACATCGTTAGAGTAAAAATTGTACCATAGAAGACTAAACAGACAAGGAAGATTTTATTCAAGACTATTGCAATAGGGGAGAGAGATTAAATTCTACTTGAAACAAAGGGCTGCAGAATTTTTAAGTTGGGATAGAAGGACTCATTGTCCACCTGCATTTGGTAATTGGCCTTACCAATAAGAAAAATAAACTTTCTTGTATCCTTATGACAATAGGCAATTTTACAACTTGGAATGAGGCCTCTACCCTTCCACAGAGACTGGGAGATAGGAGTGCTGTCTCCAATGTTTACATTTAAAAGATATGTTTCCAGTTCCTTAAGAAAGACATTTACTCAGTTATAAAACTGGCAATAGGCAAGAAGATTTACGTACATTTCAAAGGGGCAGAGAATAAATTTACAGTTGCAAGTTCTCTATATTAAATGCTCTAATATAAGGGAGGACAGGGAAGGACTTATAGTCAGAAAGAAAGTGACTAAAATTTTTGACCAACAAATTCTAATTTAAACACATAAAAATTATATGTTGTCTCAAATGTCAATTATGATATAATTATAATAAAAAAGAAAAATGTATTATGAAGAATTCAGAGTTGAATTAAGTGAGATTTTGGTTAGGTATTATTTTCCAAAGTTCCCATGCCATTGGAACTAAAAGAATGAATTCTGAGGGACAGTACTCACTTTTGTAACTTTAAATTTCCTTTCCCCTCAACACCTTAGGTCTACCCAGATGAAGATCATAAAGTATCTGAGAAAAGCAAATATCATCTCTACAGCACAATCCTCAGATTTTTCAGTGATTGTTTGAAGGAAGATATATCCGTGTTACCACAGGAACCAGAAGAAGATGAATAATGGACTCTATTTATATGGAACTTAAGGGAATATTGAGGCTCAATGAAATCTAAACAAGAGACTGTATTATTGTAGATGCTCCAGAATTTCAAGGGCAGCTTAAAGAGATGACACTGGAACAGCACACTCAGAGACAATGAACTAGAATTTGATTATAGAAGTCCAAGTCTACTGTTTTGCCAAGGGTGTAGAACCTGTTTCTTTGTGTAAGGAAGGTCAAAGGGTTTGTTTCCTGGGACAAATTAGTTTTGCATTAAAGTAGGAATAGTGCATGTTTTCTTCTGTTATCCCCTATTCATTCTGTAACCAGTTGCTCTCATTTTAATTTCTATGGCCACCATCATCTTTGCATATGATGCATAACTTATCAGTACTACAGACCATGATCTTTGATGGCTGAGCTGCAATCTAACACTTTACTGTACTTTTACAATAAGTGCAATTCCTTATCTATTATTATGCTTAAGAAAATATTCAGTTAATAAAAATCATAGTATTTTATGTAATTTCTGTTCATAAAAAAATTATTAAATGGGTTAAAGGTCATATAGAAATATGGATTTCAGCATCTTCCAAAGTTCAGCCAGTTATCAGTAGATATATCTTTAAATCAACACACAAGTGTGTGTCTCACAATATATATACACATGTGTGCATATACAGTCAATAAATCTATCTTTACATGTTATTCATGCTACACAGGATAAACTTTTGATGAATTAGAACAGACGCTCTTTTACAGGCTATAATGGATTCCTTGTTTAATGAGCCAAATATGATGCAACATTTTTTCCAATTCAAATTCTAGCTATTGCTTTCCTATAAATGTTTGGGTTGTGTTTGGTATCGTTTTTAGTGGTTAATAGTTTTCTAGTTGCAATTTAATTTTTTGAATATGATACCTTGTCACATGTAAATTAGATACTTAAATATTAAATTATAGTTTCTGATAAAGAACTTTTGTTAATAATGCAATGCTACTGAGTACTATTTTGCTCTTTTGGTGAAGAAGGTTTTTTTTTAAAAAAAAAAAAAACACTTGGTCCTTTTACCTCTCTCTCTCTCAATGCAGAATCAATTCTCATTTTCATTGTAAAATGGATTATTTCATTTGCCAGTTTCTATTTAGTATTCAATGCCTGCCCAATCCATCTGTTACTGTTTAAATTCTAATGGTGAGAATCAGAAATGAAATATTTTTAATCATTGGCCAAAATTTCACAAATAGCAATGTTTGCTATTTAATTTGAGATGAAGGCACAAAATTCCTGGGCTGTATTGCCTTGCCATAGTAAGTAAATGAGAGTATAAAAGAAACTTGACTGTATGAAGTCAATTTAGGACACAAGAACATTAACTTTGGTGAGTCAAGGAGTATCTTTGCACTTCACTTAGGGATCTTCCAGAAGATGTCTAAGAGTCTGCAAAGTTCAGATAAATCTAGGGAATATACTGTATTTTTATTATTTTAAAAATTTCTTGGTATAGGCTGGATAATCATGACATCTGAACACCAGGAAGAAAAAATGTCATGGAATTGCTCAGTAAATCTCCAGTTTTGTCAAAGAATCAACCCCCAAATCTGGGTATTTGTGAACGTATGAATGGTTTTTTGGATATTCTGCTTTTCTTTTGGATGCTTTAGAATTGTGTTTTCACTGCTCCATTAGATTCAATTTAAAATAGAAAAGGCTCTTTATTCTGAAATATCTATTTCAGATCTTTTTCAAGAATAGTAAACACATTTTTAAAAGAATAAGTTGTAATGTTTAAAAGGAAAGTTTTGCCTATTTTATTAAGATGGAAATTTCTTTTTAGGCTGATTTGAAGTCCAACTGAAACTTTTTAAAATTTCAACCACTAGAGATTTTTATGATACAAATAATTATGTTGTCTAAAAGATGTGGTTTTATTGAATGTGTATTTGAGTAACATTTAAAAAGTATTTACCTTTTGCCATTCATCATTTCTCTTGTTTTATTATTATTATCAATGTTTACCTATTTTTCAATTAATTTAATACAAATTCTAATGTGAGACATTTGTCTGGAACCCACTTTCACCTTAAAGGCTAAATAGATCTCAAATGAAGATATACTTTTTAATAGGAAGGTGGAAAATTTTCATTTCCCTGATTTTTTATTTTATTAATTGAGCCATTATAGATAAGGGAATGTTCACCAACACATGGACACCAATTATTAAAGGAATCACGTAAGCTGTTTTATACATTTCCTTTGACCACATTCCACTATTTTATATGTATGTATGCATTCTTAGAGTTTTGTAGCACTCTAGTAGCAAGCTTTTCAAGTGTTATTTCCCCCTTAAAGGTAAAAATAAATAAATAAATAAAAATAAACTATAAAATAGAATAGGTAAGCAGTATTAAATCATCCAGACAATATATAAACTTTGTAAACTATTTTGAAAGGGAAAAGTATTCTTTCACTAACTTCCTCCATTGAGATCTCTGACTCAACACTTAGAGACCAAGGAGTCAATGCAAATTTATTTGAGTTTCCTGACATAACCAAGGCAAGAGGGTGCTCTTCAAAACATGAATTTCAGCTCACTCGGAGAATGTGTCTTTTCTGATTGGATGTTTAGCATAGAAATCACCACTGAGGGTCCTGCAGATGCCAGTTGTAGATTTTCTAGAATGAGGTGACTTACATATTGGTCTATCAGCAGAATTATTCAAACCATTGTCTTCAAAAGGTGGGCTTTGAAACAGAGGCACCTGGGACTGAATTGCTCTCAAATCTCAAGGGTCATAGCGGGCACATGATTTCTGTAAAGAATCATATATGAAATATTTCTTTTGTCCTTCCTCACATTCTCTGACGACCTTCACATCCTGCAGCAGTAAGCATTGTATAAATAAAACCTGAGTCCTCAGCTGTGCTCTATCTTTCACTTTCTGTTCTGGGGTTTCTCTGATACTAACATAATGCTGGCTGTTTACTACTTACATACTGCAAACCTATATAAGAATGGTAATAACCCCATAAAAACCCAACGAATGGAAAACAGGAGCAGATGTCTTTATTTTCCTTTTTTCTTCTCTCAGATATTCTACATGGTCCTTAGTCCCCATGAAATTCAGATGCCCACACCAATGTACCTTTCTATTTCCCTCTTTCCCATTTCGCTGTACTCAGTCACCCGCTCCTATTCCCTAGAATCACTTTCCAAAACAAACTATAGCTGTTGACTCAGGCACTACTTTCTGGGGAATCCTTTCCTCCAGCAAGAGCTTACCACTGTGAATATTATAGGATAAAGAAATAAAATGAAAATAAAGAAGTGCTTTCTTTTCAAGTTCGAATAAGCCATTTCTACCTAAAATTTTTCGGACTCATACTAAGTACCAAATATGTGCTAGATGTTCTATATTTATTGTCAAATTGTATTATCTCGACATGCCTTAAACAGGTATTATGATTCCCATTTTACAGATAAGGAAATTGAGCTTCAGAGCAGTAACAGCCACATTTACATAACTAATGAGTGAATAGCTTAACACCTAGCTCTAGCCAATTAGAAGCCCATGTTCTCAACCATTCTGCTCCACAGTAATCCTGCAATAAGGAGAGTTTTAACCCATGTTCACCGCTTTCCAGAATTCTGAATATTTGAACATATAATTCTAGGTATTTTTGAGAATTACTTGTTAGCAGTAATACTGAAATGTAAATGATCGTCCAGTGTACCACTGTAGCTACACAGAAGTTATGTAAATTCCCCAATGTCAAGAGAACATATATAATATTAGAACATATTTTCATTTTCTGCCGAAGATATGTAAGAGTTATTTCTATCCATGAAAACCTTTCCCAGAAGACCATGACTGTATGCCTGAGAAGTATTAGTTAAATCTCTTGCTCTGGCATTATGCAAAGGGCATTCCAAAATCAATTTCAGAGGCATCCAAAACATTATGTTGATCAAAGCACCCAAGCTTGTAAACATGAAAACCTCACCTAGCTTTCAAACTCTACAAATCCAGAAAGGATGTCGCAATACTTAGAAACATAGCTGATATTATAATCCTATTTACAACTTGACTTAGGAAAATTGCATTTCCTCTCTTTTACATCACTATAGGCAATAGATTTTATTTACCACTGATCAGATCTGCTAACAACATTCATTTCATTTGGCAATATTCCAGAAATTTTGGAAGAGAGCATCTGCAAATCCAAAAATCCTTTCTCATCAAAGACAAGGTAGACAGGTTTTTTTAAAGAAACAAGTCATATCAAAGTACAATCTTTATTATTTTTTTAATACTTCTAATTAAATGTAGGATAGTCTAATACAAGCATCACGGGCTTTTGATATAGAAGCTTAGTTACAAGGAAAGTCTCGGCTGATTACCACAATCTGTCCTTTTCTATCAGGCCTAGCGCCATTTCACCATTTCAAATAAGTAATCTTTGGCATGAGTGAAGCTTGACAACACAGAATTCCATACTGCCAGTAGCATCATAGAAAAGGAGCTCACATTTGTTTAACATCTAGGCTTTTTTTTCACATCATCTCAACTAATCCTCAAGCCAACCATGTGAGATACATGGTGATGTTTTCCGATGAAAAAACCAAGATTCAGAGAGGTCAAATAACTTTCCTGCAGGGTCACACAGAATGTAAATGACAGATCCAGGATTTGAACAAATACCATGATGACCTTAAAGCCCTCAAATGCAATAATCACATCAATGAATTTTGTAGCTGGTGAATTCCTAAGAATCATCATGCATATCTTTGTGTTGGATTCAACTTCCAAGTCCCTCGCTCTTCAGCGTTGCCGGTTAGTATGCATCCGTCTTTGAGTAACTGAATGCAAATTTAAAAATGACTTAAATACTAATGAACCAATATGCAGGCAGCTTGGCCATCACTTCAGAGTTTGTTAGAAATGCAGAGTCTCAGGTACTACCCTAGACCTCCTAAATCAGAAACTTAATGGTAACAAGATCCCCAGGTGATTTGAATGCACAGAAAAGTTTTGAGAAGCACTGGCTTAAATGCCAAGAACCTTTATTTACTCACATCAAAAGAGAGTTAAAGTTGGGTACTTCTAGAGGCAGTTTAACAGATCAATGAGGGAATCAAATCTCAGGCTCTTCCCACCTTTCTACTTCTCTAGCTTCATTATGTCATTTGTCTCCTTCCATGGGCTTCAAGATAACTGCAAGTGCCTCAGGAAATATATCCTTTCATAGCAATATCCGAGAATTGATAGGCGAGGCATGACTATATTATTTTTTATAAAGAAAAATAATTTTCTCCAGAAGCCTTAAGCAGAATTCCCTTAAAGTCCCTTCATCCAGGCTTTGGTTGCAAGCCCCTATCGTAGATAGAAGGAGACTGGGAAGTTATATATCTGAAACTGCAATTTCCTTAGTTAGGGTGCAACAGGTAAAATGGTAGGAGAATGGATATAGGCACAGAAGGGATAAGTATACCCTACAAATGGCAATAGGATCCTTAATGCTGCCATTTCAGCTAGAGGCACAGCTTAAGGCATTAAACAATGAGGACTGGGGGTTTCACATGGACCCTTCTTTTGAAGGTCTCTCAATTTTCTCCCAGAAGACCCCAGACATCTGCTCCATCCTCTTGTTTCTAAGAGTTAGTACACTCTTCCCTAAGCCAACATTTTCTCTTTTCACCTCTGTTCTTGGTCATTGACACACTTTCTACTGCAGGCAGACAGTTTTGAAATTTGATAGCTATGTTAACGGTCCCATTTTGCAGGCTTTATTTGCTTTAACACAGTTTATGAGGGGTTGATTGTCTCTGTATGTCCTGAATTGCTAGTCACACCATTAATTCTCCTGATTGATGGACTACATAAATCATATTCCAATGAGGAAAGAAAGACCTGACAAGGAAGCACAGGTAACAGAGCCTCCCCATTCATATGCACTTTCAATGAGTGTAGTTCTCATTACACTTCAACTCTCCCCCTTTAGGACAGCATGTGTGATTTTTAATGGTCTGTATGGTATAAATAGATTTTGAGCCTTTGGGGAGAACAAATGGTCAATTTTCTTGCCCAGACTAACAGACAATTTGAACTTCAAAGTTGGTTTCAAATCATGAAATAAGTCGGAGATATTTTGTGATGACTCATGCCAGATACTGTTTGACAGAGCATAAAGATCTTTTTTTTCTTTTTTTAAACACAATTTAATTAACATATCTAACGTATAAATGGGAATTTTAGTTTGGACATTATAGCTGAGTCACTATTTACTAAAAAGTATTGTCGTATTTAATTATATTTTGATTTTCACTGTTATTTGTAATACTCCCCATATTGCCTACACTCGTCCCTTGCACCCATCTCCTCTGAATAAATAGCCCATAATGAATGTATTTGTTTTATCTAAGTCAAAAGTGCTCCATAACCCATTGTCACATGGAACAGCAGTTGGTCTGTATGCAGGTTCCTGCTCCACTCTCAATTTTAGGGAAACTTATAATAAATCCCTGCCATTTTCTGACAATTATTCTCAACCAAAATCACTCCTGCCAGAAGAACAGTATTTTTTATATATATATATATTTATTTCGTGGTATTTTAGCTTTGTTTTAACTGAAGAAAATAATTTGCATCCTATTGAAAGATAAATATTTCTAGAAAATAAAAAATAAATAAAATGACCTACTTCCCCTAGCTTACCACCTACCTGCCTTCTTATCTCAGTTTAGTCTCTACTCAGCTTAGACCCAAAAACAATCTGTTTCTTTGTGTTTTACTAACCGTATCAGTATGCATTTCTCAGTCTGAAAGCCCAGGAAAGCATATAATTTGCCTGCTTTTCTTTTGTCCCCAAACTGGTAAGTATTAGAGGAAGGAGTTAAAAGTTTTGGTGTATGAAACTATATTTTTAACTTCATCTGGACTCTATAATATTTGAAAATTTTCTTTAGTTTATCCTTATTTACTGTATAAATCAAATTACAATATATCTCTTAGTTATTTCCAATTCTCCTCAAACTCCAAATTTTTCCTCATTTCCTCATTTCCTATTTCATTGACTATAATGCCTCATTCATATATACTTTTTATATATATAATTTATACGATACCCTAACTTGTTTGTAATTTGCTAGAGAAATAAAAAGGTAATAATAACAACAACAGTAATAATAATAGCTAAAACTAACTAATTGCTTAATTTGTACCAGAGCCTAGGATAAGATCATTAATAGACTTTAAAGCAGCTGCATGAATTAAGTACAATCACTATCCAAATATTTACATGAGAAAACTTAGGTAAATAAGCTTAATAAAGTTAAGTGAGTTACCGAAAGTTAATGGATTAGTCATAGTAATAGATGTTAGTGCAATGAAAAAAAATTAAAAATTTCAGTATGTTAAGGAAATAAATCTTTATTTCTCACATAGTGTCATATACGGGCAGGTGTTTGCTATTTTATTCTCATCTGCTATCTGGAACATATAACTCCATGCTGTAACCTTAAGAGAAGAGAGGATTGAAGGAGAAACACAATACCCTCTTTCAACTGTCATGTCTCTAAAATGACACTCATCACATTTGCTTGTAGTTCATTTATCAGGACAGCTCTTTGTGTCTCAACCTAACAGCAAATAGATTGGAAAATGCAGGGGAACAAATGGAGAATATAGGAAGCACTATCTGTCACTGGCACAGTCCACTATTCTGGCCATCAAATAATTCACTTGACTCTTTTGATTACACAGAGCACAGTCAATTCCACTCCCAAAGACACAACCCTAATCCCTTGAAGCTCAAAGCCCAGGATTTTTGAGTGTTGTACAGAAGTCTTTACAATAAGTCCATACAAGACTCCTTTTGGTCTAAAGATATTTGAAATTTAAAATGATCAGTTTTCTGTTCTCCATATAATGGTGGAACAATAATGGGATAATCAAAATAAATAGCCCTGTCTGGAAAGGGAAAAAATAAGTATGACTGCTTGGAGGAATAACACAGCTTAGCCTGCCTCTTGTCTATAATCAGTTTAGAACCCAAATAACCTTGTAAGTCTTAAACATCCCAATGCTATTTAATATAGGCTCATATTTTTAATATTAAAAAATGAGATTTATTATTTCTTTACTTTCAAATGTCTATAGCCAGTAACTAAATCTAAATTCTTTTTAAAGTGTAGTTTAAAAATGTACACAATACTTTGAGGAATAGGGTATGAGAGTTTCTTTCCATAACACTCAAAATATTTGTAGCTAATTTAAATCCATCTGTAGCAATGGAAGGCCACATCTTTAATCTGATCACCTTGATCTTCTATTCAAAAGACAGATTTTACTAGATCTTTGTGGTTCAGAGATTTATTTAATCCTGCCACTTTCTAATTATCAATAAACTGTGACTTTTTGAACTCCCAAAAGATCTGAATATCTAGACTCTTTCTATAAACTTAAATTTACTTTAATGAGCTATAATTCACATACCATTCTAATTTGGTGTTTTAAACAGTGCAATTCAGTAGTTTTTAGTACATTCATAAAGTTATGCAAAAAATACCACTATTTTCAGAATATTTCCAGCATTTCAGAAAGAAAATGTATAACTTATAACTTTCTGCAGTCACCCTCCATGTTCCCCTTTCTCTAGATCCTGAAAACCACTAATTTTCTTTTTCTGGTCTTTTTTTTTTTTTACACCTATTGTGTAATTGTAATGTAAACGGAATTATACATTATGTAGACTTTAATAACTGGTTTCTTTCACTTAGCATAATGTTTTCAAGATTGATCATGTTTTAGCACGTAACAGTACTCCATTCTATATGTGGCTAAATTATAACCTATTGTATTGATATACCACATTTTCTTTATCCATTCATCAGTTGGCGAACCTTTTGGGTTTTGTCATTTCGAGGCTATTATAAATAATGCTACTATAAGCATTTATGTACAAGGTTTTATGTGGACATGTTTTCAACTCTTTTGGCTATGGACCTAGGAAGGAAGTTACTTGCTTGTATGGGAACTCTAACTTTTAAGGAACTATTAAA
>NW_011888901.1:1279753-1304844 GCF_000151845.1 Pteropus vampyrus
CTGCTTGGAGGAATAACACAGCTTAGCCTGCCTCTTGTCTATAATCAGTTTAGAACCCAAATAACCTTGTAAGTCTTAAACATCCCAATGCTATTTAATATAGGCTCATATTTTTAATATTAAAAAATGAGATTTATTATTTCTTTACTTTCAAATGTCTATAGCCAGTAACTAAATCTAAATTCTTTTTAAAGTGTAGTTTAAAAATGTACACAATACTTTGAGGAATAGGGTATGAGAGTTTCTTTCCATAACACTCAAAATATTTGTAGCTAATTTAAGTCCATCTGTAGCAATGGAAGGCCACATCTTTAATCTGATCACCTTGATCTTCTATTCAAAAGACAGATTTTACTAGATCTTTGTGGTTCAGAGATTTATTTAATCCTGCCACTTTCTAATTATCAATAAACTGTGACTTTTTGAACTCCCAAAAGATCTGAATATCTAGACTCTTTCTATAAACTTAAATTTACTTTAATGAGCTATAATTCACATACCATTCTAATTTGGTGTTTTAAAAAGTGCAATTCAGTAGTTTTTAGTACATTCATAAAGTTATGCAAAAAATACCACTATTTTCAGAATATTTCCAGCATTTCAGAAAGAAAATGTATAACTTTCTGCAGTCACCCTCCATGTTCCCCTTTCTCTAGATCCTGAAAACCACTAATTTTCTTTTTCTGTTTTTTTTTTTTTACACCTATTGTGTAATTGTAATGTAAACGGAATTATACATTATGTAGACTTTAATAACTGGTTTCTTTCACTTAGCATAATGTTTTCAAGATTGATCATGTTTTAGCACGTAACAGTACTCCATTCTATATGTGGCTAAATTATAACCTATTGTATTGATATACCACATTTTCTTTATCCATTCATCAGTTGGTGAACCTTTTGGGTTTTGTCATTTCGAGGCTATTATAAATAATGTTACTATAAGCATTTATGTACAAGGTTTTATGTGGACATGTTTTCAACTCTTTTGGCTATGGACCTAGGAAGGAAGTTACTTGCTTGTATGGGAACTCTAACTTTTAAGGAACTATTAAACTGTTTCCAAAGTGGCTGCACTATTTTACATTTCTACCAGCAATGTAGTATATGTAAGAAAAGTAAAACAAGCACTTTAGTTTTCTCTTTTATTTAACATTTTTTTAAAAATACTTGATTCCCTATCGTTCTTCAAATTACTGAGGATTTTTTTTAGTTTGAAAATTGTTATAAACTTACAAATTTAAACATTTTATGAGTTTTAATACATTGTAGTTATTGTCCGAACTGTTGCTCAAAGCATACAGTTAGGGTTTTAATTTCTTCATATTCTACTAATTCTTGATATTTTCCATTTTTTTTATTATAACCATTCTGTTGGGTGTGAAGTATATCATGGTTTTGATTTTCATTTCCCTAATAACTAATAATATTGAAGATCTTTTCATTTATGTATTGGCTACTTTCATATCTCCTTTTGAGAAATATCCAATCGAAATCTTTGCCTCTTTTTAACTTGGCTATTTGTCTTTTTAAGAGTCTTTCAATATACTGGATATTAATCTGTTATCATACATATGATTTGCAAATAATTTCTCCCATTACGTATGTCTTTTCAGAGAAGACATATAAGATATTCTCTTTGTGCTCTTACAAACTTTTTATAATCTTTAGCTTGATCCATTTGTTCATTAAATGTTCCAAAGTTTGAAATCATATATCTCATCCTTCTTAATTTAAAATTTTCTATAAAGAAATATTATTGCTATCAAGCATTTTCCTACAGTATATGTAAGAAAAGTAGAACAAGCTCTTTAGTTTTCTCTTTTATTTAACATTTTTTAAAATCCTTGATTCCCTATCGTGCTTCAAATTTACTTAGGATTTTTTTTAGTTTGAAAATTGTTATAAACTTACAAATTTAAACAGATTTTATGGGTTTTAATACATTGAAGTTATTGTCCGAACTGTTGCTCAAAGCATATCTTTGTCACACAGTTAGAACCTCCTTAGGTTGGTCCCTGTGTCTTTTTGGCATAATCCAGATAGTCTGTGATAGCTTTTTTTCTTTGTGGTATGACAAACTATTCTGTGCTTTCTTGTATTTCTTTCTCCAGACTTGGAGCTCTGGTTCTTTATAGAATTAAATTTTATGTATATATTATAATTTGAGCAATAAAAATGTCCATTTTTACTGGGTCAACCATTATTTCTAGGCTATTTCAGTGAACAGAGCTAGAAAATATGTGACATGAGTCCAGTACTCATTTTAGTTCTTAATGAAACTAAATAATTATTTATATATTTTAGCTCATAATTCAACATTACAGTCTCAAGAAAAGCATGCCTACCTTACCTCTAATAATAAAATTAGTAAATCATATTATTCAGTGTAAGATTTTTTTCCAATCTCTGGAATGCAATGACAAATTATTTTAAAAATCACTTGCAGAAAAACTTTCAATATAGTTATACTTTATACTCAGTATAAAGTTTAGAATTATTGATTTTTATTTTTCTTTAACTGTTTAAACTCTGCATATTACAGTTTCAATATAATAATCTAAAATACCTGTATGATTTAAAAGTGTATAAAAAAAAGAATATAAATTGGATCTTATTCCTTTTTCCCTGACTTATTCTGCCCCCCCATACATATCACTTAAAAGTATGGCTTACGTATTCATTTTAAACAGTATGACTTGACAGAATATATAGAGATCAGTACTCATCTCTAGTTTCTTAAATATAAAGTGGCATTTTAAGACATTTCTCTACTTTTTTTTTGTACTCAAAAATAAATCCTAGAGATCATTTCATAGGATCATCAGGATGTACTCTTCATGCTTTATTACTGGTGCATATTACAAAAATATAATAGTGAGTTATAATACTTACTATTGTATTACATTTATAAATTATCTTCAAGAGAAGTAATATTTTTATAATGTGGAGTCTCCCTAATTGAGAACACAGCATGTTTTTGGACTTATGTTTCATTAAGAAGTGTTTTGTAGTTTATTTCATATGGATTTGCATGTCTCATTTCAAGCTAGAAATTTTTATTTTTATTCTTTCTTTGTTATTCGTTATAGTAAATAGTTTATTTTCTTTCTTATAACTGGTTTTCTTTACACACGTAAAAGCTATTGGTTTTGTATGTTGTTTTCTGAATCAGCTACTTTACAAAATTTACTTCATTTTCAGGATGTTTTCTTTGATTCCTTCAAGAAATTTTTACACCTCTAATTGTTTTCACTAGTATATTTGCATCTGCTGAAGGTAATGGCTTCTATATTCATCTTATGATTTATTCGAGAATAACTGTATTAACATTTAAACTAATGATGCAAAATCAATAGATGTGGGGCTTTAAAAGTCCTGGCATTTTTAACAACAATCAAGTCATTGAGTGACACCAAACAGAACTAGCAGTCATGGTATTCTTCCCTACTATATACTTATGGGACAACAGAGAAACAAAATTTTCACTTAAGAATGTTTTGACGAAGCTATAGATAGAATCATTATTAAATGTCAACCATTATTAAAAAATTATTGACATATAACATTGTGCAAGTTGAAGTTTTAAATGTTGATTTGGTCCATTTATATATTACAATATGATTACCATCTTAGTGTTAGCAAAAACCTCTATCATATCACATAATTTAGATGATGAGATTTTAAATAATCTTTGATTCTTGTAAAATTGTAGCCATCATAATTATACCTGATATTTATACTTTTTTTATTGTTTTGAAAGACTTCCATATGTTAACTCATTTGATCTTTGTAACAACCCTTAGAGATAGGAACTGTTGGTATTCCTATAGTACAAATAGAAGCACAGAAAGTTTAAGTAATTACCTAAAGTCACTCAGTTAATAAATGAAAGTAGGATTTGAGCATATACAGTACATCTCCAGGCATTGTTTCTTCAAAATACACAACTGTACTGGAGGGCATGCTTTTTAATATTTGATGTTATGAAATAAGTAATATTCATAGAACGCTTTTGCTACATATCAAAGTTTAATGGTTGTTTTGAGGAAAAGTATTTGTCTTGGGCCATTGTGTGATTTGAAAGCTGAACTAATTACTTTTTTAATGGCATATCATTTTTATGAAAAATATGACCAACATAAATTATGGGTATTCGGACTGGGATATTTTAAAACTATATATATTTGAAAATTAAGAAAGCCTGCAATTTCAAGGAAAACAACTGATTGTATTTGTTACCAATAATAAATTTGTACTTTTAGCGAACATTAAAATTTAGGAAAACTTAGTATATGCCAGGATGTACCTTGTCACTTAACTTTGTTCTAAACATTGGCCATGTTTATTGTTTTGCTGTCTTTATACAAATATTTATTTTTGTGTAAATGTTCAGAAACATTCTAAAACTATGTTACTGCCATCTTTCCAAATTCTCCCAAAATAACATTGATTCAAAAACATAGCTCTTGTTATGAGACTGCTGCTTGATGTCAATGATGATGTATTGATAGCCCAAACTCCACTTAACGAAACTAGGGTGAATATTTAGCAGATAATTACTACTAGTTATAAATCACATCTTCTTTTTTTTGCTCAGGAGAAAGTTCTGACTAGTTAGTGAGCATACCTTACTTGTAACTAAATATTCTGAATATAATTCCTATAAAAACCTGACTTTATATTATTATTTTTATTTAGATAAATGTAAAGCCCAGAAGGAGTCATAAAAAGAGACAAGATAAAAGGACTGACTGAAAGTGACCTGACTTGTTGCTATCTACAAATGAGTATTTTTCTCCAATGTTAATGAGATTAAATTATCAGGACTTTGCCTCTTCAACAAATTTTTATATGCAAGCAGATATCACTTGTTTGAAAAAGAAATAGCATTATTCAGACAGTATGAAAGAACTACTCAATTTACAACATAAATCATAAATTGTGAGAACATATTTTATCCAGAGCTCAAAAGAAAACTTAAATATGCAAATATAATCTGTGAGATCCTTGAATAAAGATATAATCTTTACACATCTTCAAATCCCTGAAATTTAGTAGAAATTTACATTTAGGAAGTACTCCACAAAGATGTTTTGATTTTCTAAAATGAGAGACCTACTTGAATTAATGAAAACTACATTCAAACATGTATACTGAAAATATGATTTATAATTTCATGTACAGTTGAACATTTAAAAAGGAGCAAAATTAGTGATTTTCAGAAGAATAGCCTTATCCCATCTCTTAAGAATGTCATTGGAAATGCAATTGAGTTAATTGATCAACTATAAGTGAAAAGAAGAGACTTTCTACTTTTCCAGTTTCCAAATGGAACACTTTAGTCTGAAAGATATAATATTTGAGCAATCTTTCTTTTGAAAAACAGGGCAGGAAAAGTACAAAATTTACATAAACAGATTGCATGTCAAAGGCAATCATTTAAGTCCAAGTTTTATAAACATGATAGATTCTAGTATTTGTTTTCTGACCAAGGTATCAGTTTCTACAGAATCTTAATACATTTTAATTGTTCATATCTTCTATTAATGTCACATGCTGAGTAGTCCTAGAGTCATGTGTCCAGAATACCCTGGGGAAATGATATAAACATTCAAAGTTACTAAGAGTTAGTAAAATTGGGATGACAAAATATAGAAATAAAGTTAAAAATAAAAAGAATATTAAAGCAAATAAATAAGGCACTGCTAGTATTATTTCCATAGTATTCTGAAATTTAAACTACAATTTTTCAAAAATCTATATAGCACTAATGAATGTTTTATTAAACCTGACTTTTAAGATTTTGTAACTCAGCCATTGTTGGCTGTAGAAAAAAGTAAAGTTAAGATGAATAAGATAAGGGATTAACTTCATAGTTGGGTTAAATATAGCAGGAAGTCCAAAATAATAGGAAGTCCAAAATAATAGGAAGTCCAAAATAATAGGAAGTCCAGAATAATAGGAAGTCATGAATAAGAAAATCTAAGTAAAAAGACCTTTGACACTGAGAAGTTCTGCTTAAAGGATGGTTAATTTATAATGATTCTCTTTAAAGGTGAGCAGATAGAGGGTTCTTTGAAAACAGAAATAAATAAATCATTACACTTGGATGATATAAATATTTAGTAATAATTTACCATAACATTCATTTATCCATAATATCCCATTACGCAAGTATAAGTTATTAGTATAAAGGTAATTTTTGAGAAGGCTAAATCCACAAAATGTGCTCAATACTCAATCATTTCAAGTAAAGCAGAAGTTAAGATCATATGGCTAAATTTTGAGGACCATTAAAACTCTAAAAGGGTCCTATTAACTAATCTTTCCAAATAACAATAAAATAAATAATATATGGATAAGAAAAGGAGATCCTTACATATGCTGCCTATAAGAGACTTCAGATCAAAAAACACACAGACTGAAAGTAAAGAGATGAAAAAAGATATTTATGAAAGTGGAAACGAACAAACAAAAAGCTAGTTTAGCAATACTTATATTACTCAAAGTAGAATTTAAAACAAAGCCTATAACAAGAGACCAAGAAGGACCCAGTAATTTTACTTTTGGGTATTTACCTGAAGAAAATCAAAACACTAATTTGAAAAGACATATATTCATATGTTTATTGAAGCATTATTTACAAAAGATATGAAAGCACACTGGCCTACAAAGTTTCTGTTGAGAAATCAGCTAGCAGTCTTTTGAGAGCTCCCTTGTAGATAATAAACTACTTTTCTCTTAATGCTTTTAAGAGTCTCTCTTTGTCTTTAATCTTTGGCATTTTAATTATGATGAGTCTTGGTGTTGGCCTCTTTGGGTTCATATTATTCGGGACTCTCTGCACTTCCAAGACTTGTATGTCTCTTTCCTTTGCCAGATTAGGGATGTTTTCCATCATTATTTCTTCAAAAAGGTTTTCAATTCCTTGCTCTTTCTTCTCTTCTGGTACTCCTACGATGTGAATATGATCCAGAGACCTCTTAAAGTATCCTCATTGTTTTTGGATTCTTTATTTTGCTTTTCGCTATTCTGATTACATGTTTTCTACTACCTTATTTTCTAAATTGCTGATCTGCTTCATCTAATCTACTGTTGATTCCCTCTAATGTAGTCTTTATTTAAGTTATTATAGTCTTCATTTCTAACTGGTTCTTTTTTATGTTTTCTACCTCTATTTTATATTTCTGTCTCTTTATTGAAGTCTTCGTTGAGATCATTGAGCATCCTAATAAATTGCTTGTCTCCATTTTGTTTGGTTCTTTTTCTAGAGCTTTGTTCTTATCTTTCATTTCTTTGTCTCTTCATTTTGGCTGCCTCCCTGTTTTTGTTTCTATCTATTATATAGAGCTGCTATGTCTTCCAATCTTATGTAGTAGGTGTTCTGTGGGGCCCAGTGGTCAAGTGAGTTGGATGCCCTAGGTGTGTCTCTTGTGTGGGTTGTGTGTGCCCTCCTGTTATAGATGAGTCTTGATTGTTTTTGACATGCCGATGGGAGATATTAACCCTAAGGTTCATTGGTTCTGAAGACTGGCCATGACTACAGTGGAGGAGCTGTCATGCATGGGCTGACACTGTGGAGCAGGATTTGCTTTAGTGAGACTCTGATGCCTGATGAGTCTGCCCTTCGTATGTGTCATTTATGAAGGTGTTTGGGTGGTGCTCTGGTGTGGTCTAAAGCTGGACATCAAGTGTGTTGGTTCTGGGGCCCTTTGGAAGGGGCTCTGTTACAGCCCATCAGCTATTGTCTGTGATGTGCCCAGGGCCAGTTGGTATTAGCTATAAGTGACCTACAATTGTTGCCACTTGTTCCGGGCTTGAAGTAACCTGGGAGAAGCTAAAGTGAGAACTGAGGCTGGCTGCTTCTAGTTCCAGGCCTGGGGATGCTTAGAAAAAGGTATGGGGTACACCAAGGCCAAATGCTATTTGTCTGGGGTTTGTGAACCTTTGAGAGATTTTAGGAAATTCCATAGTATTATTCAAAGTAGGCCGTGTGTATGGAAAAGTCACTGGAAGCGGCTTGGGTGGGCCTACAA
The DNA here is from genome assembly GCF_000151845.1 of Pteropus vampyrus. Lineage (NCBI taxonomy): Eukaryota > Metazoa > Chordata > Mammalia > Chiroptera > Pteropodidae > Pteropus > Pteropus vampyrus. The sequence goes on from NW_011888901.1 coordinate 1,287,793, forward strand.
GTTGGGTGAGGCAGGGTTTTTAGGGAATCACCAGGGTAGATGGGGTGAAATGTATTAGCCAGGTTGGTGGAGACTCAGATATGGCACCTGCCTATGGGTGCAGGCTGGGAGAGGAAAAGGTTCAGCAAGAACCAATGGCTTCCACCAGCACTCTGTCTGGGATAAAGCTGCCATACCACCTCTTCCTCTAAAATCAGATAATTCAGTTCCTTCTTGTATACCCCTGGCACCTTTTGAACTACTGCCCCAGTATTGGAACTCACAGCAAGTAAGTCCATGTGGGAGCTATTTAAGAGGAATGCTTGAAACTTCAGCCACCCTTTGTCTCACTAAACATAATCTTTGCTGATTTTCACAGCCAGAAATTATGGAGATTTCTCTTCTTGGCACTGGAACCCTGGACTAGGCAACCTAGTGTGGGACTGGGACCCCTTGTTCCTTAAGGGAAATCACTGCAGCTGAGATATCCTTTCTTATTTTTAACTGCCGCACATGGGTGTGGGACCAGTCCGTTCTGGGTCTCTGCCCCTCCTACAGGTGTTGAAGTGGCTTCTTCTGCATATTCTTAGATGTGGGACTTATGTTCAACTAGACTTCGGGCGATTCTCAATGATGGTTGTTCTATAGTTTATGAGGTCTCAAAGCCATTCTATAGAGTGGTTTTCCTTGAACCAAATCCTCTACCAACTTCTTAATCATTCTTTCCTCCAAAGTAAAAGCCTTTATGATAATCTCTGTCAAAAATTTCACTATTTTATAAGTAAACACTATTTGAATCTCAGTATTAGCACAAGAGATCAGACTACAAAAAATAGCTACTATATTAAGTCACAATTTTTTAGAAAATAGATTTCAGTTTTATGTAACATAGAAACTACTTGAGTAGGCCTTAGGAGAAAATAAAGGCTGTGTAATTACAATGTGCAGAGATTCTAGCAAATTCATTAAGATAGTCTTGTTCTTTACAGATTGGACTTTCTATCTTCTCTCCTGGCTTCATTCTCTGACAGCTTTGTGGGCCCCACTTCAAGGCTTATATACTATCACTTGAGCAATTTCAATGAGGATAGAATTCCTCTTTTCTAATAGTTCCAACAAAGGCCTGAGAATGAATGCCATTGGCCTTTTGCAGTTACATGGACATCTGTGTGTCAGTTATTATGTCAAGAGAAATGATATGCCTTGAATGAGTAGGCCTGGTTCTCCTCAAATCAGTAGTTAAGATTAGTCATATGTGAACCACATGAACTGAGAGAGAAGGTGAAGGTATTCCCAATGGAAACAAAGGTACACATACCAAAAGAAGTGGCAAGGGAAAGTAAGTAACTATGTTCACCAGTGTTAAAAATCCTCTTTTTACAATATTTTCATTTTTACCTTTAAAAGACAAAGAATTGTCTTAGTAACAGATAGTGGAATAAAAGGAAATATGAGAAAAGAAACAAATAAAGTTCAAATTTCTACTTATGATTTTCTCAATTCGTATCACTTGGATCTAGATCTTATGCTGTCCTTTGCATTGCCTTTGAGAAGTCACATGCATAATTTTAATAAACATGTTTTCATCTTTTCCAATATGTGATCTTGTAGCTTTATATCATCAGTGTAAATGTTATAGGGATTAGATTGCCCATTTGCAAAGAGAAGATAACCTGGTAATGTGTGCTGATGGAGAATCAATTCCAGAAACAAAGAGAATATAACCTCAGCATGTTACCTTAATAGCTAAGCAAATATCACATCTTCTGAAGGTGCATAATAAACAGACATCTCTTCCTCATAAGAATCTTCTTCCAGGTTAGGGGTTTGGTGGAGGTGAAGACAGGTGGTGGGGAGGGGGTCCCATGCTATCTTTATTACTCTTAGTAAAAACTGTTAGGCAAATCCATTTTTTCAAGTTTATAGGATATGAAGTCTTGGTAAAATTTGAAGATATATTTGTGTCCTTCTTTGATGTCAATTTTCTATAAGATGGAGAGATAGCAAGTATGGGTTTGTGGAAACAATCCAAACGCTAATCCTAGATCTCTTATGGTCTACACATGTATCTGTGTGCAAGTAACTTTAACAGTTGGTAATTTAGTCTCTTACATGAAAAAATTATATTAACTCCTATATTTTTATGAGATAAGTTTTATAAGAATAGAATATTTATGACCACTCATTGAAAATTTATGTTATGCAAATGCAAAGTAGCACTTTACTATTCTTGGTATTATTTTACACAATTTTAATACATATCTTTATATATGGTAATATGTGTCTTCTACAATCTTTAATAGTCATAAATCTCACTCCACATCCTCTCAATGAATGCTGATACACCCTAATTTATATCTTCAGCCCCAAATTCTCTTTTCACCTTTAGATGCAGACAACAAATTGCTGATTTAACAGATCCACCAAAATATCTGATGGACCTCTAATACTTAACATGCCCAAAGTAAAATTTAGTGCTGCTTCCCAATCCTTTTCTACTCCTATCTTCTCCCTCACAGTAAAGTAAATTGCAAATCATCAGTTGTTCTGGTCAAAAATCTGTCATTTGTCTTTTATTTTTCTCTTTATATTTCTCAATTTATCAGCAAGATCCTAAATATACCTACAACATAATGATTTTTCATCGCTTTCACTTTCAGCCACTTTCAGAAAGGTTTCCTTTATTCCACTTTTACTCTCATGACAAGCCACATACCAGAAAATAAGTTCCAGTGATTTTTGCATTGATTTTCCTATTTTGCATCACATGATACTAACCCTAAATCAGCTATTTTGATAGTTGGGCCAGAAATTAAAGATCTTAAACAGCTACTCTGCTTAATAAAAGTACTCTATGTTTGATTATGACAGACTTGGCTAATATAATTAGGATTTAGTGAATTTTATGGTGGAAGTGACAGCTAATGACTCAAGAATAGTGATAACAGAATCTAGGGAACTCCATGAGAAAAAAAAAATGACATGAGAAGTTTAGAGCAGGTGAGGTACATGTATGTTTGTGTGTGTATGTGTGTATGAAGTAAATAATTGTATATGACTGTTAAGAAAGAGCACATAGTTTAGGCATCACATCCTTGAGACAAAGGGCTCCTAGAAACAGTACCGTGACCTGAATTAGTTTCCAATTTGAGAACCTTGCTTACACAACTTTTGAAATTCTCATTTTCCTTTTCTGTTTTTTAAAAATAAACCACCATTAACTGAGGCAAGCAAGGCTAGTCCATGTTATGTGTAGTTTGAAAAAATAAAATAATACTATCTAAAATAATTATTGGAGTTAATTTTCAAGTAATGGATCCGCAGGGAGCCTTGGAGGTTATGGACTGGCAATGGTATACACATGGAGGTGGCAACAGGTCATAGCTCACAGTGTCTTGGTGAAATTAATGATGGAAATATTACCTGTATTCTCTTATATAAACAATTCTCTATAGAAAACAGAATTTTGACTGCAGCTTTGTTATACTTTCAATGTGTTAAGTAATACAGAGAGTGTAGAAGTAAAGGTTGACTTCTCCTGCCTCTAAATGACTACAGTAAAAAAAAAAAAAAAAAGACAAAAGAGGAAAAAACTCTTGTTTTCATAAAAACTTATTTTAAGTTATATTTTCTTTTTGTAACTGATCTTCTTAAATGAATTAAAAATAGATTTTGAGATATGTACACTATATTAGACAGAAAAACTGAAGTCTGTAGATGATAAGATTTCATGGTCAAGATCAGGACTTAAATTGTCAAATGTCAGGTACCCAGGGATTTGAATGGGATTATTTGAGGAGAATTAAAAGTGCCTGAGGGGTTGCAGAATCCCAATGCTACAAAACCATATAAATCATCTCTTAATTTATCTTAAAATTAGAGCAAATACTATCAAAAATGACCTGTGGATTTAGGAACAAGGTCAAAAAATCAGATTAACAAAGAAAGAAATGGATTGTGAGTTTTACAGTATCTTCTAAAAGAAATCAGGAAGGAATTAAGTAAAAATAAATTTTAAGGGCTTCTGATAAAAAAGTTTACCAAATAAGTAAATATTACATTGAGAGGATTGATTGCTTGCTTGTTAGTAAAGATGCTTAGGGAGATAACACACTGTTCAGTGTGTTAATGGGAGCAATACTGGTAGCTTTAATGTCTTTTTGTATTTACTGATAAAAACTTAAACCCAGTGGTGATCTGTGCTGTTCAAAATTGAAGGAATAAAAGACCACGGCTCTGAGAGGGGGAAAAAAAAAAAAAAAGTGGGATTACATCTATTCCATATTTCTGGCTCATTTCTGCTTTAAAGTTCTAGTCAAGATGCAAAAGAATTTTAATTCATGGCCAGTCATTTAAGAGAAGCACATAGAAGGTTAAAATATCCCTTTTCTGACATTCCTACCTGACCCAAGAAATGCTAATGAGAAAGAAACCAAAATAGTGCTATTGACTATATCAAGAGTGGGATATAAACATATGTCTAGTTAGGAATAAATATTTTATGCAACTAATAACAAATTAATCATGAAACCCCAAAAACTTAACACTTACGCACTGTTAGGAAAAACAGTTCGGAAAAGTTTGTATGGACTTTTACTGACTCAACTAGTAGGTGGCCCAGGTTACTTTTCTTCATGATCTACTGAGCAGAACTATAACAGGGCTCTGCCAAACTGCAAGGAGGCTGAAAACTGTCAAATGAAACACATGGTGAGCATTATTGTTTCTATCATGGTCAGCCATTCTGGAACCAATTTGTCCTTTACTTCCTTTTCCATAAAACACTCAACCTTTCTACAAGGGATACAAATCATAAATATTTGAGTATCTAGCTAAAGCTTAGGATACCTAGGTGATATATTGTGGTCTCTCCAATGATCTCACAGATGTTTTATTATGGTCCTGAGAACAATCAATTTATAAGGACAAGTTGTCCCACCACAGCCAACATGCAATGGTAAATGATAGAAATAGCATGTAAATACTCTAAAACCCACTGCAAAGACATTGTGTAGGTACTCAGCCTGAAGAGGATGATGGCTGATTAGGCCTTGATTTCTTGCCTTAAGTGTTGTCTCATTGTCTAATAAGCTTCAAGGTCTTTCCTCTTTGATATAGGTGGCTCTATTAATATTAGACAAAATAGATCAAAATAGATTATAAGTCAAAAACTGTTGCAAGAGGAAAAAAAGACATTATGTACTGATAAAAGTGTCAGTTCATCAAGTATAAAAATTATAAAAACATGCAACAAACAATGGAGCTCCAAAATATATGCAGCAAGTGTTGACAGAATTGAAAAGAGCAATGTTTCTAGAATAATATAATAGTTAGAGACTTCAATACATCACTTTAAATAGCAGATAAAACATCTACACAGAGGATCAGTAAAGAGAGATCATAAACTACACCAGAAACCAACGAAGCCTAATAGACATGTAAAGAAACCTTCACCCAACAACAGAATACACATTTCTCTCAAGTATACAAAAAACATTCTTCAGTATAGAACATATGTTAGATCACAGAATAATTTTTATAAATTAAAAAAGGTTGAATTTATACAAAATATTTTTTTATGAACAGAACGGAACAAAGCTGGAAATGAATAAAAGAAGAAAAACTAGAAAATTTACAAATATGTAAAAATTAGCATACTCTTAAACAACAATTGGATCAAAGAAAATATCACATGGATAATTAGAATATACTTAGAAATGAAAGAAAATAATGACACAATATACCACAATTTATGAGATACAGCAAAGGTAATGCACAGTATAAAGTTTAAAGGTGTAAATGCCTACATTAAAAAAGAAGAAAGATCTCAAATCAATAACCTAACTTTATTGAGGAACTAGAAAAAATAGAGTAAACTAAACCCAAAGAAAACAAAAGAAAGACAATAATATTACAGAAAAGATAAAGAAAAAAAAATACTGGTAAGAATAAACAAAACCAAAAGTTGATTCTCTAAAAAGATTAACAAAACTGATAGATACTTGCTAGAATGAAAAATTTAAAAAGAGAGAAGACACAAATAACTAAAATCAGAAGTTAAAGTAGTAATGTTATTACTGACCTTACAGCAATAAAAATAAATGTAAGACAATACCTTGAACAATGACACACCAACAAATTATATAACCTAGGTAAAATAGGAATATTCCTAGACACACAAAGCACATAAACTAACCCAAGAATATTAAAAACAAAAATGTTAGCAGATTTATAAGATGTAAAATTATTGAATCAGTAATCAAAATCATTTCAGTAAAGAAAAGTCCGGGACCAGGTAGCTTCACTGATAAATTTTACCAACAATTGAAAATATTTAAAAAGAAACTAACATCAATTCTTCTCAAAATCTGCAAAAAAATACTTGAGTAGGGAACATTTCCTATCATTCTATTAGCCTAGCATTAGCCAGATACCAAAGCTAAATAAAGACATTACAAAAAACTAATATTCTTTATGAGTAAAGATGCAAAAATTCTCAACAAAATACCAACAAACTGAATCCAACAACATAGTAAAATGATTATACTTCATGATCAAGAGATATTTGTCCCAAGAATGCAAGATTATTCAACATAAGAAAAAATATATAATACACTACATCAATAGAAGAAGAAAAAACATTTGAATATCACAATTGTAGAATAAACATTTGACAAAATCCAACACTCTACTACAATAAAAACCCTCAGAAAACTAGGAATTGAAGGAAACTTTCACAACATGTTAAAGGACATTTTCCTGTTCTCTTTTTATTCTTGGAAACTGAGTCTTTCTCTTTCTTTTGAGCTCAGCTATGTGTTTAATTAGTTTTTTGTTTGTTTTTGAGTTAAACTTCAATCAAATTTAAAATACATGGTCATTTTTGTTAAATATAGACAGAAAAAATAATATCAATCCTTGAATAAATTAATAAATAAGGGAGAAGAGACAAATCTCACATCAGAAGTGTCCCAAATTAATTATACAGATATTCCACTCTAAATGTGGGGGAAGGGGAAAAAGTTAAGCATAACTTTCCACAGCTTAAATGTGAGCTATGCGTACTGACTTTCTTTTAAGGAGTACGATGGTAAGGAAGGAAAAGAATAACTTTACGGCAGAGAAATCAACCAGATGATAAAGGTTAACATCAATATTTATAAATCATGTTTATCATATATAGCCTTGATATGATGTGATTTTGCTCCCCAAAACCATAACCTTGGCTTAATCATGAGAAATACATCAGACAAATTCTAATAGAGGGACATCTTACAATATACCTTACCAGTACCCTGTACTATTGAAAACTGTCAAAGCCATAAAAAAACAAAAAAAAAAAAAAAAAAACCTGAGAAATTGTCACACTTAGAGGGGCCAAAGGAAAGAAGATGACTAAATGTAATGTCATCCTAGAATAGAAAAAAGACATTAGGTAAAAATTAAGAAAATCTGAATAAACTATAGACTTTAATTACAACGTATCAATATTGGTTGATTATTACACATGTATCATACTAATATATGATGTTAATAATAAAGGAAATTATATGTGAGACATTTGAAACTCTTTGCACTATCTGCTCAATTTTTCTCTTAATCTAAAACTTAAAAGGTAGTCTATTAATAAAACACACACCCAAATTGAATCATTCCTTTTTTGAGTTTAGGGAAAATGAGCAGTTGCTTCAGGGAATTATATGAATTAATTTGACACTAATAGTGGAAATTCTTCTCCTTAGTCATTGGTCATTCCTGGAAAGGAATGACCTTTCCAGGAATATTCAGTGATATTCCTTAAGTCGTTTCTTCCCCAAAGAAATAAAAACATACCCTGAGAGCAGAAATAAAAGGAGACAAGTTAAAGAGTTAAAATCAGTCCATTTTCTTACTTTTTCATATTTCTTTCTCTGGTCTCAATACATGGATTTTTAAGATGTCATCCTCCTTCACTACCCTCACCTGTGTGTGTTGTTCTTTCTGTTAATCAGAACTTTCCATTCTGGTAAGTCGGGAGAGTCTAAAGCCTCAAGCAAATGGTGAGGATAGAGATTTTTGCTGGTTCTTGAATTCATGCTACCTCACTAGAGTGCAAATTTGAATTAGGTCTTCAAATAATTTTTATGAGAATGTGTGTTCTCTCTTAATTTTGCTTTAATGTGATAATTACTTTCCAACAGGACACATAATGCACTCTGGAGCATTATAGTAACCCTTCCAGGCTTAGGTGTATGTTTTCTGTTGTTATTTCTGAAGATTTCCATTATACTTCTCTAGACTTCTGCTAGGTTAAAAGTAATAAATGGAAAGCAAAAACAACATTGTAGGGCCTGAAAATGTTTATAAACAAAGAATGCTATTGTGTTTGCTTTCTTTCTGATGTTGCTTAAGCATAATATTTTGTTTGCAATTTTAACCTCAGGATCATATTAGGTTGAGACACTAAGGTACCCATTCTTGAATTCAGGTAATTTCTTAGAATCAAATTTTATAAACAGTTTTTCATGATTTCTTCTCATTTTCCTTGATTTTGATCTGTAGCTGCCACTCTTCTTTCCTAAGTAAATCAATTAACCAATATTTATTGAACAACCCACTCAGCACCAGGCTATATTCTATAAAATGCCAGATCAGTAACGAGACTGACAAATTACCCGTTTCTAAGGAAGTTTACATTCTAGTGAGGTAGCAGATGATAAACAGACAAACATAAATGTATCACAAAATGTCAGGAAGTGATAAGTACTATTAAGAGAAGACTGGATTTTAAAAGATAAACTGAGGGCAATGGGTTATGCAGTTTTATATACAAAGGTCTCTGTGGAGACAATTGATCATGGATCTGCATGAGCAGCGTTACTAAATGACACAAACACCTCAATATATTCCAGGCAGAAAGAAATTTAATTAGTAAGACTCAAGGTAAGATCTTTGCTGACTTTTTGAAAAACAAAAAGTATTGTGGGGTAAATAAGGTTGGAGAGGAGGTAGCCATTGGCTAAATCACTGAAAGACATGAAAGAGAACTGCAATGCTCACTAATATTTAGATACTTTGTTCAATAATTTGGCGACCTTGGATTATCTCTTTGAATATATTGCTTCTTACTTGTGAAATCAACTAAAATTATGTATTGATTGTTAGAAGTTAAGAAAGGGAATGTGAAGTGGCTTTTAAGATGCTGGTTATATTTTGTTCATTGATTTCGGTGATGGTTACATGGATATGTTCACTTTGTATACACTTAATGATTTACGCACTTTTGCTGCATGTATGTTAAACTTTAACAAAAAGTTAAAAAAATACACATCAATTTAGCAAGGCTCTTGTGAAAAATAAATAAGGTAATATGTTTCTAAAGTGTCAAGTAAAGAACCTGAAATATATTGGTACATGTCTCTTACCTTTTTTTCTTTCCTATTCCAGTAGCCCTAAAGGTTTCAAATTTCTTCTTTTAGTTTACCTTTGTTTTAAAATCTTGGGTCCTTATAACTTTAATTAAATTTAGTTAAATCCTAGAGTTAGAAGTCATATACCTCTCTCCCTATATACACATCTCTCAGAAACTCAGCTTTTCCCCCCGATAATCAGCAACCCCTGAGGCAGCAGAACACATCTCTCAGAAACCCAGCTTTTCCCCTGGATAATCAGCAACCCCTGAGGCAGTAGCCCAAAGCTAATGGTGACAGGGCCAAGTAGGCTAAAGATAACATCTTGACCTAAGTTGTTTCAATTTCTGAGCCCTAAGGTGGAACAACTCCCTGACTACCTTTCCATGACACCAGACAGAGGAAAACTGGAAAAGATGTCCTCAAAGATGTCCTCAAGAATTAAAAAAAAAAATTATTACCCTTACCTCACCTCCAACCTATCAGCTCCCATCACAACCTAAACTCCTTAACCCACAGTGTCTTGTGATTTTGCCCTATATATTCTGTAACATATACACCATTGGAGAGTTTGGGCTTTTGAGCATTAATTTCTCATTCTCCTGGATGGCTCCATTCATCAAAAAAATAGCCTATCTTTCTCCACTGCAATCTCGGTGTTTAGTGTTTGGCTCTGCTAGCACTGGGTGGATGAACCCTTTCTGTTTTATAACAGTTTTCAAAAGAGCTGAAAATAGAGTAAATAAAATATATTTTAGAAAAAAAAGCAAAAAAAAAATTGCTCTGTGACAAACTAACAAACTAAAGTAACAAAATGAAATTTACAAATAGCCACCAATATACACCAACTCCTACCAGAACATTCCAGTTCTCCTCTTCCTTTCTCCAAGACTTTTCTTTTGTGAATATTTTCATTTCGTTTTCCAGGTACATTTATTTAGCTTCCCCACCTTCCTCCAATTATCTTCCTTATACATTACTGGTCAGTTAAAAAAAAAAAAGAAAGAAAGACAAAGGTAGCAGTCTGAACACGCACAGAATTCTTCAAAGTAATGATGTTTGGGAAAAGACTGTGCATATGTAGAAGTTAATAATGTCAATAAAAATTTGAATTTTTCTATTGCTTTCTGTATTCCACAGTGTTTCTGAACCTCTCACCTAGTGCTTCTTTTTGGCTATTGTAATAATGCTCGGTGTTTATATCTTGATACTTGAATCAATTCAGTGGAATTTAGAAAAGGAAAAATAAACATTGATTATGTGACATCCCAAAGGGAAAGTACTATTTTTCTAATATATATTTTAAAGTTTTTAAAAATATAAAACATCATTTAGAAAATTTTATGTAGTACATTATAATGCTTTATTTTTCATGTTTTGAAATCAGAATTACACTGACTTGAAAATTGGAGTTTTTTTCTTTATCACTCATAATCATCATCAACATAAGGATTATTTACTCTCATGATACAAAAGACTCCTCCTAAGACACCATCTGGGCTGCCCATTCTATAAATTTGTAACTTTATTTCACAAATATTGGCATATTTATTTTTCTTCTTCACTTCTTTTGAAATAAATATTGGTAATTTTTATTTTTCTAGATGTCATCTAGAACAAATTATTCTTATATATTTTTTAATTTTTACATTCCAATTTCTTCTCTCTCTCCCTCCCTCTCTCCTTTCCTTTCTTCCTTTCTTCCTTCCTTCCTTCCTTCCTTCCTTCCTTCCTTCCTTCCTTTCTTACTTCTATCTCTTTTAGTTTTTGTAACTGTTTTTAGTGTAGCTATCTCTTGATATGGTTTTTTTGGGTATGTTTGTTTTGAATATCAAAGCAAACACTCTTATCAGTAATGCAAGACTGAAGAAGTGTGAACGTAAGTTATGCAATCATAACTTCAGAATGCCTTTGACTTGCTTAAACTTTTTCATCTCAGAATCTTTCCCCACTTGAGAATACCCTCACCTTAAAAAAAAAAAAATAAACCAGTTCCTAAAGACTCTTCTTCTTATGTTATTTTACTTGAAGAAATTCTGAGTCTAACCCAAAAGCAAGAAAAACCGTGCATACATTTTGCTCAATAGGACATCATTTCATAATTGTCTGTGTGTTGTTTTTCATACAATGGGGAGTCAATTAGCTCTTTGTTATCGTAATACAACAGAAAATTTTACTCAAAGAAGAAGATTTTTACAATTTGGAAGAGGCATTGTAAGTCAGCAATAACTCTTAATGACATGGACTAGGACCTTTTAACCAGACAACTTTTAGGAATATATCCTGAGGTTGTTTCATCTCTTCTGCTTGACAATACCGACCTAAGCTGAGTATGACTCCCAATTACATTAAATTTCTCAAACCATGAGTTTTATTTTCTCCCAGAACAATTAGAATTAACCTGTCAGAGTACTTATTCTCATCAGAATTGTCTGCCTAAAAATTCCTGGTTACATTATGTTCTTCATCTAGCCTCATATTTCTCTCATCTGTTTTGTCAAAAATGTTTTTTGCCTAAGGGAAAAAAAAGAATTATAGAACAATCAACAGAGAAAGTCCTAATAAATCTGTGACTAAAAGCATCCTTGAGTGCTAACAAGATCCAGGTTTTGTCAGGCCACCATCATTTAGTGTATAAGCTGCTCTAGGTCACCATCCAAAAACCTCATATGAGTCTTATTGATTTTATCTTGGCTTTGTGTCCCTGACAGTTCATTTGAGAAGTAAAATTCTGTCTTCTGGGGATCATGGATAGTTGGGACTCATGTCACAGAAGACAAAAACTATAGACAGGAATAAGAGATAATGAAGTTCAGAAACAATAATTTCAACAGAAAGTTATAAACTTTCAAAAGCTCTTTTTGGTACAAGTCTTCCCTCTACCAGGCTAGACGCCTGCTTCATATATATATTCTTAATACAACAAAAATATTTTATTTATCTTATGCTATGTCACAATTATATCAAAAATAATTTGAAATTACAGTAACCACTTTGAAAATTTATAATATAAGTACAAATGTTCATCTTAGAAGTAACTCGGATAAAATGACCTTCTTATTCAGTGGTATATATCTTTTAAATGTCATAAAAAGATTCTAAATAAAATTCTGACTCCAAAATAACTGTATTAAAAACTCTTTGGTCATGGCTATTTAAATTTATTTATTTAAATTTATTTTAAATTTATTTAAAATAGCCATGGCCAAAGAGTTATTTTGGAGTCAGAATTTTATTTAGAATCTTTGACATTTTTATATATATATGAAAATTTAAAGACTATCACACTTAGTAATTTGCCAAAGCCTTGTTTTTTTTTTTTTTTAATTTTGTTTTATCCAGTAATACCTCACTACCAATTCCCTCATCTTTTTCTCCCAGACTCCATTTTCTAATCCTCAACCATTTTCCTATGGTTATGTCCCCAAATTACAATTTCCTTTAAAATCAAGTTGCCAATTTTAAAATATTATCCCTGGCAGGCAGATATAAAGGCATGCTCTCACTTTGTGTTAGAGGCAATTATTATGATTTCTCTGTATCCTACAGGAGAAGCATACATTTCCTGATGGATTTGGACTGTATTGGGAATCTAAAATCCCAATTTACCTGACCAATGTCAGATAATACCATTTAACTAGTCCTTCTTATTCTAAAGACTGGATTAGGGGGAAAAAAAGAAAAAAAAGAAAAAAAAGAAAGCAAAACATGAATAAAAGACCTAGAAAATAATATAGCTCTTCCTGAGAAACAATGAACAGAACAGGAGCTAAAGAAAGCACGATATGGGAAAAACTTTATTGATGGTTATACATCAACAATTATATATCAAGATTCGAATAAAGATTATTGGACCCATAAATAAGGAAACGATGTATTTATTGGATATTTCAGCAATAGATTTTCAATATTTATAGATAATATTGTGAAGAATATATATGAACATATGGAAATTTAGGAAATTATCAGGCCGGTTCTGCTATAATAGATCTCAATTCACCCTTAGGTTATCTTCACCATAGGAGGCTAACACAACCCAGATGGCAGAATTGATTGACCTCATTAGAACTGGTCACCTAGCCAAAGACAAGAGAACTTATATATACACAGAAAATAGCTAATCATTTGCCCATGACTTTGGGTTGTATTGGAAAGACCAAAGCAAAAGACTCTATTTTAAGTGAAATCATCTCTCCAGGCTTAAGTCCTTGTCTTCCCAAGTTTCTTCTTCCTGAAGGTTAAACTCTAATAGCTTGAAAGCATAAGAAAACAACCAGTGATAGATTAAGTTTTCTTTTTAGTAAAAGTTTGTGACTGACAAGTGAATATCTTAGAGATTCAAAAGGATAAAAAAGAAGCCCTTGAAGGAGAAGAAAGCCTCAGAGTTGAATAAGGATTAGGCTTACTTATTGGAAGATCTGACCAGTTTTACAATAGAAAAAGGCCTCAAACTTTCAGGGGCAAAATGTGGTGAACGTAAAGCATGAGGTTAAGGAAAGAACAAATATGATTTATAAGTTTGTTTTGTTTTGTTTTGTTTTTAAGATATTAAGAATACTGAACCATAAGAAGAGATATTAAATACTCAAGAGCAATAGGTTTCAAAACTAGAGGAAGAAGCTTCAGAGTTGAAGAGTGAGGCTTCTGAGGTTGATGGGGTAGAGATCATATACAGTCTGATAAAAAAGAAATCTAATTTCCAAATCATGAAACTGTGCTAAGTTAGCACTGTGATTTTGGAGCATTCATAGTGTCAACAGAGCAGATTCCCAAATGACTAATAAAATCCAGAAAAAACGGAGCAGCCAGGCCTCAAACACAAGGAACTAGTATACTTTCCTATTTCCTATTTAGTCTTTCCTTTACAGTCACTGGATATCAGCTGTGATATACATAAAGATTATCTAAATACAAATTTGAGTTTGTGCATATGCCAAAGTATTAAGAAAAAAAATGAGTCAGAAAATTCAGCAAATAAAAAATAACTAATATCTAAAGAAACAAGAGTTACTACAGAAAACCAAAACTTGAGAATATTAATTAATATCTTCATAGAGATTCAAAAATAAATTGCAACAACAAAAAATAACCAACAAATGTTCTTAGGAATAAAAAACAAACAAAAGTTCCTCTGAGTAGTAGAATGGGCATAGTTGAAGAGAAAATTAATAAAATGTAAAATCAAATTGAAGAATTATTTTATAATATGATGCAAATGAACAAACAGAACTAAATAAAAAAGGTTTAAAAAATATAAAGGATAGTTAAGGAAATTTCAACATCTGTTCAATAAAAATCCAGTTAAAAAAAAGAGAGAGAGAAAGAGAATGGAGGGAAAGAAATAATTAAATCAATAATTAAAATTTGCCAAAGCTAGAGAATAATTTGAATCTTGAGATTTAAAGTTCTTAAAGAGTACCAAAACTCTTTGTATAAATGTATAGATGTATAAATACTTCTAAACACTTGTAGACAGATGTTAGTGATATTCTGAACTTCAAGACAAAAGAGAAAGTAATCAAGGCATCAGAAAGAAAGGAGGAGAGAGAAGAGGTGACCTATAAACACAATTCATATTAGTAATAGGTTTTTCATTAGACACACTAGATGTTAGAAGTAAATTAGGTAATATCTAGAAGTTCTATAGGAAAAAATTATAAATGTAGAGTCCTATACTCTGTCCAACTAGCATTCAATTTTAAGAATAAAACAAATGCACTTTTTTATATAGTTTGGAATGAAAGAGAGAAAGTTTATAGATATTACAAAGATGCTGGAAAAATTTAAATGGATATACTCAGAATTTAATGTTAACCATAAAAGCTTACATAGGAACAAAATTTTCATACAAAAAGAGGAAAAAACATCATGTCAAATAACTAAAGATCAGGAAAGTAGGAGGAGGTAAGCAATAGTAAAGTACATAGAGCCTTTTAGAGAATTCAAAATTGTCCTTGAAATAAAAACAAACAAAATTTACAGAAAAGTTCTGGATATAAAATATAGGAAGATAATCTCTAGCAATTCTTTGATGGTTATCTGATAGTGACAAAGTATTTCAAGTAGAATATTTATTAAGGTTCTTTGCTAAGTTCTTACATAAAATCACCTACCCAGCAAAGATAAATTGGTCACCGTTCTTAATCCACACTACTGGGTAATTTTGACAAAATCTCTAAGATAGTCTTCAGCCATATTTCATCGGACAACTATTTAATTCTGGTAAAACTAGAACATGAGACATGGGTCTGAGCCCAATTAGCAGGACCTATTTAAACACATCAAAAGATCTTATATAATTAACCCCAGACAGAGGATTTTTACTGTGTACTAGTTATTGGATAGTTTTAAGGATAGAACAAAGCCTTTTCCTGTCAAAGAGTTGCATCTTACAGATGCAAAATAGCTAATAAATTTTATCTTTCCTACTTAAGAATACCAGATTATCTTTTTAGTGATAAAAGTATTCAATTTATTGAAATTGTCATTAAATAGTTCTACAGTGCATAGCCACTTTCTCAAAAACCCCACTGTTCATACCATCATCAACATTCAGGCAAAGTAGAAGGAACAAACAAAATTCTCTAAGGTAGCCAAGTTTTCAGAAATATGTGAACTGTTCTGGCCCAAGTTTTCTGCCTTTGCCTTGACTTTAAGGGCAATAATGTCAATTCCTTTGGAGCTCATTGATTTGTCTCCCTCTGAGTTAGTAACAGGCCCACCCTTGCCGCTAAGAATACTATTCCTGAATTTACACACTGTCATTTTGCAAGAATAGCCAAATATTGCAAGGGACTCTCCAGTCTTATCATCAACAGATTTGAACATCTTTACCTCAACATCCTTCTAAGCAAACTTTATAAAACCTAAAACCTGGAGAGATGATTTTCTGGAAAAGATATCAGTGAAGTGTAGTCCTTGATCCCTCATAGAAAGGACCTTAAAAGGTACTTTTAACAATTGATAGAGCCGTGAAACTCAAATAATTGATCCTTGGATCTGTGTCTCCTAACTAAAATCAATAACTATGGAAGCTTGAAACTGAGATCCTAAACATAATTTGTGACAATCTGAATCTACCTGTAGCCCAAGAATTTCTAGATGCTTCTCCTTCTAATCAAGTGCACAATGACACAAAGTTGACAGGTTACATCAACAATCTTTAAAACAAGACCATCTAAATGTCTAGAGTCTCAGGTTAACACATCCTCCTTTGTCCACACTCTAATTTTACTTTTCTATACTTCTTTCCACTTTGCCCAGTTAACATTCGTAGACTGCTGATAAAATAATATCTATGGTATGACCTTGTTTAAGACACTTTTCTTAAACCATTATTACATGCTTCTTAATTATTTCCAAAAGAGTTATATGTTATTATCCAACTCTATCATTGCAGTCTCACAGACTATGGCCACAGTGCTGTACTTTATAGACACTTAATTTGATATAAATTACTTGAAACTTTAGATGAAAATCAAATTGACATTACCTTGCCTTGTACTTTTCTGGTAGCTCAAATAACTTGACATCATTTACTCCAATGTCTGATTATGTAAAAACTGTATTCTAACCTCAGAATGGACAAATATTTATTAAAAAAATAAATAAATACTGCATTATCCATGGCAGCTGGGGACATAATAGGGTTAAATAATATTAGGGTCATTGTATCATCAGTAAT
>NW_011888901.1:1305399-1336989 GCF_000151845.1 Pteropus vampyrus
GTGCATGCTAAAAACAAGGCTAGATTACCTTGAAGGGACTGTTGATAGAAATAGAAACATAAAAGGCAATTCTGGTGAAAGCTGAGAAAAAAATGAAGAGCTGTAGATAAGGATTCTATCATCTTAGAAAATAAATATATCATCATGAACAAACGTTGGCAGAATTATAAACTTTAAATATGCTTCTGGTGAAGTCTCTGATAGAAATGAAAAACATGTTATTGGAAACTAGAAGAAAGGCATTTTTTGTTATAAAGTGCCAAAGAATTTAGCCAAATCATGTTCTAGAAATTTGGGGAAAGTAGAATTTGTGATTAACTTGGATATTTAGCAGAGATTTCTAGGAAAAGTGTTGAAGGTGATTTCTCCATATTGCTAACAGTAAAATACAAGAAAGAAAGAAATAGAAGGAATTGTTAAGCCAAAGAAACCAGAACTCAACAGATGTGGAAAATTCTCATTCTATCAATATTTCAAAAATTATTTGAAAATTCTCTGCAGTATTTCATTCTGGAGAGAAGACCAAGGATATTGCTAGACAATCACTGTAGAAGGAAATTCCCCACAGGTTTAACCATCCATCTCAGCTGAAGCCGTGAATAAAGATGGCAGTTAAACCAGCAAAAGTACTCCCAGCTGGGTCTAAAAGGGACAGATAAAATGGAACAGAATGAAGGAAGTCTGTTGGACTTCTGGAATTCTACATGATTGGACAATAGAGCTATCTGGCTGCATACATGCATTGTTCTTTAAGAAAAAGGAAGAATGACTCCAAAGGCTATTCAGAGGTTATCAGGGCGGCTACTCTAAACACAGGCTGTGTTTTTTATAGGCTGTTTTCTTTATAGATTCAGTGGGTGGGGACACTCTGCAGAGCTATTATAGTAAGACCACACAAAAGAATTGAGGGCTTGGGGCACTGCTAGGTCCATGGGGTAAAAATATATCCCATTGAGCCTGGAAGGCAGAGCCTCTAGCAAAGAGAATTATTCTTGATCCTTAAAGTATCATAGAGTTGGAGGAAGACAGAATGGTGAAGTAGAAGTTCCCAGTGTTAACTCCACATACCAAACACCAACAAAAGCAACAAATAGTTAACTACGAAAAAAAAAAAATACCTGTGAGAGAACTTCAGACACTGTGAAGAAGAAGGAGAAACACCACGAAGCACAAAACATAGAATGGTCATCTAGAAAAGCATAGGACACATTTTACTTGCATCACTCCACCCCCCAGTACAGAGCACCTCTGTGTCAAAAGGAATTTCCTCAGAAGGATTTCGCTGCATGAAGAAAAAGAAAGCAGTAGGATCATCTGTAGTTTCTACTGTCTTCACTGACACTGAACACAGTTGTCAGAACTACCTAGAGCCCCATCATTCTCTCCCTCCTCAACCACTATGTCCCTTCTCCAGGACTGCTGTGTTTGCTGTGCTGAGACCTGCCCCATGGACCCAAGTTACTGCTGCACTCTGTTCCCCAGGATCAAGATACCACAGTACCTCACCATCCATGGGACCAGAGCTGCCACCCTTCCCCTAACCCCAAGCCTCTGCATAAGTCCAGACTTTGACCTACCATCCTCAGAGCCTGTGCTGCCTCTGCACCCCAAACCCTGGGGCCCAAGGACCAGGCACCACTGCAGGTGTTATTCCTGGCCTGTACTGCTGTATATTACTCTTCCAGAGCACCGATTTATTGCAGTGAGGCAACGAGCCCAGGACAGGCTCCCTGGACTATCTGCCTACGCCTGGGCCTCAGGCATCGATGCCACCACGGCAGTAAGTGCATGTGTGCCCACACTCCATGCGCTCTGGCAGTTCCATGTGCCTCTGAATAACTCTTCCTATTAGACAAACTGAGACTGATACCACGACTGTATCAATAATGTAATTGTAACTGCAGAATGTTTTGTGACTCACATAATGCTTACTTCTACACCCAGAATGTCTCTCTTACGATTCTTGCCTTAAGATATTAAGCAATCTAAAGTCATTCGAAGTCTGTAATTCTGCCCTACAAACTTCTGAGCCTAAACCACAAAATAAAACAAAACAAAAAAACTAAGAAATGAAGGTATTCTCATTTCCACTCATAGAAACCTTTTCAGATTTGTCGTTGTAGTTTTCAGTATTGCTACATTAATAAAACACAGTTTGTTTAAACACCATATGTTTTTGAATTTGAAATGGGAGATTTCCAATTTTAAACTAGTCAGGGTTAATCACCAATTCTATTGCCCTCCCCACCCCCACGAAAAACATTTAAATATGATTTTAACATTATTAATTTTCTCTGTTTTATATAGGTTGTTTTTATCATTTTCAAATGCATAATCTGTAAATTGTGTTTAGATAACACATTTTATATCATTTCTATTTTTTGTAATTTATTTATATGTGTTATAGCATAGTATATAGTCTATTTTGTAAATGGTGGATGTTTATAAATAAATTTGTATTATTTTTTTTAAAAATCAATTTATATTTGTCTATCATTTATTTATATATGGATATATATGTTATCTATCTAATCTATCTTACAGAAAGAAGTGTAGTAAAATCTGCAAAACATTCCATTTTATAAATATTCAGATTTTTCATAAAGATTCATAAAGTTATAAACATCAGAAGACAGAAATCTCTTTGACCAGGTTAATTTTTTATTGAATTTCTACTAGAGTTCCCTTTCTTTTACTACATTTGGCTAAAATATCTTTGCACAGATGCTATTTTCAACATTATTAATGACAAGTTAATCTCATTTTTAGTTTTATTTAATTTACACAATTAACAATGTTTATGTACAACGAATATGGTAGCTACATTAGTTGCCAAACCAATAGCTATTCCATCATCCTTCCTTGCTAAAATAATCTAGATATTGTCAGAAATCAGGTAGTAAAATGTCCATTCTCAGAGGGTGCATTGCAATTGATCTTAATTATGGCAATCCCTTTCTTCACTGCCAGTGAGCTTTAGAAATTGTCCTGTGACCTAGTTTTCCAAATGAGGTGAAAAGAGGAATTTGCTTGTTAAATTATAGAAAAAATTTTTTCCCTTGATTTAAATAAATAGACCTTTGATTAGGCTCCTCATCCTACAAATACCCTCAACTAACTTCAGGGCCATTTTTATTAGTGAGTAATGACCTAATTCTTAGAGCTATAGAATCCATCTTGTTACCATATGAGAAAATCCAAGAAAATTGCAGAGAAGCTGATCAAGTGCCTTGAAATTATTTAATTATGGAATTGATCAGCCTTTAACTACCTACTGTGAACTTCGAATTATGTAGATATTTTCTCTTCCATTGACTTTATATTAGACTTCTTGGCCTCAGTTTTCTCATCTGTAAATATAAGCTAATAAAAGTATCTACTTTAAAGAGATATTGTGAGGATGAGTAAAATACAACAGGGAAAGCACTTAGAAAAATACATATTATATACAAAGTGCTCAATAAATGCTAGCTGTTACTATATTTTTGTTTCATAGTTAAACTTATTTTATCAGTTGCTCTGTTATTTTCAGTCAGATGCACATTAGCTGTTGCAACCATTGAATACTTCACACATGTAGCAAGATTACCTGCTGGCAGCTATGGATAATTAAGTTTCATGGCATATCCTATATTAATAGTTTAGGTTTAGATAGTTTTTCCTTTAATAACATTCAGCATAATTTTTCATCTAGCATTGTTAATTCATGTAAGGTATTTTATTCTTTACTTATGCAAAGCATTGAGAAACTAAGCACTTTCCCTCTCCAATAAAGCTAAGAAGAGTCTTGACCTCTCCCAGTCATTCTTTTCCAATATCATTCTGAAATCTGTGATGTTGTTGCCAAGGGTTTAATCCCTATTTGATAACATATTCATCTATTTTTTTGTAACTTAATTTAACTTTTTATCATTAAAAGTATTTTAGAAGTAAAATAGCTTTAAGACGAGATTTAAGATGCTCTCTGTGTATATGCAGCTTTGCCTGTGATATTCTGTACCTATGAACAAACCAGCATTATTGTCTCTCTTCCATTAAATTCTCTGGACTTGTCTTATTCTTGCACAGGCAATATAATCAGAAGTAGTGGATCCAGGCCTGGTTGTTACTTTGTTGTCAGCAAACGCCCATTTCCTTCTTTTAAAAATGATAAAGCACTTCAAAGGCAATACAGAGTACTATATGCCTCCTTCAATCTTTCAGGCAGTAAAACTGTACCACTTTAAGTGTAGAAATATAAACGCTGTGGTGAAATGGGTTAAAATCTGCACAGTATCATAACTTCTCATTTCTATTCTTCAATTAACATAAAAATAAATAACTACTTCAGAAGAAATAGATTTTTTTCTTTTTTTCTGAAGTCAGGCTATACTTGATGTCACCATATATCTCTTTTCATCTCAAATAAATTTTAGTATCTTACAAGCAAATGGGTTTGGTGAGAAACACTAAAAGGAGATTGAGCAGTCAAACCGAATTATTATATTTCTTACACCATACACCTTTTGAAGAAAGCTTGATTGCAGTGAATGTTTTGTATGTGTACCTGCCAGAAATGCCAAAAACCAAGAACCCACAAAATTTCTTTAGAGCTTTATTTTTATACTTAGTTTGATGGACAGTGTAAATCTCCCTTTCTACTATCAAAAGTGGCACACACACAAAAAAATCAAGATATTAAAATCAAATTTTAACAAATATGACTTTAACAAGATTAAGATATGACTCATTAATTTGATCTTGTAAAAAGTAGACAGCCAAAATGCAAAATTAATGGGGTGGAAATATCATGGATAATCAAAAGACACATTAGAAACCATACTTGAGCATCAGAGATGAGTGAGACTTCAGTTACAAAGAGCCATATTAGACTTAATCTTGTTGTTATTCCACCACATTTCCCTTTTTAAGCAATTCAGTATTAGCAAACTACATTGAATTTTAGATACTGGCAAATGTCTATGAGTTTGCCACCAACTCACTTTGTTTTTTTCTACCCTTTAGTATCTTTCTTAACATATAGTTTATGCCTGCTAGGGACTGAATGCTTGTGTCCCACCACAAACTTATATGTTGAGGCCTCTATCACCAATGTGATAATATTTGGAAGTAGGGCCTTTGGGAAGTAGTTAAGTTTAGATGAAGTCATGAGGGTAAAGCCACTGTGATGGGATTAGGGCCCTTATAAAAGGAGGAAGAGATATGAGATCTATTTACATGTTGGAACCAAGAAATGACCTCATGAAGACAAATCTAGAAAGAGAGCCCTCACCAAGAACTCTACTATTGTCCAGACTTCTAGCTTCCAGAACGATAAAAAACAAATGTTTGTGGCTTAAGCTACACAGCCTATGGTATTTCATTATAGCAGCATGAACTGGCTAAGACAATGCCTAAGGTGACATTTCCAATCCTCAAGGTTACAGTTTCCAAGGCCCCATCTACTTGCTAGAGCTTATAGCGCTTTAAATATTAGCTTTTATTTTCATTTTCTCCCTACTTTTTCCACTTTAATTCAACATTGGAAACCTCATACATTGCTGATGGGAATACAAAATGGGTTAGGCACCATGAAAAAACAGTTTGATGGTTCCTCAGAAAGCCAAACCTGGAATTACCATATGGCCCAGACTTCCAGGAGGTATAGACACAAAAGATTTTACAACAGGTGTTCAAATGAAAGCTTTTATACAAATGTTCATATCATGAGTATTCACAACAGCCAAATGGCGGAAACAATCTCAAATCCTTCCATGGATTATTAGACAAATAAAGAGTGGCACATTTATACGATTGAACATTCTCAATCACAAAAAGTAATGAAGTTCTGATATATGATATAGATACATGGATAAACTTCTAAACCAGAGGCCAAGTTAAAGAAACCAGGAACAAAATGTCACCTGTTTTATATTTCCATTTATATGACATATTCATAATAGATAAATCTGTAAAGATGGGAAGCAAATTGGTTGTTGCCAAGAGTTAGCAGGGGAGGGTAAGGGGAGAGATAGCTTAATAAATAGAGGGTATTCTTTTGAGGTGATGAAAATGTTTTGGAACTAGATACGGGTAATGATTACACAACATTGAATGTACTAAATACCATTGAAGTCTACACTTCTAAATGGTTATTTGTATGTTTTGTGACATTTGCCTCAATGAAACAATATGTGTGTGTGTGCGTGTATGTATGAATTAAAACAGAATTTTTCTGGTCTAAAAAACAACTAAATTTTGGAATACCACACATGAAAATCGATCCAATTATGTGTAATAACATACTATGTTATGTAATTGGTTTTACAAGACAAGGGAAGAGTATTATTTAATAATAGATGCTAGGAATAATTAGTTTTTCATAAATGAATTTTCTTTAACTGAAGGCTATTTTAAATCTATTCTTTTTTGTTAAAGATGATAATTCTGAGAGTTTTAAGCAATATAAATAAATCTAGAGTAGCATCGTTTTATGTCTCAATAACTATAAATATATTATCTTATCTGATTCCTTAGTTGTCACCTGAAAATCTAAAGATTCTTCCTGATGTGTGAGAGGAGAGAAATGCTTTATACTGAGTGGAAGGATGGCCACATAAATATAACTTAAGAAGAAATGCATTTTGATGTCCTCAGCACTCTGTGGAAACGAACAATGCCTCATTCTATTACAGAGAATAATAAACATCTCTCTCTTCCTTTTGCAATGATCAAAAAAATTGGGGATTTACATGAAAAGTGTGAGGAAACTAAAACAGTGCCTTGATTTATTTTTTATCTTTACTCTTTCTCTAAACTCTTGGCACTAGCTAGTACAGTAAGATTGTACTAGATATGGCTTCTATTTAGCAAAGGTAGTTTCTCTAAAGCTGAGATAGTCAACAGACAAAAATCAACAGCTGCATGTACTTACTTAAATTAAATAGTGAAACTTAAATAAAATTAAAAATTTGGTTCTTCAGTTACACTAGCCACATTTCAAGGGCTTAGTAGCCACAGTACAACAATACAGTATAGAATATTTGCATAATCACAGAAAGTTTTGTCAGGTAATTGTGCTAGAGGTAATTTTCAAGATATGACAATAGCCAAGAAATATTTCTCTATTAATTTAAACCCAATTAATTAGTTAAATTATGTTTTATTTATACAAACTCAAATACATCTATTCAAGCATTATAAAATTTTATAACAACTATCTTACTCAAAGGGAAAATATTAAAATCATTCCCTTTGAGAAAAGAAAGGATTGATATAAAGTGACTTATTATTATAACAATAAACATTCTCTAGTTAACATTTTTGAGTCACTAACATGTAGAATAAGGCAAGAAAAACAAATAAAGGAATTAAAAAGGGAAAAAAACAATCAAATCATTTCATATGTACTATGATATGTATAAAAGAATATGCAAAGGGCTCTATAAATATCATTTTTATTTAAAAAGTGTGAAAAATATTGAATTAATATATTTAAAAAATGATTGTCTTTCTTTCTAAAGGAAGAAGTAGAAATTGAAATTGAAATATCTGATTTCTAATAGTATCAAAATAAAAATACCTAGGAATAAATCTAAACAAATATACACAATAATTTTATGAAAAGAAAATACAAAATTACTGAGAATCATTAAAGATCTAAATAAATGGAGGAATATACAATGTTTCTAGGCTGAAAGAATCAATGTATAAAGACGGCACTTATCCCCACATTGAGCTCTAAATACAAAGCAATCCCAACAAACATCCCAACAATTGACATGTGTGTGTATTTAAGTCAACAATCTGAATTCTAACATTTTATAGAAATGAAAAGATACATTTAATGAAGAAGCAAACAAAGAATTTATTAGTTCCAAAACTTATAAACTTATAAAATTATAGTAATTTATATGAAGTACAATTATGAAGAAGCATAAATAGAAAGATATAACAGAACTAGACCTAGAAGCTGACTGACGTAAATAGGTAAATTTGGTAAGTTTTTAACAATCTTCATTATAGAAGATTATTTCAGAATATTCACTATCTAGCCACCAAATATTTGACATACTGTTTCTCCCACCAACAAAATGTATTCACGCTGAATGTTCAGTCATATCAATGAACTCAAGCAGCATTATCTCTGGGTGAGGTAGGCTATAACTTGAATTGCAGATATGAATTCTATTGAACTAATAGCACAAGGTATGTTCTCTATACAACTAATATACATTTGTGGTTTAAGAAAAGTCTAATAACAAAAACTGCAATTTAAGAAAGAGAAAAATATGGAAATACAAAATTCATTGGTCTGTATCAATTCTAAAACTTCATTCAGCAAACATTCCAAGACTCCCTACCCCGCTGAGATTTGTGGTTAGGAGTAACCTTTTAAGATCTAAATTCCACTTCATTTAAGGAGTATCTTAGTACATTGTGTGTGTGTCTGTGTGTGTGTGTGTGTGTGTGTGTGTGCGTGTGTTGCCCTGACTTCATTGTCTGTGCTATCACCTGTCAAAAAACTGTGGAGTCTGAGATTCTACTATACTTGCAATTAAACAAGTTATCTTACTATAGCTTTATAGATGTTGGCAGAAAGCATGAGACTCGTTGGACAGAGACAAAGAATTTTATTATTCCCAGCAATAGCCCTAGCCAGAATATCTGTATGTTCATGGGCCTGTATCCTAAACTCCAGTTCCCACAGGGTAATGCAAAGAGGGCCAGATGATCCTTGAACACACTGTTGGTTACATTATAGAAGAAAAACCATGAAGTTAAAGAAATAATGTCTTTTATAAAAGGCAGTAAGATTCCTGATTCAGAGGGAGACATTTGATTATGCTGGACAGTGTAGCTTCTTACCTATTTAATCTAATGACCATTGGTCATTAGCCACATGTATAGATATAGACATTCATTTTCTCTTTGGATTTGATGCGGATTTTCTGAGCCTATCAGTTTTGTGGAAGACCAATATTCTTACCCTTGAAAAAAAATTATTCTACTGTTAAGATTCCCTGGGTATTTCAACTCATTCAGATATTTTAACCATTGCTATCTGGATTTACTCTAGATTTGATATTTGCCATTATGCTGAGCTCTAATTAGCCTTTGGTGCTCATAGGTTTTCTCAATTTTATCTTTACTATTTAGGATTAATAAATAGCCACATCCATCTTTCCAAGTTCCTAAATTCTTGACCTCTTTCTATTCCATTTATTTTTTTCTTGAATGTGGGATATTTTAGTTTTATGCGTATAGTAACCCTATCAAATGCAACCAAACAGAAGTCAATATACACGCACTATTACCAATCTGTTTTCCAACCTCTATTCCTAAAAATATAATATATATTAGGTATGTTATATATATTATGCAATATATGACCAAAATGTTAACTGGTATTTTGTGTCTCCATTCTATGGATCGCCATGTTTCCAACTCCCAATAATAAATTTCTTTCTACTTGAAACCAAACCAATTATATGTTGTAGTTTATTATTATTATTATTATTATTATTATTATTATGATAGTACCCTAGTTCTAGGTACCAGCTTCTATAACACATTCTGTAACATTTTTGTAAGAAACAATTCTTGAAATCTCAGTTGTTTAAAGCAATGATTTCTTTCTCACATATCATATGTCTACTGGATAAGGGTGCTGTTTCTAGTAATCTCTTGGCAATCTAAGCATACAAATCAGTTATTGTTTTGAATGTTGCTGGACACTGATTAGATGAAGCAAAACTTCAGGAATGGTATAGCTCTTGAATTGGCAATTAAATATTCTAACAACCCAGGGGAGACACATTTGTTTTTCTTTTAACTCGTAGTCCTAACTAGTCATATACCTTACTCGACCACATGGGGTCAGCAAGTACAACTGGTCCATGTGTCTAGATAGTGAATATTCTGAAATAGCTGGCCAACGGAATTAATTATATTCACATTGCCCTGCAGCTGTGGTCCTCAACTTGAAGCAACTTTGCCTTTCAGGGGTCATTTAGCAATATGTAAAAAATATTTTTGGTTGTCACAGTAAGAGAAGGCTGTTCCAAGAGCATCTAGTGAGTAGAGGCCAGGGATATTGCTAAACATCTTACAATGCAGCTCCCACTCCAGCAAAGATTATCCAGCCCAAAATATTAATAGTGCTGAGGCTGAGAAATCCTGCCCTAAAGATCTCATCCAATTGCACTGAAATATATGTTTAAGAATGTTAATAACGTCATTGTTAATCACTAGCAAATAACAAAACAAACACACCAAAAAACTGGGCACAATTTAAATACCAGTCAATAGCATAACAAACAAACAAACAAATAAATAAAACCTACAAAAGAAACCAGTTATACAGAATAACGCCAATGAAGACCACAAACAGAATACTGAGCAAAAGAAACGAAGTTATCTATAAACATACACAGTATATTCTACTTACATTTAAATAATAAGCAAAAGTAAAAAGATTATTTTATAAGTGGAAAATTAGAAAAAAAAAATGTAGGCCATGATTAACATCAAAGTTGAGATGTTTTCACTGAGTGGAAAATAAAAAGCATGTGATGTAGGAGGATTATATGGTAGAGGGCCTTCCAAAGTTCCAGGAAATTCTGTGTCTTCATCTGGTAAGTGGTTGTGTCGTTATTCACTTAATAATGGAGGAGGAGAGAGTAAATCTACTAAATCCAGTGACCTGCCCCCTTCCACATTGGGTTGGTATGTTCTGCCACTTGATCAGACTAAAGGTTTAGCTGAATTCTACTGCTGAAAGATTGTTGCTTCTGCCACAGATGCCGATGACTATCAAGGTATGCATCACACCCAAGGCCTGAGTAGAATACTTTAACAGAGATAGAATAATGAGGCAGAGGTTTGGACATGGAGAGAGATAAGCTAAAGTGCAAGTAATTGACAATAATAGGCATTTTAGGAGTTAATCATTACTTGCCTTTTTCAGATGTGTCTCTTTCAAATGGTTCCCTGAATGATTAGAGGCAGAAGACAAGTGTGGCTGCTACAAGCTCTTCTTTTCACTCCTGTGACATGCATAATCTATACAACAGAAATCAACATGATTAAGTAGTATAGTTAAGTAGTATAGTTTTTGCTGCTTTCTATATACATAACCTAGGGAAAATTAACAACATCTAAGTCTTTATTCTACCTGTAAAAACTACACATACTAATATTCACTTATTAAGACTTTATGAGTTAATGATTAAGAAACACCTAGTATGATGCCTGGCACAAGATAATTACTTAATAAGCAGCAGCATCTGCCATTATTGTCATTAACAGTATCATTGTTATTATTAGTCATCATAGTACCTTATGGTGTTTACTAATATGTTCTCTGCAAAAGTCTGTAAAATGCTTTGGTGGACTGATCTAATATACCATGTATTTTTTTTTTCATTTTTTGTTTTTTATTTTTTTATAGGCAGGGCAACCCTTGGTTGACCTCACAGATTGCAAGGATCTTGTCAGTTTACAATCCCTTATTTTTTATTTTTTTACACCTATAGCACCTGGTCTTCTGCGGTGGTCTCTCATCCAAGTACTAACCAGGCCCGACCCTGCTTAGCTTACGAGATCAGACAGGATCGGACTTGTTCAGAGTGGCATGGCCGTAGATTATACTGTGCATTTTATCTTTATCTATTCCTTGTTATTTTTCTTTTCATCTGCACAATTGTGAAAGCAAGAGAAATAAAGAGGGAATTACACTTTTGCAGAAAACACTAGAAACAATTATTTAATTATACAAAAGTACTTTGATTCATAAACTCAGCAGTAGAAAACAATGCAGATACCACTGTACACCTATTTTAATGGACAAAATCCAGAACACTGACAACATCAAATACTGGCAAGAATGTGGAGCAATGGGAGCTCCCATTAATTGTTAATGGAAATGCAAAATGGTACTGCTGCTTTGGAATACAGTTTAGAGTTGCTTACAAAACCAGTTTTTTGCCATACAATCCAGCAATCACACTCCCTGGTATTTACCAAAAAGAGTTGAAATTTTCTATCCACACAATTACCTTTTCATGGACGTTTATAGAAGCTTTATTCATAATTACCAAAACTTGGAAGCAACCAAGATTTTCTTCAGGAAGTAAATGGATAAATAAACTGTGGTACCTCGGGACAATGGACTATTATTCTGCACTAAAAACGAATGAGCTATCAAACCATGACAATACATGGAGAAATCTTAAATGCATATTAATAAGTGAAAGAAGCCGACTTGAAAAGGTGACATACTATATGATTCCAACTAAGTGTATGAAATTCTGGAAAAGATAAAACTACAGAAATAGTGAAAGGATCAGTGGTTTCCAGAGTTTGGGGTTGAGGAAGGGATAACTAGACAGAACAGAGAATTTTTAAAGCATTGAAAATACTCTGTATGGTGGATGTCATTATATATTTGCCCAAGCCCATAGAATGTAAAACACCAAGGATGAAACATAACGTAAATTATAGATAGATTTTAGGAGATAATTATGTGTCACTGTAAATTTATTAATCATAAAAAATGTACCACTGTGGTGTAAGATGTCCATAGTGGGTGAGATTTTGTGTATGTCAGGACAGGGGTACATGGGAATTCTCCATACTTTCTGCTCAATTTTGCTGTGAACCTAAAACTACTCTAAAAACAAAGTTTATTAATTTAAAAAGAAAAAGAGTACTTTCGTTGAGCTGAACTAAATTTGAAAAAAAATTAAAATCTAAGTTAATTAGATACCTTTATTGATTCTCATAGCATGATATATAGAATAAACTGTTCCAGTGAAGAATCATAGAATTAATCATATGGAAATGAAGCAAACAGAAAGTTAATCTAATATTAAATTATGTGAAAAGTTTCTTATTCCATAAAAGCAGACCGAAGAATGCTGACACTTACTCCATTCATCTTGCTTCTTTGTAGAGAGATGTGCATAATTAAATTCAAGTTGTCAGTATTTCCAGAAATATGTACCTAAATAAGATGTTTTTTGTTCATTTTGTCTTTTTGATAACTTCATGAAAAGTTATTCAATTAATTAGGCTAACACTCCACCATAATGAGAGACATCTCTATGTAAGTTACTATAAGGCAGAAGTAACTAAATCAGACTATTGGAGTTGGCCTCTGAGCCAAGTTTTGACAGAATTTTTGATTCTCTCTCTCTCTCTCTCTCTTCTTTTCCTTCATGGAGTTTTGACTTGCTCAAAATGTAACAATGAACCAAAAGAGGCTACATTTACTTCTGTTCCAAAAAAGAAAAACACCTGGAAGTGGGAAAATATACCATGGTGCATGTCTGATCTATCTGATACATGCTGTGCCAGTTCTAATTCATTGCCTCTATTTCAAAGCTCCCCTTTTTTGTCCTACTTTGCAATACTGAAGGTGTACTCTGTAGACATTTGTTTTGCAGCTGTCTCAGCACTAGGCTTCGACACTAGAAAGAGCTGAATGGACACTGCAATAGGAAAGGGTTTCTTGTTTCTGGTGTGCCATTTTTGAGGGCACAAACGCTAGCAAATCAGCATATGGGAGGTCTACTAGTACTAATTTCGGGGACCTTCATAGGTGAGCTATGACTCTCATCATCCAGTGGGTTTTTACCAAGCGGCAGGCCACTCCAACATAAGTTCTGGCTTCCTCACTTCGGCTAGTTTCTTTTTTCTCTGGGAAGCTGGTGTTCTAGTGGCAGCCACACACTCTCCAAAGAGATCTGAATTTAAGATGGGGGTGGGGAGGTATTCTAAGTCTGTTTCTTTCTTGTCCGTGTTCCCTCAGCTCTTAGCATAGTAGTAGCTGAGTTATTCATTTGCTACTTCTCCAAATCTTATAGTTTTCTTTTAACCTTCAATTCTGTATGTAAACCTAGTTAACAATTCTGTATATAAAATTTCCCTCTTCAATATCTCAGTGTTTTCTCTGACTGGACTCTGACTAATACACATTTATTAAATATAACTTCCTAAGTGCTTAGCAATAGAAAGTTCAATTATGGTGGTATGAGCCAAATTATTTTTGTTTGTGGAGGCTAGGGCAAAATGCTTATTCTTCCTTAATGCTGCTTGATAAAAATGCAACTATGTAAATTGAGCATCCACGCCATCAGTGAGGACTAATAAAAATTCAATATATCCAAGGAAATTTGTTCCAACTCTTAGTGGTGTGTGTGTGTGTGTGTGTGTGTGTTTACCCACTAACTTTTTAATATCTTGACATTACTATATATTCTGTGGTACTTACTTATAATTCTATTTCCTTTATAACTAAAATTGGAAAAGAAAATTATGTTGAATTAATCCAGTCACTACAATATACATACACTGGTTTTTAAAATTTTCGGTTTAATATCTCACTTTTTACTAAAACAAGAATTGCATTGTACTTCACATGTAGAAGTCAAGCAGTAAATCTTTGAAAATAAATGCATATTCTGTCTAGTGGGAAGATAAATTGTAGAATTCTCAATACTTTTGCTGCTGATTATTCTATGTATATATTTCCCCAAGATAAAACCGCTAAACATTTGTTAGAAGAATTTTAGTGTATGGTTATAAGTCTTCTAATAGAAGAGAATTTTCTCAAAAATTTATGCTTTATTTACCACCTAGTACCTACCTGCTAAATGGTTTATCTCACTTGACTTAGCACTGTAAAAGGAGTTTCTTGATGTACTTAAAATTCAAATCCCCTGAATTTTCTCTTATTATTTATTATATATTAGTTCATTCTTTGACCTCCTAACCCTTGTTTTCTCAATTTACTCTGCTTTAGCTTACACATTATCTACATCCTGAATTAATGTCCTTGTTATGGCCCTCACCCTACTGTGTTCAATGACTTTAAAATTTTTAGGAAGATTGTAATATATAATGGGAAAAAAAGAACTTTCCTATTTTATGTTCTAAAATATGTTTATATCCTGACTGTTTCTTCATTATTATATTATTTTGATCAGGTTACTTAAACATTCTGAGCCTTTCTTTAGATAAAGCTAAAATGTGGTCCAAGTGATATTTAATTA
Organism: Pteropus vampyrus; assembly: GCF_000151845.1. Lineage (NCBI taxonomy): Eukaryota > Metazoa > Chordata > Mammalia > Chiroptera > Pteropodidae > Pteropus > Pteropus vampyrus. The sequence goes on from NW_011888901.1 coordinate 1,320,435, forward strand.
TATAATAATATTAGTCAGAGTTCTGCCAAAATAACGCTGTGTAACAAACGCTCTCATAATCTCAACAAGCATTTACTTATTAGTCAAAGCTATGAAGGTCTTCTGGGACAGTTCTGCTTAGGATGTGGTTCAAGTTAGCTTCATGTCTTTCACTCTGGGATTTGTAGCTACCCAGGCATAATCTTATTATGCTAAATGCTAAAACCCAAGAGATCATCCTAAATCAAAGTTAACATATTTAAAGATTTTGTTTACATGACTTTCACTAATATTCCATTGGCCAAAACAAGCTATATGATTACCTCAAAGTCAGTAAAACAAGAATGTATACTTCATGTATTCTTCAAGCAAGCATGGCAAAGACACATAGCAAAGTATATAGATATATTAATCTGTTACGGAAGGAAATGAAGATTCGTAAACTGCAATCTAATCTCCCATAGTCTTCCTTCTTGTTCATAAGAATTAACTTCCCTGTCATATGTAAATCCCTCACCCCAAACAAGAAACATCCATAACATCAATGCTATTCAATAATTGCATGAATATCTCAAGATTCAGAATCTCATGCTCTGCATCATGACTATATGCAGTGTCTCTTCTCTTGGAAACCTATGAAGTAAAAAGACAAGTTAGCTGTTCTCCACACCTTAAGTAAAACAAGAACAGGACAAACACATAACAGTCCAATTTGGAAAGGAGTCAAGGAGGTAAATTGAAGAATGATTCATAACAATTCTGAAATTCTTCTGGGCAGATATTGAAGTTTCCCTACCTAGATTGGTAGTGATGCCTCCTGATTAAGCATCTATTTTGCTTCTTTTGAATAGGTTCCAAAAACTCTCTGCTCTGCACAATGAGACCATGCTTGTTATATGATATAGACTTCTATATATATATATATACATTACCTCTATTGCTCACATCTACCTACAATCTTGCAAAAGAGCAGATAATTTTCTTTTGGGACACCAGCTACAAACAAGATTGTGCGTATGTGTATGTATTACCATAAGCCTGTTAAAATGTTTTCTTTCTCATAAATTTTCAGGAAAATGCAAACAAACCAAAAACATAAAAAAGTGATAACATTATCACCTATCCATTTGTCAAAAGTAGTTTATATCTGGTCTTGTAGAATTTGCAGGGAAACTGTCATTTACATCATTGATAAGCATGAAAATTGCTAAACCCTTCTGGAGAGCAATTTGTCAGTATCTACAGTAAAGCATATGTCTCCTTTGAATAATAGCTGGGAATTCATCCACTGGATATACCATCAAAAATGTAAACTTATTTATATGAACACTTTATTTTAGCATATTGAAATAATAAAAATTTTAAAATAATCAAATTTCCATTAATTTGTTACTATCTAAATATAACATGCTACCTACAGTAGAAATCTCTGCAATTATTGAAAGCAAAGAAGATCATTATTTGCAGACATGAGAATATGTCTGAGCTATATTCTTAGCTAGAAAAGAAAACAAAGAACAATGTGTAGTAGGTAATTTCTTTTATATATTAAAAGAACATTTGAGAACTTATTTTTTGACAGATAGACAAATACTCACACATGTTTTTATTATGCTAGCAGGATACACAGTCATATGTTAACAAAGGTTGGTTTGGGAGATAGTTACTATTATTGTTTTTTATGACTTTCAACTTTTTTGAAATTTTTTACAATGAACAAGTGTAAGTTAAAAAATGAAAGAAAAAATTAAAAAAGAAAGTCATTCTGCTATGAGGAATTACTTAATGATTAAGAAAATATTGATATATGCTAAGTAAATATACAGAGTTTAAGAATTTCTAGAATGAGGATAGTGGATGTAAAATAGAGCATCATAGAAAAAGCTGACTTTGGACTGGATGTTACATGGTGTATCAGCTGAAGAGATGATGGTGACCATTCTACTCAGGGGACCTCCATAACCTAAGCAGGTTAGCATAGTAACTGGGTGAGATACTTATGAAGTCAATATGAGCTTAATTCTCAGCTCTAACATTTATTAGTTGTGTGAACTTAGGCATGATTTTTGTTGTTTTTGTGACTCAATTTCCTCATCAGTAAAATGCAGTCAATGATAATAATACCTATATTGCAGAAGGTTTGTAAGAATTAGATGGAATACTACACAAAAAAGATTTTATGATGGTGCCTGGCAAGTAGTAAGCCATAAATAAATGTTAAGTCATATTATTGTAATTTGCAAGATTAAAAAAAAACATTAATTGTAACAAGAGTGAGTTATGTTTTTAAGAACATCACTGACACGGTACAAGGAATGAATGAGGCTCAATAGAATTCTACTGTATTTCTGTTAGTGCTTTAAACATTTGCAGCTCTTCTCTTATCCCCCAAAGAAGTCTTTCTTTTCAGAATATCAAGAAAATAGAAGCCAATCACCTCTGACTGATAGGTCAAGTTTTTTTCACCATCTTTCTAATGGAAATTAATAAAAGTATACAATTCTGTGGACTCAATACATTTGAAGAAAAATATTAAGAATTTGGCTAATTAATTACATCCAATGAAAACTTTTCTCCCTGAACCTTGTGTTTGTTCTCTCTATATGAGTAGGTGAATTTACTTATAAGACTAAATATGTGAAACCACTCCTCATCTCATATATTAATATTAATTTGGAAAAATAGTCCAATTGTTCATATATGTTGATGGTGCATCATTCTGGTTCCTGTCACCTAAAACCAAGCAAAGACAAGCTCAGTAAAATTCAGATTTCTTTTGCCCTTGTATCCTTTGCCTTCCTTGTTCTTCCAAATACATGCTTCAGTAGAATTGTAAGCCATACTCTTTGCTTGTACAAACCATTGACGGTTTTGCGCAGTCACTTTGCAGCAGCCTGCCACATACTATACAGAAGCTATCTTTCTTATTCTCACATGAAAATAAAATTTTAAACATTAGTAATATGTACATGTAGATCAGCAATTTCTTTACAAATAAATCTTCTGTCAAATAGAAAGAAAAAAGACAAACAAACAAACAAAGCAAAGAAACAAAGAAGGAAAAGAAAGAGGAAAGGAAAAAAATCTAATTCAGACATGGTAAAGAGAGATTTTATTCGATAGGATTACTGCAAGGGAGAAAGGGACCAACGAACTAGGGGAAGGAGAGCTACTGCGATAGAGAGGACATTCCGACTATAAGATATGTAAGTGTCTCAAAAGTTCCACAAAAACAGTTTTTTATTTTTTGTTTCCTTTCACGGAGAGGAGTGAACAATGCTAGAAAGAACTGTATATGGGGAAGTGGAATGAAAGGGTGTGTTGTGATTGGACAGTAGATCAGATATTGTTTTAGTTTGAGAACAGTTTATTCTCAGGAGGGATTGTTAAGGAGGGATTGTATGCTGGCTCAGGCTTGTGGGGAGCAAAGTTTAGAGAACTGGGGGCAAGAAGGAAGCTTAACTGAACTTTGGTTAACAAGCTGTGGAAATAGATAAAGACCTACGAAATGAGATTAACAAATGCTATATTCAGAATTTGCTATAGCAAGGTAGTCAGCCACCATCACTTGGGTTTGGCAGAGGCTCAAAAGCGGGCAGAGGAATGGGAAAACTTTATAGTGGAAAAAAGGGAAGCTTTAGTTTTGACCTGAGTGGATGCAGTTAGCATGGAAAAGCTGAAAGCAGGCTAACTAGAAGTAAGATATCCGTGAGATTAATTACAGGTGCATATTTGGCTTTCTCTTCTTGGTCCTAAGTTGAAAAGAAAAACAAAACGTAGGAATACTATCAGTAATTCATCAACTCCTGGCCATGTTGGCCCAATTGTTACAGAAGTTATTGTTTAGCTTCCTGGGCTGTCACTGAAAACAGTAATCTGGTTTCCTGAACTTCTGACTTAGAGCAGGCTGGCTTCCCATGTTGCTGTAGGTAAGGGCTTGGTTTCCTCATCAGGTTGCCTTGTATTGTGGGTCAAAGTTCTATTTTTATGTATGGACTAGCCATTGTTCATTTGTATATTCTTTCTCTCAAAGCATTTTATTCTGATCAAGTAGTAAAAAAAAAAAAAAAAAAAAAAAACTCAGCTCAACTGATACGGGAAAAAGCATTTGACAAAATTCAACACCCTTTCATGATAAAAAAAAAAAAAAAAATTCAGCTAATCATTTATTACGATAAGAATGAGGATTTGGAGGGTCTATATTTGGACTTGTCATAGGTAAACTAAGGATAATATCTGGAAATCTTATCTAAGTCATAAGAGGGAAAGGTGGTTTTTCTCAGTAGCCATTTTCAGGAACACAAAAGGGTGGGGAGAATTTCTTAACTTTTACAGTTTCACAGTTTACAGCATCATAAGACTCAGGTAAAATTCAACATTCTCACCCCTGACCATTATTTACATAACCATATCCATGTGAGTAGATATGTAAGTGTTAATTATAGACATAAACACCTCACAAAAGTTAATCTGAATATCTCTATCATATGGATATACATGATATATATATGATATAGATGTATATAATATATTTCATATGGATATACATAATTGACATATAATATATTATATATATATACACAGATATATATGTATATTACATATATATACACATATATATATATAATCTAAAAAGAGAAAATATTTCATTTTGAGTCTTTTATTTATGTGTTTGGTTTTTGAAAAAGATTAAATATTCAGGGACATGTTAGGGCTTTTCATTGTTCCTCCCAATGTGACATTAATATAGAATTTGAAAAAGTTTAGAAAGTGTTACTCACTTAACAAGATTTGCTGCATTTTATTAGTTGAATATAAAGTCTTTAGGTAATCATGAATATAAAGATTCTTTCCCAAGTTACTGAGATTAATAGATATCCTATCCCACATTCGACAATGGTGTGATTTCTCAGGCTTTGATCCCTTTACTCTTAGTATTGAAGGCTCAGATATCTTTTTATTCAATCCTTAGTTTGAATGATTGTCTTGCCACAGTCTTGTAAACCTTTAGGGAACAATGATTGGAACAGCTATAACAGACGCTATACTTTGGGATCTAGCAATATTGCATTATAATTCAGAGCTAAAAAGAAATGCAGAGAAGATTCATTTACAGGATTGTTCATTATCACTCCCATTGATTTCCTTAAATTTAACTGCATGTGGCCATATGAGTCACTAGTAGAGCCTCAGGAAATTGTGATTGCCTTGTATGTGTGGACATCTCTTTGATCACCTGAAAATGAAATAAATTAGATGATGGCATTTCCATTGTTGCTCTCTCACTGCTTAATCTTTATTAGAGTGGTATACATATATCAACCCCTTTCAATCTTAACTCAATGTGAAGCTTTCAAAATTAAGCCATAAATCATTTTGAATAAGGAGCCCAAAAAAGAAAAACAGCATTATAAAATTTAATTTTGCAAGAGTCTTCTTTAGAAATGTGAAATATAAAATGTATGATATGAAACAGCTAGTGGACAACACAAGGTCATGTGAAAGCAAGAATGGGAGGAGTGGATCAAAGAAATCTATTCTGGTGTCCCTAGTGTTAAAGGGACTTAATTACTATAAGATATAAGATACTAGATAAGCTCCCTCTCTCCCCAACATATGTAACTATGCCAGTTTAAATGTTAAAGTATATCATGTATATATGAAAACCCTCAAATATAGATAAGGAAACCAACTGGAATCATCTGTAAATTATTAATCTTTTTTATATGAAGAGTTGTTGTTTGTTTTAAATCAGTAGGACTCCATAAAATGAAGGACTTTAACAGAAAAAAGAATTTCATATAAATATTGTAGTGAATAGTCAAGGCCAAAATATGGGCATCTTTAGGACGCGATCAAGGAGGGGTAAAATAAGTAGTAGAATGGGTAAATGAGAGATACCAGAAAAATTTTACAAGATATTAGCTATAAGTATTAAGAGAATTTTGCTATTAGTTTTGAATCAGATTCTAAAAGAAACCAAGGGCTAATTAATTAGATGTTGGAAAAGTTGAGAACTTTGGCAGCAAAGTCTAGTTTAAAAATACAAACTTAAACCATGTTTCCTGTGTAGACAAGAAGGAAGAAGCGGAAATAGAATAAGTGGGAGCATAGATAGGTATATCTGTTCCAAATTCTGCATTTGTTCAATTTGTCTGTATAAATGCATAGCAACTAGAATGGCCTAGTGCATTTTTATAGTTTTTTTTTTTTTCCTACCCTCCCAAGGATTCAGTTGTTCCACTGAATAACAAAACTGTTACATCATTATAAATGTTACATGTGACCCACCTGTATCCCTTTATCTTTACTAATTTTGTACAACCTCACCTGACTTCCACCTACTAGAAATTATATTTCTTTACTGAGAACTTTCTCTAGCTAGTGAGCAAGTTTCATCAACCTAAGCATAGGGCTGGTTGTGCTGAGGAATTAGTACACTTGGAAGCAGTGCTTAACCAATGACTAAAGGGAAGCAATGAAAAAAATGCACCAATCTCAACTATTGTGTGGGATAACTTGGAAGCATGATCTTTGCACTGGATCCTAGGGTTTCCCCAGCAGAATTAAACTTCAGTGATCCACAGTGGTAGCTGGCTTGATAACGTACATTCTCTTACTTGTTTTATTTCCCATTTCTTACACCTTTCAAATAAACTGCAAGAGGCCCTTGCATCAGGTCTATCATTGGGGAACACAAACTCAGAGAGAAATCAATTGAGCAAGTTATTTTTATATAATGTAAATATATCACAGTTTAATCCTTTTATTACAAGGTTGCTGCCACAAAATAACCTGTTTGATGAATGAATCTCTGAAATCTCTGCTTGGAATGAGAGAGAGAGAAAGAAAGAGAGGGAGAGAGAAGGAGAGAGAGGGAGAGAGAGTCAGAGTCTAGGTGCTTCAGCGAATTTAAGAAAATAAGACTTATTCTAGCACAGCCATTTTCAGGAAGCAAGGGATGCTGTGAGCAGCAGCTCATAATTGAAGTTAGTGATATGGGCACATGTACCAAGCCATAGTTTTGGCCTCCACTCCATAAGCACTGCACAACTGGCTAGGCTTCTGGAGGAGCCTAATGTAGAAGGACAACCTGCTGGGCTTGAGATAAAACACATCTGCTCCTCATTGCTTCCTTCTGGGACCTTCTATGCTAAACGGGATCATCTTTTTTTCAATAAAGACTGGGCTCAGTTATGGGAATACAGCGGGCGATAGGTGCCAAGGCTGAAAAAAAAAAAGCTAGAATCTGCAGAGAAAAGTTGATAGGATATTATTTCAGGCAAAAAAGGGAGTTGTATCTGCCAATTTATATTGATTTCATATCCCCTAGCATGACTGAGACATCCACAATCCTAAAAGGACTTTCAGGAGGAAAATAAGGTCAGTTCTCAAAGGACCACAGATTTGCATTTGGCTTTCAGTGGTTAACTCCCAGTAACATAGCTTAATATTGAGATCTGTCAAGCAAAATTTTTAGGAAGACCTACTGGAAATTTTAATTGCTGTATAAGTAGATAACCAGACTCCTTAAAATTAAGAGTATCCTTAAGCAGTATTTCCACCTATAAATAATTAAAATAATACAGCCAACAGTACATTCTCTGTGGTTCAGATTCTCCCAGATTCTTTTTTCTTGTGCATTTCCTGTTCATGGATTCAAGAATCAGAAATTACTAATTAAGAAAGCAAAATGGTTCTTGAATAAATATGTAAGTTTTGCCTGACACATTTTTTCATGGTATCTTAGAAGCTATTATTGATAGTCACTATCTCCTTTGAACTGGAACAATTTGAGAGTTGAGAGAGAAAACAGAGACTACATCCCTAAGATAGCCTGGACTGGTGAGCCCCCTCACCTTCTATCTTTCTCTGCAGAAGCATCTTTCGGAATGCTATGCTATTGCTCCTACTTTAGAAGAAGCAGCTTTCTTTTCCTCTTGCATAATCACTCTGATATGTGCACTGTGAATTTGGGATTGATGAGAAAATTAAACTTGAGTTCTTGCTTTCTGTCTCCTATAGTTATTTCTTCTTAACTCCTTGGTATTCTCATTTTCATTTGATCCACAAGCCTGGTTTACAATGAGGAAAACACAAGCCACATTTAGATAAAACATGGCTGCAGTTCAAAAGTGGAAAACTAAATATAGGGAGGAGAGGCTTTCACAGCTTTCTCTCAAGATCTGGTTTAGTCCCCAGAAGTCATTACACAACAATGTTCTCTTTCCCTCAAGTTAAAGAAGTTAAGAGAAATTTGTTGAATTCAGACTGAGGAGAAAGTGACAAATTGTGTGACAAATAAATAATAACACTAATGAACTCTAAGTATTAGGTAATTAGGGAGATTTTTGTAAATGATGACAACTTTGATTTTGCCTATAACTTACTATAGATCTTTTGCTGATCGATCCAAGCAGGAGTGGTATATGAATGTCCGTGTATATTAATTTGAGAAAGAATCTTATGGAAAGATAGCTCAATTTCTCTCAGCAATATTCAGTAGTAATATATGCAAGGAGAATATCTGATTTCAGGTATTTTAGTTTCTACATTAAAAAAAACAGGTAAAATTAATTTTAATGATATATTTACCCCAAAACATCTAACATTTTTAAGATTTAATAAATACATAAATTATTAATGAAACATTTTACATAATTTTTTTTTATTAAGCCTTTGAAATCTGGTGTGTAATTTACAGTTACAGCACATCCCAATTTGGACAGGCCACATTTTAAGGCTTAATAGCCACATGCGACTAGTGGCTATCATATGGGACAGTAGATTGACACAGTATCTATTTACAAAATCCCAGGATGACAAGAACTGCTACATTCAAGCCAATAAAACACTGCGTTGCTCTAATGGCATTTTTGAGAAAGAAGGGAACTTTTGTAATACAGTGATGTAAACACAGCAGATAATGCCTTTTTCAAAAATAAATTGCTTATATTTAAGAATTAGGTCTACCGCTCAGCACTGTATATCTTGAAATTATCTCAACTTATTTCTTGGCGTCTGCAGAAGGATACAGTGACTTTTATTGCTTCTGGGACATGATTGATTTGGCATTTGATAGGTAAACAATGACAAAACATATGAAAGGCATAAATATTAAGGAATATTTATATTGTACATTTGGGAAGTTTTTAGAATGAGGACAGTTTTTATTTTTTTCCCTCCATACTAGAATTAGTTTGTTGAGATGATATCATGGCTACAAAAAAAATGATACAAAATATTTTGTTGTTTTCTTACTCACTGCCTGCTGTAAAGAATGCAGAAAAAGTGCATTGACTTCAAATTGAATGCCCTGGGCATGAAATCCTTCTGCTCTGCATCCTGGGAAGAGGCCATTCTCAGTTAGTACTATATAGCCATGAAGCATCTACAAAACATTTGAAGGTAGAACACCAGTTTTTGTATTGCTTATAGAGACAAAAAAAGCACTTTATTTGCCAGGGTATTAAAACCATTTATATATCTCTGACTACTGGCAGCAAAGATGTGAAGCTCCTATAACCATTTAAGATTTATTTTCTCTTTCTTATTGGAGTAATCTAATGTTTCTGTCTGACACCTTGCATTTTTTCTTTGCATCTCTTAAGGGTTTTGCTCAAAAAAACAAAGTGTATTATCCCGTTCATTAATGTTTTCACTACTCCTGTTTCAAAAGTTAATATAATTGGGACCTTCTATTTGTCAATATTTACTTCTTAGATCAACAGGACCAGTAAGAATCAATCGATAAAATCTCAACTACAGAAAACCGTTTTATGGTGACAAATATTCTATATCGAGGTATCTCAGTTTTTCACAAATTTTATATAATATTTCTTGCTAATCTCTAAGTCAAATACGAAGAGAACTTTTAATAAATCATAAAAAGTAAAAATACAAAAAAGAAAAAAATAAACTTTTCTCTGTAAGAACTCTAGGAAAATAGTGGGTTCTATTTATAGTTGAATCATGATACATTAGAAATAAAATTAACACAAGAACTTTGCCTAATTTTACTCATAGACCTGAGATGTTATATTAGGTATAAAGCAATTTCATGAATCTTTCCCCAACCTCGAAAGATTTTCTTTCACAAAGTTCTGGAATATGTTTCTCTATTAGAAGAGTTCAAAATTCAGAATAAATGAAGTCACATTCCCCAGAAATTGTTAGAAATTTACAAACATGATATAGTAAAAAGAATGAAAAGTTGATGATGATAAGATATTATTGAAAAATATCTTAATAATTTTTAAAACCTGAAAAATAGCGTAGCCAAAACTAATATTGAGCTATTGTTAAGAGAGTTTGGAAAAATGTATACTTTTGGGAATATTATAAAACCCAATAGGTATTAAAAATATTTTCTTATGAGAATATGTATTATGTATTTGGATGAAGAAACACTCCCAGAAACCTAACAACTGAAAATGTATATTATATAAAGAAAAGAATAACCACTTTAAACCAGAAGTAATGAGAAGAATGTATGAGCAAAAAAAACAGAAATTAACTAGAGTGCCACACATTTCAGTAATTTAAAGTGTATATTTATTTATATTTATATTTATATTTATTTGTATTTATATTTTTTGGAGCAAGTGTGTGTGCATTTGGTTTTCTAATAGATTTCTATAAAAACTGTTTCCCAAACTGTATTTTTTCATAAAATCTTATTTTTCAAAATTATTTTTCCTACCCCAGAGTTTTATTTACCTCAACCACTGGTTCTGCAGTGATTACATAAAGTGTATTTTATACCATATTTTCAAGTTGTCATTCTCTATAATATAGGCAACATATTTTGTTAAAAAAAATCTGGCCCCAAGATATTATATTCACAAGGGAGCCTCAAAGTTCCTGCCAAGGCATATCTCTCTTTTCTTAATATGGTACATTTAATACTCCCATATTAATACTACCTAAAAATCAACATTCAATTTCCATTACTTTTGCACAAATATTTCAAGTACATTCATATTTAAATGTATCTCACAGCTAATTCATGTTGCCTAGAAGTTCTATTTGACTCTGTGGGACTTGAATGTTTAAACAGTTTCATTTTAATGCCATTGCTACCCAATAATTTTCTGCCAGAAGGCTAAAATTTGATTCAGTCTTCAAAGAGTTTTGAGAGAATAGAGAAAGAGATATAAATATCTTATAAAATAGAAGTACTTTTTTTTAAATACAGGCATGCAACTTTATTCAGAGGATATATTTTGTTCATTAATTAATTGAATTAATTAATTTGCTAATTCAATATTCAATTATTAAGAATAAGTCAATAAACAATTACCCAGAAGCTACTCCAGACGAGGTCAATGAGCTAGTGATTATGGTGAGGGGGCATATAAAAATGAGTAAATTTTTTGATATTGAGGAAAGTTTAATCTTTTAATAAGTCAAGCTATTCATAAATAGATATAATACAAAGAAGAAAGTAATAAGTACCATAAAAATGAATAGAAGTATTTTGAATTCAGAGAAGAGAGAATACCCTCAGCTGTGACGATTGGAGATTTTATGCAGTAAGTGCCACATTAGAAAAATACGAAAGAGTAATATTTAAACAAAAATTGTCACAGACAAAAAGAATACCAGTTCAGATTTGGAAAAGCTCACATTGTATTCAGGAAATGATGTCCACTGTGAAGTCCCTTTCAGTAGGGTGGTAAACCATTTTGCGAAGGGCCTTGAAGGACCCAAGAGTTAGTCTTTTGCTGAAGTGGTCCATTCACAATCCAGTACTGTATGATTTTTTGGAGAAGACTGGTGGCAGAGCCTTGTTAGGATGAAGGAAAGCTTGTAAAGGATGTAAAAATCATTATAACAAACAATCAATAAAGCGTTTGTCATAAAGGAGCAGGAAAAATCGAATGTTCACTCTGAGAGGCTGGTGAAATCATTAAAAAGAAAATGAGAGGCTGAAGGAGGAGCTACTATGTAAGAGGAAATGCATTCTAACGACAAAATAGAGACTGAAGTGTGGATGTGCAGATGTTCAATGGGCCAGAAAATATGAGGACTAGAACACAGCAGGCAGTATTCTGAATTATGTGAGATGTATATCTTTACTTACTTAAGCATTAAATTTAGTAGGAAAATAATTACTTATGTTGAAGCATTTCTTAAGGACTGGGAGGGTTAACCATAGAAAACATGACAGATGCAAGAATATGGGACATTCAGAAGCACAATTCCAGTCTGCTCTGGCTGGTTATGTGCATGGAAGCAAAACATGACAAAGGAATAGAGTGTTAAAAATCAGAATGAGTTCCAATTCTTTTAAAATACACACTAATTTCCTTATACTTTACATATGTCTAGACTTGGAATTCTACAGCTTTTTGGTGAGTACTAGTCAAAATGTGATATTATGTCACATATAACATTGAGATCACAACCAAGACTGCAGAAAAAAAGCTGAATGTGGGCAAGACCAAAGACTTGAGGATGAAATAAGTATCAGAGGTAAGAGCAATTCATGGGAAAGGGCAAAGGAGGCAGACCATAGTCAGAGAGAATGCACTGTGCAAGGATTAGGGAAAGCATTGACCCTAATCCACTTGAGATCAATAAAACTCAGAGGTTCACAAATCCTGGCGTGCAGAATAAGGAGGAGCGCCTCAAAGACCAGGGAGCAGGTATTCACCAAACACCAGAGCAAGCCAGCAAAGAGCTCTTGGAATGCAGTAGTAATTTAATGACCAGGCAATGTCTAGCTGGTATGAATTTAAGAATGTGTAAACTAATGACTGAAATATCACTGTAGAGTTTAATTTATTTGCTCATACAGTCGGGCCTCCAGATGCAGAACTCACAGATTCAAATATTCATGGATTAAAAATATTTTATAAAAAGTTACATTGTTGCTGATGTGTACCATGTAGTTAGGCCTATGATAGTTGTTTCTATATTGAACATGTACAAACTTTTTTTGTTTTTTTCATTATTCCCTAAAAAATACAGTATGAGAACTGTTTCCATAGTATTTACATTGTATTAGGTATTATAAGTAATCTAGAGATGATTTAAAGTATACAGGATATTATGTGTAGGTTACATCAAATACTATGCCATTTTGTATATAGGACTTGAAGATAACAAAATCCAGATTTTCTCTGAAGGGGAGTCCTGGAACCAGTCCCTGGTGGATACCGAGGACGACTGTATTTTATTTTGTAGTCATTTTGTAGCAGCGAGAGAAAATCCTTACAGAAATTCTATATGTCATTGATTCTCAACTTTGGCTAAACATCTGAACGATTCAAAGTATTGGTAACTGGGTCCCTTCCTGAGATTCCAATTTAACTCTCTTGACTGTAGTCTGAGTATTTGGAGTTTTGAAGTTCTCCAGGTGATTCTACTAGCCAAGGCTGAGAACTCCTGCATGTGTAATGCTGACTACAGTCGAGTTGCTCATAGGAGAAGAGTGTAGGAGAATCTGCCTGTCACTGCTTATCTCTATACCAATTACATTTGTTTTGTGAAGCAGAATCCCTGGGGGATACTTATAAAAAAAAAAAAAAACAGTTCCCAAATCTATTAAATAAGAATCTGAGCGTAGAAGGTGGGACAAAGTATAAGTGATTCTAATATACACTCCAGTTTAAAACTCACTGCCATAGGTCTCCCTCACACATACTTTATAAACCCCTGCTACAAATAAAGCTTTTGACTTCTGCTGAGTTTCCAATCTTCTTATGAAAGATAATATGTTGACCTGATTAGGACTTATGATTTAGTGCTCTTAATCTCCCTCTTTATATTAAAAAAATAATAATAATAACTAATCATCATTAGTTGAGAGCTCTTTGACAATATTCTGCTAGTTCCTAAAGATTCAAAAGAGTCTAGTGATGGTGCTAGTCCTTAAAAAGCCCTTCATTTAGTGCAGGAAGAAAGTGAAAGTTGTGCAGTGGCTAAGGGCTATAATAAAACTGGGAGGAGCATGCAGGGCTGGCACAGGCAGGAGATCAGCAACACTGCCCAAAGAAACCAGGTGGAAAAATTTCTTTGATGGAGGGATCAGGAGAAGACTCTGGGTGGCTGAAGACAGAAAAGGAGTCTGTTAAAAGGTAGAAAAACAAACTAGGATGCAGACATTAAATCATGCAAATTTCAAGATTTAACCAAAACATAAGCTATTTTCTCTGGAGGTTTGGTGATGCCTCTCACCCTCTTCTTCCTTTTTGGATTTCTCAGTAATAAAATATGTATGTAAAGGTCTATTAGTTTGGCAAAGGACACCTCAGAGGATTTGAGAAGCAAGTCTGTGTTTTTTTAAGACCAACAACTCTGCCTTCTAGTAAAACAGATCATAATTAGTTTTAATCTCACATTAATAGGCAAACCTCCATCTTTGGGAAATGATTTGAAGGTGGTTGATGAAGCAAGGAAGGAGCGGAGCCGAGATTTCTCTCCTAGTCATTGTATGACAAAGACCACTAGCTGCTCATTAATATTAACTCTCTACTTCTACCTTGACAACATAACATTGAGACTGTCAGTGTGCTCAATTTAGAAACAACATTTGCCAGTCCCATTTGAGGTATCAATGTCCATGGGATGAACTTCTGATCTGTGTGATATTACTGGAAATTATTGAGCAGAGCTTGCAGATGTTTCTCTGTAGTAGTGGCGTGCTTTATGCGTGTACCAGTTTTTATATTCGTCCTTGCTATTTTCACTATCCTGAAACTCAGACATGATTGTTGTAGGTGCAGTAACAATTTTGTGAGAATGAATATGAGAGTTAATGACCTGAGTTATGTGTAACAACATGAAGCATGGTATCTGTATCGGAAAACCTATCTTGAGACTTATTACTAGAGGGAAACATGAATTTACTAATTTATTTAAATCACTTTTTTCTTTTTTTGAGGTAGTGGTGGTGTCTCTGCTACTTATAGACAAATTATAATTTCTAACTGATATGTTCTTCCACAAAGGAAGTAATAACAAAAGTAAGTCCCCTTTTCCATAAGGTAAGACTGAAAACTTTGGCATTGGCTCTTCTTTTTACTTAATGATAGCCAATAAAATCTATTGACTTATACATGTGTCTAATGCACCAAATTGCAGACCAATTAATAGCTGAAGAAAATACGAAATGACACTACAAATTCATCAAAATCTGAACTACCTCTAAATAAGAGCAAAAGCTCATTCTTAAACAGTACAAATTAAGACTAGCTTACCATTTCATGTTAAGTCAACTCCTAAAATAATTTTGGAGAACAGTCCTTTTAGGTTTTTCCAATTATTAAGTGAGCAATTTGCAAAGGCTGCTCCAGAAAGTGTCCATAAGAGGATGTGTCGGTCCCTTAAATGGTAGTGACAGATGCTGGATAATGCTGGAGTCCTGGCTTATGCCTTCTGCTCACTCACTGTGACAAAGTTGTGATGCTATACCTTATGCTGTGAGCACAGATGCATCCCTTATGAAGAAGAATGAGAAAAATATCAACAATACTTCTCTTTTAAAATTGACTGAGCAATTTTAAGAAATCTGCACAATTATCCTCACATCTTTTTAAGGAGCTGATCATCGTTGTGGATATTTCATGCTTTTTATGGCTTCGGTTTAAAATTAATGACTATCCTCAAGCTCTAATGATCAACTTTACAATAATGTTTTCCACAAGCATTTAGGGATGCAACATTAGGCATTGATCCGACATTACTCAACGGTAACAATATTCCACTATAGAGACTGAATGTGCAAGAAAACAACATCAAACAAAAACAATTTTTATTAACAAGAAAAAGGAATTAACCATAGTAAAAATGTTATTTCCCCATTATTTTTTCCAATAAAGAATTACATTTTATCTTGCCTCTAATGTTTTTATATAGCTCTCAATCCTAGAAATACCTGAAGCTTGTGGAGACAAGGGTTTAGGTCTCTTAAATCAAGATACTGAGTGTATATAGTGAGACTATAGCTCTGAGATTCCAATATTAGACTTGACAGTTTTCGAAAATGCTTCTGCTGGAAGCAAATATGCAAACTTGAGGTTGCAGCCAACACAGAGCACTTAAAAAAAAATCTTTTTGAAAATCCAGTTTGGCTATCTCTCTCTCTCTCTCTACTTTGGGGATCACATTTTTCAGATTATTATTAAGTCTTTAAAGACCATTAAAATTAGAATACACTGCTAAGCCCACGTCCTAGCTGAGTCATCCAACTGAGAAGTAAATTAAAGAATTCTACAATAACCTCCATGATATTTTAAATTAGGATAAGGGTAGACATAATATTTTTGGTGTTTTAACTAGGAAAATCACTAGAATAAACTAGGATAAACTCAGCACGTCTGGGGACAAGGAGAACCTAGAATTTTTTTTCCATACTCTACTCATTCAATAAAGTATGTGGTCTTAGTTCAATGCATAATAATTATATGAATTTCAGCAAAACAGACAACTCCAATCTGGTCCTGCCAGCCCTCTTTACTCAAATATCAATTTCCCCCATGCGAACTGGAAATTTTTGGTTTTATTTTTATCAAAGTTTAGCAACAATAAAAACTCTTCCCTTTTGGTCCTTCACTTTACATGCATCTCT
>NW_011888901.1:1337509-1349502 GCF_000151845.1 Pteropus vampyrus
AAAACATTGTCTCTCCAGTGCTAACACCTTTGTATTTTAAGAGTTTCAATACACTAATTTAAATGAATAAATAATATAAGAAACATAAGCAAAGTGATCAACTTTTGGAAGACATACTAATTTGGGAAGGTTTTTGGTCTTTCCTGTTACATCTCATAATGTGTTTCCTACCTAGCGGTATGCAAGTTGAGTCCTCAGTCTGGCAATCTATTGCTAGCACCAAGTTGGGGATTGTATCTTCACTATATAAATCATATTCTCATCATTACCATCCTCCCGTCTACCCACCT
Source organism: Pteropus vampyrus (assembly GCF_000151845.1). NCBI lineage: Eukaryota > Metazoa > Chordata > Mammalia > Chiroptera > Pteropodidae > Pteropus > Pteropus vampyrus. Next base: position 1,337,800 of record NW_011888901.1, read on the forward strand.
CAGCCCCTACTGAGTTTATATTCTCTGGAGTTTTTGAAATTGGTATTTATTCTTCCAGTGCAGTCATTAGCTGCCAACCTGTTTCCTCTTTCCTCACTGTCACCCTACTGCCCATGAAGCAGAAAGTCAGAGTGATTTCACTGGTCAATATGGATTGATATTCTGTGAATTTCCCAATTTAAAAATCAGTTAGAAGACACTAAAGCCTACATTAGGATAAACTGAAATATGTGACTTGATAGAGATTTACCAAATAATGTCTTGCCCTTAAACCTGTTTTGCTGAAATTTCTTTGATTTATTAGAGAGGTATTTGGCTAAGAAAGTCAGGTCCATTAACACAGTAGGTCCAAGTGTTAATGCACTCTTCAGAAAGTTTGCTCACACAGACACTTACAAAGCGGCTATAGTGTAGATGATTTGTTCCACACACCCAGGCTGTTCTGGATGGTGCAGCCTTAATAAAAAAGACTCTATAAACCTGGAAATGCCCAATGAACTATAACATTCTCTTCGAATGCCTCCATGAGCCTAAAAACCTAGCAGCATATTGGGTTGTGTTAAATGAATACCAGCTCAGGCTTCACTCTGTCCTTCTTAGAAGGTTCTCAGTCTGTTCCCAGTGAGCTTGTGAAAGTACAGGGGCTGGGAATGCTTGCCAAATGGCCTCATCTTATCAGGGCCCCTAATATCCAATTCATTTGTATATGGCTCGTGTGCATTAGAGCAAATTGCTAAAAATGCCATAAAAAGAGTTATTGTAGGGTTATTGAAGTTCTGATAGATGATTGATGCTTTAATTATGCCTGTTAATAGTCTTCATAGTGGTATGTTGTAATAACTAAACAGTCAGGTTGGGATTTAGGGTCACTATATTAGTTTGTTGAGTGCCACTAAATGAGGTTTTCTCTTCAGAACCAAATTATAATTTTATAGCTAACTCATAAACTTAACTATGCTCAAATACTATTTAAAAGGCTCAAAGAGGTGCTTATTTACCAAGCTTTGAGCCACTAAGCTCTAAGCTATAAAACTCGAACTCTAGCTATTAGAATTTTCAGTCTCTACTTGATAATAACTCCCTTTTAAATAATGCTGTACATTTAATAAAAAGGAAAAGGTAAGTTATGCTACATTAAAGAGAAAGTTGTAAGTATACATGTACTAGTATAAAATTATAGTCAGTGTTTTTATCAATTAAAAAAGAGACTTGGTGCTTTCAGTTCTCAGTGTTTCTATTAGGTTAAGCCTAATTCCAATCAGTAGTGAGAGGTGCCAAAAAATATATCTGGTTTCAAAGAACCTATAAGAAAGATAAAATCTTTGTCAAAATTTCACATGAGTCTTCTTTACTCTTTTTTGACATATACTTATTTTATTATTTTGTTAGTTCTGTATTTGATCTACGAAGACTTTGACATATATCACATTATTAATAAAAGAAGCATTTTCTATATGTAAGAGAGGATGAACTTGCTTAAATTCTAATCTATGAGTAGTATACTTGGCTATTATGATGTTTTTATCTACACTCCTAAAAAATGCTTTCATTATGACCATACATACTTTACATACTTTATATCACTTAAACCAATGAATACCTGTGGACAGGTAGGACAGGCATTGCTTGCTTCATTTTAGAGAAGCAAAGAAGTCCATGTTTATCTGAATCAGTGTGTATATCAGTTGCAGAGTCTCTCCTAAAACTAAGATGTTTTGATTCCATGCACTAAACCTTTCTGAAACCAATTCTTATAGCATTTATAGTGTATTGCTAAAGTGAGCTTAACAGGAAGTTACAATTAAAAACAAAGTTTTACAAATATGGTCCTTCTGCTATGATAATGGAGGCAAGATGAAAAGTAGATCCCACCCAGGGGCCCCTGAGACATAAGGTCAGCTTTGTGTGGAGTTGCTGGTATTTGTGGAGAACATGGATGCACTGGAAAGCAAGCATTTAATAGTGTAATATAGAGGCTGTGCTGGCTTAATATGGAGATGATGAATTCAAACCAAAGAAGTCAGAGGTCCAGAAAAAGGTAGATATATGGAGGTAGATAAAGGTGGTTTAAAAATGAAGCAAAACAAAACACAACAGGAAAAATTAAGAGAAAGAAGTTTCAGAGTGAGTGAGTGATGGATAGGAAGGCTCATGAGATAGCACTCCTAAGTCTGCAGCAGAGATTCACATGCACTCAGCACGTGCCTGCAGAGACCACCAGATGCTGCAAGAAGACTCCTCAATGACGGTACAGAGCAAGCTGGTGGGTTCAGGACTGATGATTAGAATACCTTATAACTAGAATATGCATAAGAAAAACCAATGTTTAGAGTATTCATCTGGTCTGATTATTTGTTGAAATGTAGGCTCAGACTCCATGCACAATATTTTTTGCTTACATTAAGATCATTTTTACTAGCATTTAATTTAAATCATTTGTTTTTAGATATTATGAAAATCTCATAAATAACTTTATTTTTATAAATGACTACTTAGCTGTTTATTTTCAAAATATGACGGATTAATTAATTAATTAATTATTTTATTCATTAACAAATATTTGCTGAGTGTCTATCATGTGCCAAACATGGAAAAATAAACATGAAAACACAGTAGAGATTCATGCAGCCTGCAATCAAATCCTGAATCCAACATTTAATTAATGAGTGAACTCAGATCATTTGGACCATTTTTAGTTTTTTATCTTTAAGATATAAATGATACTTATAAAGTGAGAATTAATTTTTTTCAAAGTGAACTGTAGAACACTGCTGGTAGAGTATAAATAATTTTTGGATTGTTTTTATTATAACAGAAAATAAGCCATATTTTTTGCCCTTAAAGAAAATATATTTTAATGTGAAACAAAGAAGTTATATAATAGAAGTATATAAACACTTTAGGTGTGCGATGTGCTTAAGTAGTGACATATGATACTAACAGGATATTCTCCTTCTCAAATAGTCAATTTGTGGTAATAGACAATGGACTCGAGTTCTGTCTAGCTCAAAGAACTTGTAAAGTACAAGTATCAAGAACAACATATTAAAGAAGTGGTGGAGTTTAATTATTAAACCTGGATTCTAATTCAGGTAGCAGATGGTATAGTGAAAAAGACATGAACTCAAATATAGAGTTTAGTTCTGTTTCCAAAAATGTATTGCTTGGTCAATCCAGCAAAAATGTGATAAATCTTTCTACACATTCTTGCTCAGTTTTTCTGGATATCAGTTATTCTATACAGAATATAGTAACCAATGTAAAATCAGAACTTGCCATTTTTTGTTTATATCTGTTACCAAGCAAAGGAGGCCGTCTGCCTGCACACGGCTAAAACCATGAGATAGGTACAGGTTTTGCAGCAAAGAAAATAAGGGTTTATTTTATTTAATTTTTCTATTTATTCATTTATGTATTCATTCATTCATTCATTCATTCATTCATTCATTTATTATGGTGACATTGAGTAATGAATTCCAGTAAGTTTCAGACATACAATTCAACAGTAAGGCATATATGTATATACATTGCATTGTGTATTTACCGCCCATAGTTAGATTTCTTTCTGTCACTACATATTTGACCCCTTTTACCCCATCAACCTTCCCTCACCCCCCTGCCTTCTACCCTCTGGTAATCACTAGTCTATTTGCAAGTCCCTGAGATAGGCAAGCTAGCGCTCTCAAAAACTTGCTCCCCAGGTCTCTGGAAAGGATCTATTATATAGGGGAAAAATAATAATCAGTCATGGAAACTCAGGCAGCTGGGATTGTGAGCACTACTGATTGAATGGGGCTGGGGTAATTAATCATTGTGTCTGGTTCTGGAATCAGCCATAATGTCATACTGTCTGCTCCCGTGGAAAGTTGGTCACTGGGGCTGTTCCACCTTGATGGGCCTGGGGCCGAAACACACCTAAAGCCAAGATGTTATCCTTAGTTTAACTGAAAATTATTTTTCTCATGATCAATAGACCTGAGGTTTCAGTCTTTAAGGTTTTGATAGTGGCTTAGGCATACAAAGGTGTAAGGATCAGGATGGAAAAAGCAAGTTAGTCACAATGCTATTACATTAGGCAAAGCCTGCTTGGATTAGAGAAAAAAAGACTATATTAAAGAAATGAAGTTTGTGTGTGGTCGCATATCCTTCAACATGTCTTCAATGTTTTTAAGATAAAAATCTCAATTTCTAAGCATAGTATGTAAATCCTTTGTAGATTATTATTAAACTCCAGCCTATTTTTATCACTTCCTCCCCACCCCTAGATCTCTCATGCTGTATTCCGCCATCCCTCCAAGGCCTTGCTCACCTGCTGTTTCCTCTGACTGGAAGATTCTTTCATCCTGAACATGAAGACTCATTCATGATTTATCTCTCCCAAGAAACTTTTACTTTCCCACCTCTACACAAATTAAGGTTGGTGCCCTTCTCTGCTTCAAAGCAATATGTGAACATATATCTTGGCAGTTGTTTCTTTTCTTTTTTTGACTTGAATTCCTTGAGGAAAATACAAACAAACAAACAAAAAACCTGCCTTCCACACCTGACTCTTAAAAATCTAGCTCCAAATTGGCCACATAGAGGTTGTTTAATAAATAGGGAATAAATAAATCAGTGAGTCCTTGGGAAATATAAATTATAAGAGTGAATAGAACCAGATTAAAAATTTTAAAGTCACCTAAGTCACTCCGGGAATTTGACAAGAGGACTCTCTGCTGATGAGAAGGCTCTTATAGGTTTCGGAAATTTTGCATTCAAAAAGATCTGGCTAAAAATCCTGGTATAATGTGAGTGCCTCTTTGGCTCTTGGTAACAGAGAGGGCTCTGAGGTAGGAGAGGCATGTTTATCACCACCAATTATTCTTTACTTAGTGTTAAAATATAAAATTCAACTGAATAAATTTGAAGATTTAATTGGCTTTATTGAGCAATTTGTGAATTGTACAGCTCTCATCTAGCAACTACAGGGGCACTCCGAAGGGTTATACAAAACTGAAAGGTTTTTGTAAAAGAAAGATGGCGCAAAGGGGATATTAACATAAAGAAAGAAAGAAAGAAAGAAAGAAAGAAAGAAAGAAAGAAAGAAAGAAAGAAAGAGGAAAGAAAGAAAAGCAATCTTTATACACCAAGAAATCTTTTTGGGGGAAAGAGTGCTGAAAGATTTGTTGTCATTCATATTGCCTCTTCTTCCTATTGGGGGACTGATTACCCCACTGGTGCTTGAACAGAAAATTCCAGACTAGTTGGTTAAGATTATAATTACAGGAAAGGTTGAAATAGCGATTAGATCAGATATTAAATCTAGGTTGGTTATCATGGGCTTTAGCATAAGTGCCACCAATTTGGAGCCTTTGGTTTTCTCTTTAAATGTTAGGTGCTCTGAGTTTGGGATTTATAAATTCTTACTCATTGCAAACTCTTCTATTGTTAGGGAGATTTTAGCTTAATCACAATTGAGATCTTATCTAAATGTAGAATCTATTTCCCAAGATATCTAAGGACTTTTGGTTCCAGATGTTTTTATTAACTTATATCCTCTGGGAAAATTAAATGTAATATGTAGATAATAGTCTGATTAATTAAACATAGAAAAAGTAGTTTCTCTCTCTTTCTGGCCAAAATAAGTCTATTGCTTTTTGTTGGAATTTTCCTCACAATTGCTCTCCTCCATTTAATTTGATCGAGGAGGCCTGACAACTGGGATTTATTATATTCTCCATCATTTATTCCAGGTGAAACAAATGGATGTTTCTTGGTCAAAGCTCTTCTGGTTGAGAACATAGACTCACTCAAATTAGCTCTAGAAGGAAAAAAAATAAAAATAAATAAATAAAATAAAAAGAAGGAATTGATTGTAACTATAAAGAAAGGACAATAAATAAACTCAGCCTTTGAAAATACTTGACTTGGGACCTGGAAAACAGTACCAAAACAGGAAACAAAGCTATCTCTCTTCTACTTTTAAGACTGTATATCAAGCACTTCTGTCTCTATACGAGCCTTTCATTAATTCTTTTCTCAGTAAAATGCTTTCTCCTGCTTCTGCGTGTAAGTGGCTAAATATGGTTGCTTCACAACTTGTCAGTTTATATATCTTCTCAGTTTGAATATTAACAGAAACTAACTACGTATTTTCCTGATTGACATAATTTGGTAATCAACAATCAAACGACATAGTCTCAGGACTTCTCAGTTCTTCATTTTAACATACATTTTAACATACATACATTTTAACATACATCTGTCTTCAGACAGGGACTCTGTTGTTATTTATTTTTTTAACTAACATTTATTGACCTCTGGCAATAACCTAAATACTGCTCTATGAATTATACTTAATTCTTATAAAAATCTGGGTTACGTATAATTCTACACCATTTTATAAATGAAAAAACAAAGGCACAGAAAGGCTAAGTAATTTATGCAAATCATACAGCTAGTAAAAGGAGAGAGGGAGGCAGAATTCAGACTGAGGTTTTGGAGGCCAAACTAGCACCACTGCCCATTTCAGCATCTAATTATATTAGTGACCTTCAACTTCTTAGCACCTTGGACATTACCTGTGCTAATCCAATAAGTAAGATGTGTATGGTAGAATCCTCTCTAATGATCTTCTTTAACCAGTTTACTAAGTTAAATATGCTTTCCATGTCTTAGCAAAACAGAGTGACTAATGTGCTTGTATTTCTCCTCTCACTACTTGATATATTCCTCTTTTTGTCTGCTTAACTCCCAATTTAATTATATAGTTTTAAGTAGGGTATAGACTGATTAAATAGAGTCATGAAATGAGTTATTTCTATGAAAAGCAAGTTAAGTGTTTTGTAAGAACTTAAGAAAAATTAGCTATTATATTAATAGTCTCATTAAATATGCTTAGAAAAGATAACATAAAAAAGAGAGGAAAAACATTAATTTCATAGAATAATGGGCTAAAAATAATTAACAAAATTCTTTAAAATCTTGCTCTACTTTAAAGATTTATAACTGGGATGTACATATAGTGTATTATTGATATGATTATGCAAAATATGTTAATTTTAATTAATAAATATTTAGAGCCCACATAAAAAATTGTCAAATAAACACAGATTTATATGTTATAGGCTAAAATAAAGCATTTGAAGTAGATATATACATGTTTTTAAATTCAATTCTATTTTTTTATGAAAAACCAGTTATTGAACACTATTTGCCATATATATTATAACTTTTTAAATTTATTTTTGAAGAATATACCTATCAATAGTGAGTGTCAATTGTCAGTAGTCACCACTATCTAGGTCCAGAACATTTTTAACACTTCTAAAAGAAATCCTGTACTCATGAGCAGTCTCTTTCCTTATCTGACATACTCCTTGGTAACCACGAATCTACTGTCTTTTTATATTAGTCTATTTTGTACATATCATATAAATTACATCATACAATATATTGCTTTTTGTGTCTGACTTCATCAACTTATAATATTTTCAAAGTGTATCCATGTTGTTACATGGTATCAATACTTTATTGCTTTATATGGTCATCGAATGGATATACGACATTTAGTTATCCATTCATCAATTGATGGACATTGAAGTTGTTTCCACTTATTTTGCTACTAAGAATGAGGCTACTATGAACATTTTTGTGTAAGTTTGTGTGTAAATATACATTTAACTTATGTTGAGTGTATACATGAGAGAGGAATTGCTGGGTCATATGGTGTAATGGTTAATTTATGTGTCAACTTGGCTAGACTATAGTACCAATTATTCGAATATTAATATAGGCATTGCTGTAGAATTATTTAAATATGGTTAATATTTACAAATAGTTGGTTTAAAGTAAACAAGATCATCCTTGATAATATTAGTAGATTTCATTCAATCAGGCCTTAAGAGAAAAACTGAGGTTACTATGAGAAAAAGTTTTACCTCAAGACAAAAGTAACAACCCTTGCCTGAGAGTTTACAGCCTGCCAGATTAGCCTACTGGTTTTGAAAGCCTCCACACAATCATGAAGCCAGTTTCTTGAAGTAAATACACCCATATATCTAAACGCTTGTGTTTTTCTGGAGAAGAGTTGCTTGTTCAGACTTTGGTACTGAGAGCTGTTTTGAGAAATAGAATCTTTAGGATGAGATTTCTGCATTGGTTCTCATTTTTGTTTTGTTTTGTTTGGGGGGGTGGGGGTGATTGATTCTCTAATTTAATTATATTTTAAGTCACTAATGGAGATTTCCAGTGGACTAATAGTCCATATGGCAGTGGAATCATGCGAAAAAAAAATCATGTGATACTCCTAATCAAACATTTATAAAAGACATTTCTGAGTTAGTTGATATTTGATACATTAGAGCATTTTTATCAAACGAATGAGCATAATGAGGTTGGCTGGTTGCTCTTAACTTCTGGAGAAAGTGGGGGACATAAAGGATGAGCTGGGACTTCAAATTTCCAGCTTCAGCTTTGCATAAATGACTGAAAAATTCTATGTCTCCCCTGAAAGAAATTTTTATCTCCTGCAGCTGCAAGGCTACTATTTCTGAAAACCAATCCAGGCTCTCTTCTTATTAGTGGCTGAATCAAATAAAAAATTGAATTCCTAATCTTTCCGATTCTATTAAAGTGAGGGCACTGATTGGGACTTTGAAAATTTGAATAGAAACACATGGGAAGATCCTAGTGAAGATGGGGACACCAAACCACTAAATTCTGGAGAGTCTTCTTTGACAGTAGTCCGGCACTCCTTTCTGAAGATTTCAACCCCTCTCTGAGGATTTTAACCCAGCTTTCCCTAAAAATACTATAATGACTTCTCCTGAAATAATTGCCTTGCAAAAGATCTACCCCATTCATATCTCGTTTTTTTAAGACCTATAACTAGACTCATGTTCTAGTAGGCCCCAAATGAAAAGGTCAATGTGTTACCTACAGAGATATGGACTACACATTAAAAGAAATGTAAGATTTTTTCAATATACATGTATAGAAATCTGGGAAATATATATAGGAATTAATATTAAGGGTATGGGTAATCGTAAAACAACAACAACAACAACAAACTTAGATCAAGCCAAATTAATTCATATGGGATTACTAAGGAGAAAATCTGGATTCAGTGTTGCAGTTCAAGTGGTTAGAAGGGGCTCTAGCAATTTGATCGGTTGGTTAAGTGAAGCACAAATCAGTAGTTTTAAATGAAGCTGAAATGCCAGAACAATCCTGACATACTGTAGGGGCAGGTATCCAAAGACTTGGGAGAATGGAGTGGTAGAATGAATTTATCATGTAAGACCTGCTCACCCGGGAAGGATCCAGAGGACACATCTTTCATCCCGACTGTGAGAAATAAATAAGTGAGGGATCACTCAGCTTCCTTGAAGATCTCTGTTGTTGCACTTCCCTGTAGGTCAGCAATTATAATGGAAACTATTGTCACTGAACTGAGATTGTTCAATGCACTGGTAGATAGTTGGATGCTAAGGTAGCATGAGCCAAGTGGCAGCACTTAAGTGCCAAAGATAGGCAGTCATGGTTGCCTTAACAGACAGAAAGTTGGAGCAATAATCAAAATAGTCTGATTCACAGAGACCTAAGACTTGGTCATGGAATATAATCTCACTTGGTCACAGTATATCATTTTTCTTAACATTTTGGATTTTGTTTGCTAATATTTTGTGAAAGTATTTTTCATGAGAGTTGTTGGTTTATAATCTATTCGTTGGTGGGCATGGAGCTGACTGTTTACATTTGTTATCAGGGTAACAATAGTCTTATAAAATTGGTTATAATGGGCAATGTTCCATTATCTTCTATTTTCTGAAAGAGATTGTGTAAAACTTGATTACTTCTTTAAATGTTTGGCAGAATTATCTGATAAAATCATGTGTCTTGGGAGCTTTTAAATTATAAACTCTATTTCTTTGACAGTTATAGAGCCCTTCTGACTGTCTATTTAATTGTGTTTGAGTTTTATTTGTTTGTGGTTTTTGAGGAATTGATCCATCTCGTCTAAGCTGTCAAATTTTTGAGTGCAAAGTTTTCTTAAAATATTCCTGTAATCTTTTTAATACCTGTAGGATCTCTGGTGATATCCTTCATTTTATTCCTGATAATGTCAATTTTTATCTTTTTTCCTTTTATATTTGTCAGTCTTGTTAGAGATTTATCAATTTTGTTGGTTTATTACAAAAGACCGGCTTTTCGTTTCATTTATTTTCTCTGTTTTACTATTTTGAATTTCTTTGACTTTTGATCTTTATTAGTAATTCCTTCCTCTGCTTATTTTGGGTTGATTTTTCTTTTTCTAGTGTCTTCTTATAGGAAATTAGATTATTCATTTGATTACTTTTTTATTTCAAATGCAAGCATTTCTTTTTATAAATTTCTTATCACTGCTTTAGAAACATCCCTCATATTTTACTATGCTTCTTTTTTCCCATTGTTTTTGTACTTTTAAACCTCCAATGAGACCCATATATTATTATGAAATGTGGATTTTTTTAATTTGCATTTTTATTGATATTTTTATTCTCACTTTATTATTATTTTTAACCGGATTCCATTACGGCCAGAGAACACGGTATGTAAGATTTAAATTATTTTAAATTTTTTGATGCTTATTTATGACTCAGGATATGGTCTGGTTGGTGAATGTTCCATAGGTACCTGAAAAATATGTGTATTCTGCTGTTTTTGGGTGGTGTATTTTTTACATGTCAATTAGATTTTGTTGGCTGACTATGTTGTTCAGATCTTCTATATTTCACCTGATTTTCTGTCTAATAGTTTTATCAGTTGCTGGGAAGGGAATGTTGATGTCTCCAACTATAATCATGTCTATTTTTCATTATAACACTTTCAGTTGTTGCTTCATGTATTTTGAGTCTTTGTTGTTGGATATACATACACATTTAGAATCGGTACATTTTCTTGGTGGTATTGATTTATTTATCATTATGTAATGTATCTTTTTGTCTCTAGTAATGTTCTTTGTTCTGGAGACTACTTTTTTCTGATACTGGTATGGCTCCTCCTGTTATTATTATTATTATTATTATTAATGATTGCATGTGTATCCTTTTCCATTCTTTAACATTCAATCTACCTATTTATTTGAATTTGAAGTGAGTTTCTTGTAATCAGAATATACTTACATCATGGTTTGCTCTCCAACTCTGAATATCTCTATCTTTTAACTGGTGTTATTTAAAACATTTGCTTGCAAGGTGATTATTGATGTGTTATGACATAAGTCTGACATTATTTTTTATTTCCTCTGGTTCTTATTCCTTTGTTTGTCTTTTCTTGCCTTTCTAGAGATTACTTAAAATTTGTAAAGTGTATGAATGTTGAATGTTCTTCAGTATATATATTTGTATAGTTTTTCTAGTGGTTGCTACGTGTATTACAATATACATATGTGGCTTATAATAGCCTTCTGGTTAATTTGATACCACTGTGGCTACCATTAGTCCCTGTTGGTGTTGCTCAAATGGGCAGAAGAAGTTTTCCCAGGACTGGCAGTGGGATGGCTTTCAGTGAAGGAGCGAGTGTGGCAGGACTGCCCCCTCTGACCTCCCCCCCACCCCAAAACCACATACACACATACTGCTCTCATGTTTCTGGGAGGGGGAAGAGAATCTTTGATCTCTAAGAGCTTCCCAATCCAGGTCACTTGCTCTAACTAGTTCCCCCTTGTAGGTGTCATCAGAC
>NW_011888901.1:1350033-1402566 GCF_000151845.1 Pteropus vampyrus
AAAAAAAAAAAAGTAAAAAGAAAAAAAGAATGATGGGTGACTTCTAGTTAAGAATTGCAAATCTAGTAAGGTAGTAGAGAAGAAAGACAAAACCACACCAACACCTCTAAGTTTGAGGGTGAGAACAATCCAAAGGACAGGCAGACAGAAAAAAAAAATGTGATAAGGGGGACACTGGATGTAGAGCTCCTGGTCACAGGCTTTGGGTCAGAGTAGTAAGTTCCAGTTCTTTATGTGGTTGATTTTCACTTGGGCGAGAAGTAAAAAATATCTCCAAAATTGTGAGCATAGTAGGGGACACACCTAATGGCCACAATAAACAAGCCTGACTTTGGAAGGAGCTAACTTGAGAAAAAAGTCTCTGTGTTGATGAGAAGCCACCTAAGTCAAAAGAAAGTTCCTACTCTAAAAACTCAGAAAATTCCTTTATCTAAAATAATTTGTAGGATAGAGAAAATAATCAAGCTATTTCTGATTTGCACGCATATATACAATACAAAACTAGATTATATAGTCATGAAGAAGCAATAATATGAGATTTCTATTCTAGATATGAGTTTTCTATTCTATTTCTACTAGTTGATCCAGAAGCTAGAAATCGGTGCAAGGAGAGAATAAGAGGAGTTGGGGTAGTTATAAGAAAATGAGTAATTTTTTTCAGTATATTAAAAATTGTGCATCTATTCATATAATTAAATGGAATAATACATTTCCAATAAAAAGTAATTAGGAGAACCATATAGATTTTTGCTTAAAAAGTGGTTTTAGTGATCTGTTTGCACACCCTTTGCTTTAACTTAGCTGATTTTAAATGGTAACATCAAATCAGTGGTGTTGAAATCAAGGTATTTATTTTATAAGACCTTCTAAAAATTTTACTTACACTAACTTTGGCAAATGTAGCTCCAAACATCCCAAAAGAACATCATGCTAATCTACAGGAACATTTCCAAACACAGTCTCACAATAGCATTTTTGAAAACGGTGAAACATGATTCTATAGTCACAATGAGGGCAATGTTTTGTCAAAGTGGATAAAAACAAATGATGTACAGGTGGCTTTAACACAGACAACCATGTGCTTACATCTGGGAAGTATTCCAAAGAACAGGTACTAAAAAGACACACAGCATTGGCAATGGGCCAGGTAAATAATCAAGCAAGCTCTGTGATTCTACACCACTTACGATTTAGAACAACTCAAGAGAGAAAACTCCAACAAGAAAACCATTGTAATAATTGAGTCATAATCATTAGCATTTTAAAGAGAATATTAAAAAGAAACTCAATGTACTGTATCTGTTCTCTTTAAAAATGACATTCTCTGTAGGAAGAAAGAACTCAGTAAAAAGTCATCACAATTATAATGAAAGTAAGACTGAAAATCTGGAGGTCAGATGAGGTGTGTAAAGTCATCTCAGTTCGATATTTCAATATAACTTAGAAGATATGGCTATTTCTTGCTTAGAAATTCACAGCACTCAGAAAGAGTGAGTCATATTCAGATTTCTTCGAATACATTTTGTAATAGTCTGTTCAGGCTGCCATAACAAAATATCATAGACTGAGTGGCTTAAACAACAAACATCATTTATTTCTCACAGTTCTGGAGGCCGGAACTACAAGATCAATGTGCCAGTCAATTCAGTTTCTGGTGAAAGCTTTCTTCCTGGCTTGCCAATGGCTATCTTTTTCCTGTATCCTCATGTATCAGAGAGGAGAGAGTAGATATAGATATAGATATATAAAGGGAAAGAAAAATAGAGAGAGAGAGAGAGAGATCTCTTCATCTAATGTCACCAATCCTATCAGATTAGGAGCCCACTCTTATGAATTTATTTAAACTTAATTAGCTCACATTGGATATTAGAGCTTCAATATACAAATTTGGAGAGCAGACACAATTCAATGCATGGCATATCTGAATGGTTTATTTGAGTCAAAGTCCTTAGCATTGTCTATAAAGCCCAGCATGGCCTAGGCTCTGGACTGTATCTTTAACAAATCTGTCCATGCTATTTAAGCACCCTGACCACTTCTGTTTCTTAACATGCTAAATGTGTTCTCTTCTTGGAAACTTTATACACAATGCTTTCTCTGTCTGCTGACAAACTACTTTCTGTGCTTTGTTCATACTCTTCAATCACATCTCTGCTCAAATGTTACCTCACTATTTCTTTTTTTAGATATTTATTGTTTTCTTTCATTAGTAGACTGTAAGTGCATTGAAGACACACACTGTTTTTTCACTGCTTATTGCACAGTGAGTACTAAGTAAGTAAATGAATAAATAAATAAATAAATCTCAAATTAAGTCAATAATAAAAGAATTCGGGAATAAATTCTAATTTACTTGCATGCCAAGAAGGTTCTGAATGTTTAGCTTTTTTCTCATTTGTTTATGAGTAAACGTCTCATGGACCTCATGTGAGAGGATGTGCTCTCTCTCTCTCTTTCTCTCTGGCTTTTCCAGTCTAGTACACATTTATAAATACTCCCAACTAATTCTCTTTTAAATATCTAGTATACTCAATAACCCTTGGGAGCACATGTGACTCCTCATTCACATCACCAGTTTGGTTTAAAAGCATTATTGAATGCCATTATAAAGGAATATCTCAAAGGGGGCTTTAACAATCACAGTCTCATCTCAGGTAATGAAAAATTCATGATATCAAACAGTTAAAAAAAAAAAAAGCCTAAGTGATCTTGTTTGTATAAAAGCATAAATTGACTGTGACTAGGATAAGTAAGAAATGGTTTCTTGGAAACCAGTTAGTAAAACTGAATTCACAGATGATTCATCCTAACCCTTTTGGATGGTATCAGCAATCTTGGTGACAGCAAAGAGTAGTAAGAATCAAGGTAGCAGGTTGACGTATTTATAGAAACCTGCTACTGAGCTATAGAAATGACTCTATCTTCTCCTAATCCTAGTATTTATTCTGTGTTGCAATGACCACCAGGTAGAACTCAAAGACAATTAGAGTTGACACTATCTTATTTAAGGTATCAGAATGTAGTAACCATTGCTAATTCTCAAACTCAGCATACTTCTTTTATTTATAACCCAATGCTCATTCTCTTGAGATTTTTTTCTTACCCATTCCCTCAAGAAAACACCTTTCACTATTTCCTAGAGCTCCCCTTAAATATGAAATATGGGCAACCCAACATGAATATATTGTTTATTTCAGTTGTTCATGCCATTTCTTATTAGAATGTGTTTGGCATGGGGAAGCAGTTATAAAAATGCACACATGGAACATCATTTCTCTATTTGGCCAAGTTTAAACCCCATTTGAACAAAACTGAGCCATCTTATTTCTCTCACATCTGTCAGCCAACTATATAAATTTATTTTTGTTTTACTAGCCAAAGTAATTCTAACACAGCATTTAAAATCATCCAAATACTTATGTCCATATAATCACCTTGTACAATGTTGCTAACTTTTTAACAAATAACATTAACTTTTTAACTTATAAGATGATGAATGTTTTACTAAAATTCACCATAAATTTTTATATAATATATTTTATTACTCATTTTATCCAATTTTGTGAAGAACTTTGCAGAATGCATGGGAGGCAAAGAGAACAGATTTCAAAACCTACAATGTCCCAGAAGGTTATAAAAAGAAGGAATAGTCAGCACTTTAGTGACCTCAATATTAACTCCCGCCATATTTATCAGTAGAACTTCTTTTCATTCTCAAAAGTTTCTCAGTTTGAATGTTAAATTATATTATTACTATTGTAATGAGAAATCAAGCTGTTGAATTATTTATGAATTGGTCCAATTCCACAAGAGAAGAGGCTTACATGTGGGTAGAGAGTGCAGATAACAGTTGTGAAATGATTCATAATATCTAACTGACTTGTTAAAATAAGTGTGAGTATAACCTATGAATCTGTTCCCATTCTTCCTACTGCCTTTTCCTTTGAAGAAAAATAGACAGAAGATAGGAACCCTTGGAAATTAACATTGAAATTTTACCTGAGACTCATTGGGGAGAAATTTATGCCCAAGCACATTTCCTAGAGTATGAAGGATAGACTGTGTGAACAAAGAAAGGGTTAAAACCATAACAAAGTAAGTAGAAAATCTAATGCAGGGAACTGTATGAAGCCTGAAAATGTCTCAGAAAACTGAATAAATAAGAAGAGACTTACAAATGGCCTTTCTAGTGATCAAAAACCTGATTTGAGGAGATTGCTTTTTCATTTATATGCACATGAATTCTTTCTATTGATAAAGTGATCTCCAATGTTATACCAAACCAAGGAAGTATATTCTGTGATGCTCCTACACAAATACAAGGAGAGGAGATAGAAGGCTGGAGGGCTGCTGCTCCTCCTCACTTCAGCATGAGAACTGCTACTTCAAATCTGAGCCATGAGACTTCCATTATGATTTTTAGTACTACTGCTGTTGAGAAATAGTCATTTTAGTTCTGCAGATTGTTTAGAAAGAAATGCCCATGTGTATTGCATAGGTTCACTGTGAATAACTCTCTCACCCAGAGTGAGATGAAACTGAAACAAATTAGTTTGACAACAGAAAAATATGTACAATGAAGGGTAATTACTTCTCTTTTTCTCTTTCTAATATTCCAATATTTAGAATTGTTACCTTTTGTATTAAATTTGAGATTTTCCTACCAAGACAAGAGATTATTCTGCAGATAAAATAGAAAAAAAATTGGTTAGAATTAGAGCTTTCTTAATGTTTTGAATAAGCAGGTTTCACTTTAATAAATTATATGTGAGACATTCTTCTAACAATTTATTTGAAATGCTCTGTGAAATTGCCTTGATACTGGAAAGCAAAAAAGTGTATTTTTATATATACAATATTTGTTTTTATTGAAGCATGAAATAATATAGATATGTGAATTATGGTAGGTTATTGAGTGAAAGATTTTTTTTTAAGGATGTCATTCCATAATCATGTGATTTTTGGGGTCGAAGAATGAAACTGATATACCATAAAGGCAGCAAAAAACTTCTGAACAATTAGTCCAGAAGAAAGTGAGGGGAAAGAATAAACAGAGACACTGGGAGAAAGAAAGAGAGATAGACAGAGACAAGAAAGAGACAGAGACAGAGGGAAAGAAAGGACAAACAAATTAAGCATTGCAGTCAAGGATTTGGAAAGTAAGTAATAGTAGAAGTGCAAGGAAAGAGGAAGGATAGAATTAATAAAGAAATAAAAAACACTTTTGAAAATGTAGCGAAAAATGTAGCAATAATATGTAAATCCAAATGTGATTTATTTCAAAAACAAAAAATCTAGTTCATTCAGAAAAAGATAAGGAAGGAAGCATAAACACAAAAGATTAGCGAGGGAATGGAAATGAACAGAAGAAATTAAATAAAATAAGCAATTTATTATTTTTTTCAAATCAATTTGAAAGCTGAATATAATGAATGAAGTTCTGTGAAAATGTAAATTGCTAAAATTAACACATTAAGTGACAGGCAACATAAGCAGACAAATTACATGAGAGAAACTGGGCATGTTCAAAAAAAAACCAGCATTCTCCTCATCATTGCATCTCTAATACCCTGAAAAGGCCAAGAACCAGAGGTTATTACAGGTGAATTTTATCAATATTTCAAAGAATTGATCATGCTGATGCTATTTAAACTAGTCCAGAACACTGAGAGCAAAGGAAAAGTTCAAAACTATTTTTAACAATCAAACATATCCTTGATATCAAACCCAGACACATCAGTACAAAGAAAGAAAACTCATTTATAATATTGATTTAAAAGTCTCAAATAAAATAGACTCCACCAGAAAAACTAAATTAGAAAATACCATAGAAAACTGGAGTGTTTTCCAGAATAAAGATTGACTTAATGTTAAAAAATATATGTATAAAATATATACCAGTATAAAATCATTCAACATAATTAGAAACTGGTATAAAACATATGCAGCATAGTATATAATTAAAACAAAAACATACACATATAACTAGTATAAAACTTATGCCAAAGCTAGATTGATGACCAGAAGTTATGTGATAAAATTTAAAATATATTTTTTCTTAAAATCATTTAACTTTCAATAAAATAGTAATTAATTGATACTTTCAGCATAATGTTTAATAGTAGAACACAGAAACATTTATCGTTACATTCAGAAAACCGAAAGGATATGTGTCACTACCATCATTATTATTTAGCATTATTCCAGAAGTATTAGAAAATGTAAATACAAAAGAAAAGTATAAATATGCATAAAACATCTTTGTTAAGGAAGAAGCAAAATTATCCTTGTGTAAAGATCTGGTTAGTCCAAGTATTTACCTTTAAATCTATTAGAAACTGTAAATAAATTTATTAGCACAGGTACAAAACTAATATATACAACTTTCACGTTTATAAACAACAATCTCTTGGAAATAGAACTTTCATTTACAATAGTAAATGCAAATCAATTGCAGAATATAATTAACGAGAAATTTCCAGGACCTAGAGGAAGAAACTTTAAATATCCATGACTTGTTCATTACTGTGTAATTAATTACCTTAAAACTTAATGGCTTAAAACAACACAGGGCAGTTTGTTGGCAGTTTGGACTGTGCACACCTAGACAACTCCTCTCTGCTCCATGTGGTGATACTGGCCTTTACTGCATCTCCATGTGGTCCCTCAGCCTCTAGGAAGCTAGTCCAGCCCTATTCACATGGTGGCAGCAGCATTCCAAGAGGGAGAGAGTATAAACCACAAGATTATTTTAGTCCTAACCTTAGAACTTGTAAGGCCCCACTTGGAAGCTGGTTTAAAGTTTATTTTAAGCTAAAGACACCTGAGATTCAATAGATGCAGAAAGAAGTATTCTCAGAGATTTTTATCTGACTAAAAGTAAAAACTTTTGAGAAATGAGAATTGCCATAAATTCCCTCCTGGGGAGGTTTCTACTCCTAAGAGAGGCCTAAAATAAACCTACTCAAAATTTTCTCTCCAGAGACTTTTATGGTCCTAAAGAAGACCACACATACCTATACAGACAAATATTACTACGAGCATTCTTATCTCTATTTTTTCTCCTAAGAAAAGTTTTCTTTCCTAAAGAAATCTATTTGTTTTTTCCATAGAAGGCATTTCTTTCACGTCCCTTTTCTGTACTAAGTTAGAAATATAAACCTTTAACTTGAACCATTTAACAAACTAGCTCCTTCTTTTGTTGACTCCTATGTTCAAGTTCCAGGTACAAAATATAAGCGTGTAGTGGTAAAAAGTGTTTTCCCCTGATAGACTAAAGCCACAAGGCAGGCCAGGATTCAAGGGTTTGGAAAATTAAATTCCACCTCTTGACTGGAGGAGCTACAAAGAATTTGTGACCATTTTTGATTTACTATATTTACAAAGGGAGATAACATAAGCTACCTAAATATCTTATACTTATTCAATAAGAATAAATAGTATAAACATTTCAACTCTTTTATAATTAATATGTAAAGTTAATGAAATTAATAAATTACTGGCTTATTACTTCTTTGATACTTAATGCTAAACTTTATATGTAATAACATGTAAAGTAGGCATAAATAATAATTACAAAATTAATAATGATAATAAATCATGATAAAATAGATAATTTTAATTAATAGTAATTATTTTACAGATATTAAAACATTACAAAACACAATAATAGAAACTTTTGATGTTGGCACAGAAGTCAGCAGATAGATAAATGAAATAGGATGAAGAGTTCATAAAATATATTAAACATAATAATTCTATTATTTAAAAACAATTTAAAAATAATTAAATTAGTCAATAAATGGTAATTGAAAAACCGGTAAGCAAAATAAAAATAAACCAATACTACATTTCCGCAAGATGTTTTATACCACACTCCTCTGAGCATAATAATTCTATTATTTAAAAACAATTTAAAAATAAATAAATTAGTCAATAAATGGTAATTGAAAAACCGGTAAGCAAAATAAAAATAAACCAATACTACATTTCCTCAAGATGTTTTATACCACACTCCTCTGAGAAAAATAAAACTAGAAGATAATATAGAGGAATTTCTTCTATTATCTTGAAGAAGAAAAGATTATAACAGCAAAATCTAAATATGTGTGTACCCCCATTAATAAGGGCTGGGTTAAACGAAATGTGGACAATGCATATAATGGAATAAATAATTTAAAAGGAAAAAAAAACTAGGTCGATCTACCTATGCCAAATATAAAGTTTCACCAAGGTGGTTTTTTGAAAACAAAGTTTTAGTACCATGTATACAGTTGGTTTCTATGTGTTATTATTTTAAATAGTAAGTAGATATATTTATATGAAGAAATCTTCTGCAAAGATAGGCAACTCCTAAAAGTAATTTCTTGAGTCCGAGGTGTGGTTTTTACTGGCTGGTAGTTGTACAATTAGTTACAGCTAATTGTAAAATCTTTGTGTTTGAAATATTTTACTACATGCATATACTCTTTAAGAAAAAAAAAAAGTAGGATGATTTTATTAAAAGACACTGACTTCTCTCACAGATAACTTTGTAGTTTACTGGCCAGATAGTTGAATGTTCTTATAGGGGAGCTAGGGATGTTTTTAATGATATATGGCTTTTGAGCTCTGCTTTGAGAGATAAATAAGTTTTGAGGTTGGAGAAGTAGAAAAAAATAGCATTAAACTCATTCCATTAAAGTGAGTTATTTAATCTAGAATTGACAAAACGTGTTTTTATTGTGTATTTAGATAAATTTAGAGAATTTGCAGAAAGTAATTAAAGAGAAACATTCTTCTTTATATAATTCTAAAGAACATAATTTTTATATTATTATAATCATCCAGAAATTTTTTAGATATCCTACTTAAACAGAATTAAGTGAAAAGAGAGACTGATTAACTCATGTTCAGAAAATGGCCTGGAGATAGTCTAGATAAACCCAAGGCCCAAATGATACAATAAAGATAGAAGAGCCCTTCGTTTCCCAGCTTTTTTTTTTTTTTTAATCTTATTCTCAGATGGACTTTCTCCATAAGGTGGAGTCTAACAATTACATATTTATATGTTGATGATATTTCAGGTTTCTCTGAGATACATGTTAAACCTAGATGAGTTTGGTTTACTGCAAAGGAGACTAGTCTACTGAATTCATCACAGCATAAGTTCTGGAACAAACACTCACATCTTATTGGACAGAAGACAATATGGGAGGGAGGAGAGAGTACCACTGGAGTTGTGTTTGCAGCCTAGCTCTGTCCCATATCGCTCTGTGACTCAGGGTAAGTCTTTTGAATCCACGTTTCTTCCATTCGTATATAATTAATATAAGGATGTATATCACCAGGGTTGTTGTGAGAGGTGAATGAGGTTTAAATAGTCATGTGCCTCATAATGACATTTAGTTCAATGATGGACTGTGGTCCACGAGGTGGTCCTTTAAGATTATAATGGAGCTAAAACATTCTTATTACCTGGTGACATGGTAACTGTAGAAATGCCATAGCGCAAAGCTTGAAAAAATCAACAAGGCTGTAGCTGAGTTGGCGAACAACTTTAACTTGAATGTGGATGAAGAGGATATTGAGGAGATCTCAGAAATGGTTTGCGAGGAACTGACTAATGAGGAGTTATTGGAACTGGAACAGGAACAGAAGCTGAAAAAGAGGTGAGAGAAAAGGAAACTACAGGAAAAGAAAAAAAAAAGGGACCTCCTCCCCCACCAAGGAAATTTACAGTGAAGGTTTAGCAGAAGGTTTCACAGACCTCAATAAGCTCTTTAAAAAGTTTGAAAATGTGAACCCCAACACATATGATTCTCATTAACAGAGAAGAATGTTCATGGTGTATTATCTGCTTATAAGCAAATCTACGATGAAAAAAAGTAAACTATTACGGGCATATTTCTGAAAAGAGTGACACTTCCTCGAGCAGAGCCTCAGATAGGTCCTCCAGAAGATGTTCCAGAAAAAGGCATTGTTATCATAGGAGATGACAGCTCCATACGTATTATTACCCCTGGAGACCTTCCAGTGGGACAGATGTGGAGATGGAAGACAACGATACTGATGATCCATTCCCTGTGTAGGCCAAGGTTAATGGGTATGTTTGTGACTTCATTTTTAACAACAACAAAAAGTTTCAAAAGAAAAAAATAGTGAAAGCTTATGGAATAAGAACTTAAAAAAAATATTTTTGTAGAGCCGTACAATATATTTGTATTTTAAACTGTTATAAACATGTCAAAAGTTAAAAAAATTAAAGAAATTTAAATTAAAAAATATTACAGTAAGCCAAGGTTAATTTATTATTGAAGAAATTAGTAAAATAAATTTAGTATACTATAAGTGTACAGTGTTTACGAAGGCTACAGTGGTACACAGTTTGTCATAGGCCTTCACATTTACTCACCACTCACTCATTGACTCACTCAGAGCAACTTCTAGTGCTGCAAGCTCTATTTATGGTAAGAGCCTTATACAGGTGTACCATTTTTTATCTTTTATACTATATTTTTACTGTAGCTTTTCTACATTTAGATACACAAATACTTACCTTTGCATTATAATTTTCTACAGTATTCAGTACATTAACATGCTGTACAGGTTTGTAGCCTAGTAACAATAGGCTATAGCATAGAGCCCATGTGTAGAATAGGCTATGCCATCTGGGTTTGTGTCAGTACATTCTATGACGTTGACACAAGAATAAAATCTCTTAAGGATGTATTTCTCAGAAAGTTTCTCTGTTCTTAAGTGATAAATCATAAAAGACTCATCATATTTGTGGAACCATAGCTTTTGCTTAATATATGGTGCTTCACTTTTCTCCTTCCCTTGCCGATGCCTACTTCTGTGCTCTTTTCTGCCCCTACTATTCTAACCTTTCTGTCAGCTTGAGTGCTTGCTGACATGCTCAATTTCCATTTTCTAACCCAGCAGTTGCCTTTATTTGAAGTACTTCTGAATTCTCATTTCCCAGAAGAAAAGTTCATGCCACACCAGGCAGCTTCACAGTGGGTGGCCTCTGCACTCTGTACAAAGGATCATGAACAAAAAATCCTGGAGGTCAGACCCATAGATGCCTGAGGGAGGGAACTCCTGCAGAGATTAATGGCAGTGTTAAGTCAGAACTGACTGTCACCCATGTTGAATGGGCAGACAGTTCTTGGGATTTAAACTGTACTTTATAAATGACCTAGGAAAACCATGATGCTGAAAGCCTTAGGGAAGGAATCTGGTGAATGTCCTGCTAGTGAGTGGAGGCAAAAGATCCCTAATTCAAAGTTATATAGCTAGAGAAGTTATATAGCTAGAGAAGTCATGAAAAGAGGGGCTAGAGGAACAGGGGGCTCTTTAATAGGAAAGGAGCTGGGATTCATCACAAAACACCTCAGAATCCACAAATGATGAATGCAACAAAACAAAATCTATGAATGTATTTTAATTTATGCTGAGAACGGAAACCAACATACGTTTTGTTCTTGGGCTACAACATTCTAGGAGGGAAAATATTTTCCTGCTTTTGTGTTAAATAACACTGGAGCCTACAAAAATAGTTTAGCTGCTTGCTCTGGGAACTATATCATTCTGTAAACCAACTAAACAGCTTTACTTATTAAAATTAACAATTTTCTCATTAAGACTTACTTTCAAGACCCTCGCTTCACTTTACTGTGCCCATTAACTCCAAATTATTAGGTCATATATTATCCTTGTCTCATCTCAACCTGGTTCCCACATTGTAAGACTTAAAATCATCCATCCCAAGCTAAAACCCAAAAGACTGGATCCCAGTTTTCCTTTTTTGAGACACTGTTATGGGTTGGTCAGGATGTGCGCTTCCTAACTGTTCAGCTTTGCTTAAAGTGGATATTACTGGAGGTCTTTTGGGGAGATGAAAGTTGACTACATCAGTGAAGACATTTTGCAATATAAGTCAAAAGGCACCACATGTGAAAATCGAGTGGTCTGAGGTTGATGGTTAACCTTCTGATGGCTGCTACACATCTCATCACCATTACCTAAAATATAATGCTTTTTCAATGTGCTCTTTTCTATATGTGAATGGGGAAATTGACGTCTAAGCATGGTAAATGAATATTCAACATTGCCACGTGGAAGTCGACACAACAAGGGCTAGAGTTACCATTTCCCAACTTTCAAACTTAATTGTTCCATTCCATTTAAAATAATACCTATCTCTGAGGAGCTTGACTTATTTTTTGTAAAATATAAGCCTTGAAATTACTCGATGAAAGTCGAAATGTTGACTGAGGCACTTTAAAAGTGCTACTACAGGAAAAATGTTACCTAAATGCAGTTAATTTATTTAATAGATATGTGTAGAATTCTAGAGTAGAGTTTTTCAAACTTATCTGGCAATAAAAATTGCTTAGAATTTCTGTTAAAATTATGTATGCTTGGGCCCTCCTTAATCTACTGAACATTTTTGTAAGAAGTGGCTGAGAACCTGCTTTTTAATCAAGTTGTCAGATATTTCTTGACCTAAGTAAGGCAAGTGTGGGAAACGATGAGTTCTAGGCCAGTGGCTCACAACCTTATCTACACCCTTGAGTCACCTGGGAAACATTTTTAAAAACACTCATGCTGCCTATACCCTAGATTAAGTAAATTAAAATCTTTTAGGGAACAACACAAGCATATATGTGTTTATGTTTTCCCAAAGTATGCTAATGTGCACCTAGGACTGAGATCTAGTGTGTCAAACCAGAGATTCTCATTTATGTGCATACAAATCTTAGTAAAATGAAAATTATAATTCAATGGATCTGAGAGGAGGTTTCAAAATTCTGCATTTCTAACGAATTTCCAAGGGAGGCTAGGCTGATGCTGCTGTTCAGCAGACTATACACTGAGTAACAATGATTCTCTAATTCCCAGGCCTGCAGCATCAGCCTCACCTGGAAACCTGTAACAATACAAACTTGGGCCCCTCCCTAGACTTACACAATCAGAAACCTTGGGGACTCAGAGAGCTTCCTTTTATAATTCACCACCATACCTTCACAACAACAGCAGAGTCACTGTCATTTATTTTACATACTCAGCTACCATTAATGATTTTGCTTAAGACATTCTAAGAGCAATAATTAATAAATAAAAAATCAGTATGTTGGTAGATACTTAAAAGCTGCATATTTACAGTTTCCTGTAAATACCAAATTTAAAATTGCAGCTCAATTTCCTCTCACTGATGTGAGCTTGGGTGAATCATGTAATCCTGAGCCTCAGATTTCTTAACTGAAAAAATGTTGAAATTAATACTAATATCTTCCTTGTTCATATGTTAGCTGTGAGGAACTAAATTATTTTTATAGGTCATGGAAATATATACTTGGTAATGATAGGGAGAGTAGATAAACAAATACGAAACTTAAACTTGGTTTCAGCTTCACAGACTTTCAATTTATTTAGAAATAAAAGTCAAATAACAAACACTAAGTGAAGCAAAAAGTTGCAAAAGAAACAGAAGAAAGGATAGCAACATTTACCATTTACTCAAGACCCATTTAGTGCTTTACATATGGTATTTCACTTTTCCAACATTCTTATAAATTACTGGTGAGGAATTTGGGATTGCAAAGAAATTAAGTGAATTGCCTTTGGGGCTACATTAATGGGCTTTTGTGTCAGAAGACCTAAATTTGAGTAATTCTCTATCAATAGCTATGTAACCATTGATTAAAATACTCTGCCTCAGTGTGTCTGTCTTCAATTAAATGGAGATAATGTCTGTCCCACCGAATACTTAGTAACCATACATTCAAATACAGTGGTAGAATCACTAATAAAAATTTCAAGGAATTTTAATAATAAAAGTAATTGTTATGCAAAATAGCATACAAGAAGTCTTATGATAAAAACCAGTAATTCTAATATTTTGCTGAACTTACTTCAACTTCTCTGACATACATACAGCAAAGGCGATGCTGGGTTGTAGACTATACACACCTTCAATCTTCATTTTCAAACATTTTAATTTCATTATTTATTTTTTAATGAATATTATTTATTCACTAACCATTCGGAGGCCTCTGCATATAATCCCATTGAAGTTTTTTGTCTGATTACTGCATCATTTTCATTTATCTTGAGGGAATTTATCTATTAGTGCTCATTTTACTGGTTAACTTCTATAGTTCTATTGCACTTTATATATTTAGAGATTTGTTTTGCTAGTGTTTAGAGGACGGTCTCTCTATCATCTCCTGTGGTTTTGTAATAGGTTCCACACCACATGCTTCCCGGGGCTCCCCATTGAGAACTGGCCCTCCTGTGTGTGGCTCAGTTTCTACTCCATGGTGACTTCAGATATTGCTGATCCAATGACTGAGCCAGCAGGGGTGTCTCTATCCTGCTGTTTGGGAAGAAAGCCGAGGTATAGGAGCCATGTTGCCAGGCAGTGGCTGGCAGAAACACTTTTCAGCTTTTATACTTTTACAAGCAAAGGTCCTTTATTTTGCCTTGCTTTTGCACAGTGATCCTGACTCCTTTTCCTCATCTCTTGTGGGGAATGTTTATTCCTTATATCTCTACATGAGTCAAATTCTTAGCTGCTTCTGCCTACTTCTAAAAGAGCTTAAGGGTATAGCAACTTTGAATGTTAGTGTAACCAGAATGATCTGATTGGTAGAGATATTAGAATCAGAAAAGTGAAGAAGGTGTCAAAAAAAAAAGGGCCTGCCACCACCCACTTAGGCAAAATCAGATTACTACACTAATCTCTCTGAGTTTCCTCTACAGGCACTGAAACAATGCTTGCCCAGCCTCAGTGATGTGGAGGCTGAGCCAATCCTTTGTTCCTTTTACTGTTTGCCACTTCATTGCTTTTACTCATCTGTTGGCCCCCAGGGAAGTGAGCTGGTTTGGTCTTTACAGCACCTTTAAATTGACCATTTTCGGTTGAATTTCCCCTTAGCTGGCTGTGACTAACTCAGATCAACCTTTTGCAACTTGATGGATTATTCTATACTCTATCAGCAAGAAGCCCGAAAAAGAGTGATGACAGGAAAGTTGTCAATTTGTAGGCTTTTCCTCAGGACATATTAAGTTGTCTCATGCCCTGCTTATAAAACTTACCTGTCTAGCATTATGTTATAAAATACTTGAAAAATCATCAACTAAGAGCCCTAAGTAGAGTTTTTGTCATCTTTTCAGTCAAATGGGTTAAATTAACTTTTGAACAATAATTGGGTAAAATCGTGTTGTCATATTACCTCCTGGTTTTGTCTCAATAGAGACTCATTATTAAGAACTTACCCTAAATAATATCCCAAAGTGCCTATAATATGAAAAAATATATTTAAAAAAAATTAAGTGGTGTATTCTCAGTATCGCTACTGAGCTTCTAGATTTATTTTTATGAGAGTAGATAATGTGGGTAGACTTAGAGATTTTTATTGTATTAAAATGTATTGGAAACATAGAAATCATGGCAATATAGTTTACCTAAATATAAAAAGAATATTTAGACAAAATAAATATAATAAATATACTTTTTTCATTAGGGTGCACTTTTTCTATTTAACTGACAACCTGGAAAAATAATGATCTATCAATTATGTAAGTTATAGATTAATGACGGTAGAGATTAATATTGATTAAAATAGTAATAGTGTGGATGATGTTAAAAAAAGAAATAGAATATTAAATTCAACTTTTTTCTTAAAAGAAGTTAAGAGTATTAGCAGAGGCTAGATCATTAAGCAATTGTTGGAACTCTTATTTCATTCTACTTCTGGATAGATTTCAGCAGTGAGAAATTCTTTGGAGAGTGCAGTATGAGTCGTGCTTCCAGGGAGGATAGGTTTGAACTGGTTCACTTCCAGCTCATTGAATTTGGACTTCAATATATGAATGAAAGAACTTGTATATAGCTCACTCCTAAAATAGCCTGATTACAGAACAGAAGAAACGGGCCAGAGAGGGACAAAACTGTTCTACTACTGAGAAAAGAACTAATACCTTGTTTCTCATGGTTCAGGCAGTGACTCTATGAAAGGATTTCATCTTGGAAGATTTAGCACTTGAGATGATTTTGTGGAGGAGTGAGGTGTCCTCCAATAGAGAGTGCTCTGAGCCTATGGCCTAAGGGCTATTATAAGCAGTCATGTCAGACAACTACAGATAATAAATACCTGGTAACATGGAGGGGTCTTTGAAGAACACTCAAACATGTCGCATGAGAGACAGCATTTGAGCAACTTGGTTTCCTAAATGTACAAATATCACATTACAACTCTCCTAATGAAAGCGTTTCTTAACTTCTTTTTCCTCCCTATCTCTTATTTCATTCTGGAGAAATCAAATGTAGTGTAGCGATGAGAGGGTCAGAAAGAGTGCACATCGATAGGAAGAGATAGAAGGACTGAAAGATACTTAATATTCATGTGGCACTTGGATGTTAAATATTCATTATATTCTACATATGCATGATGCATAGTAGATACTACATATAGAAGAAGTATTCATTAAGTATACTATAAGAATAAATGAGACATATAAAGTGCTTCATATTTATGTAGCCACCCATTCGTGACACCCATTTGAGACCCATATATCCTTTGCTCAAGCACAAAAATAAAACCCATGCTGTTCATCAGTTTGATTGGCAAATTATAGTTGGTGTGACCAAAAATACTTATTCCTGTGTCTCTCTGATAGAACAGGAGTGTCATTGGTCCTGGCCACCTTCTATGTGTGGACTTCTTTGCTTGAATCTTAATTCTGGTTCTCATAAAAATGTCATCAGTGAGAAAGGTGATGTGGCAGATTGACAGACAGAACATAGGAAAACAGGTAGTGTGGGTAGTATGGCACATCCGACTCCTTGTACCCTACATTGAATGTATTAACTTAATCCATCTTTTTCTCACTGCATATTTTTCCTCTGGGACTTTCCCTTTGTCCTCTGGGATTACTTGCATAATAATGTGCTTATAGACTAGCATTGCCACAAGACAAAGCCCTAATATGATAGCTTCTCATGCTATAGCCTAGCTTTCATTCAAGGCTTGTAACAAAATAATAGTTAGTGTGTTAGTGTGTTTGTATATTATCTTTCTTCTTTGATATATTGTAAACACCATGAAGCCAAGAAATATTTCTTTAGTGCCTCTTAGAATGCCCAGGATATACCAGACATTCAATAAATACTTGTTGACTACATTGATGAATATTAGTAGGCAATCAGGGACTTATTTTTGTTTTGAAATGTTTTAATTTAAAGAAGAGTTGTGGAAATAGTACGGAGAGTTCTCAAATACCCTTCAGCCAGCTTCCTATAATGTTAAGATCTTACAGAGTGCAATTCTCAAAACCAAGCAATTAGTATTTATACACTATTAACTAAACCACAGACTTTATTCATTTTCACCAGATTTTCACTCATGTTCTTTTTCTATTTCAAGATTCAATACCAGAAGCCCAATTGCATCATTGTGTGTCTTAGTCAATTAAGGAATGGTGGTGGTTCCTTAGTGTTCCCTTTCATAACCTTGATACACTAAAGAATACTTTTCAGGTATTTCATAGACTCTCTTGATTTGTATATGTCTGATGCTTTATCATTATTTGACTAAGGTTATATATTTTTGGTTATGTCATATCATTTATAGTATGTACTACCAGATGATACATAATATTACTCTTTAACATGCTGATCATAGTTACTTTGAATCATTAATCAGATAGTTTTTATGTCTGTATAATATATAAATCAAGTTCTGATGATCGCTTAATCTCTCAGGAGTGCATTGTTTTTTCTTGCTTTTTGTATTTTTTTTTTTTTAAGCCAGCTGTCTTGTGTAGCTGAATTAAGACCAAAGTAAACAGATTCTACAACCTAGAAATGAGAACACTTTTCCTATTACCAGGTTTTTGGGACAGGGATTTGAACTCATCTAATTAGAAATCAGACTGGATTTGATGTTTGTTGTTGCTTTGTTTGTTGTTTGTTGTGGTAGTGGTTACCCTGATTGCCACGAGTGTTAAATTATCTTTGGGATACTTTGGATTTAGTGTGGGGCTGGTTTGCAAGAGAATTTTTTTTCCAGTTTCTTTTTAATTCTCAGATTTAGAGCTTTCCATTATGCTGCACCTCAGCAAGTATCTGTCTTTTGCAAGTTACACTTTAGGAGATATTTGTTAGCTTGAGGGGGCCGGGTCACTGTGGGGCATTTTCTACTGTTCTCATTTTCAGAAAAAAATCATATGTCTGTACCTCAGGATAGTGCCTTTTCAATGCTCCCCTGTCGTCCCTTAATTCTGACTCCAGAAGCTATTCTTGATCCTCCCTCATACTGAAAAGAATTTTTTCTCAACTTTCTCAGTTGCAATGGGTTTTCACTGGTACATTCAGCTCAACAGTGTTTATTGCCTTCCCTCAACAGATTAAGGCTTCTATTCCATATAGCAGACCCAATTCGAGGGTCCCATCTTAATTTCCCACCTCTCTTGAAGCAGCTCCACTCCCCCAGCAGTTCCACTCTCCCAGTTCTAGTTTGAAATATGAGAGAGACTTTCTGATGACTCTCCTAATCTTATCTGGGAACCTTTTATGGAGATCAGAGGTCTGTATTCTATCTCTACTCACAGTCCCCAGGGATATCACCTTCTCCAGCACGTGCTTATAAACTGGCCTCCCCCTAAGTCACCAATGCTCTAGATGGACTCTTTTCACTGTGTATGGATGTATCTTTCCCAGGTAAGCCAATGCTGTCATTTCCTTTGCCCCCAAAATCACCTGTCTTCTTATTTTGGATATATTGGTTGCCCTGCAACCATAGTAGTCTCAGAAATTCAAGAAAAGTTGTGAACTTGCTGTCCGCCTCATTATTTTTGTAAGTTTTAAATTAGTGCTCTTTTTAGTTCTCTGTACGGCCCAGTGGAAACCCAAAGACCAAGACTTCTCCTAATCCTGCTACTCCAGATATGTTTATAAGTTTGTAGTATAGTAATAAGGACACAAAACCAAAAAAGTTCTAAGTTCAAGTTTCTTGCCCATCACTCTCACTTTGGGAACTTTGGACCAGTTAGGCTCCAGTGCCCTCACTTGTAAAATTATTACCTGTATAGAAAGCTCACACTGTAGCTTTCCACTAATGATAATCAGGGGACTCTGTAGGGAGAAAATAAATAACTTGAGGGTGGGAGATAGGAAGGGAAGCATCTCCTCCCACCTTCAACTGAAAAACCTGTGGATTGATTTGCTATCTGGATAAGATGGACCAGGAGCTTTAATTTGAAGTGAAGATGACTAACAAAATGAAAACCAGAGATGTGTAAATGTAAAATATAAAGAACAGAATAACATTTCCTGTTTTGGGTTTTCAATTCAAGAAAATTTATGATCATGAGGTCATAACAGAGAAAAGCAACCTGAGAATTTGAGGTTATAGTAATGAAGATCTCAAAAGCACTGTAAAGTTCTCAAAAGGATGGAAAGAAACAGGACTAAAAGCAAATACAAGGTGGTGCTAAAGCTAGATGTATAGAGGGTCTGTGGTATTTCTAAAGAGGGTAGAATTTGGAGTCAGGATGAGTTTGAGAGATAGCTCAGTCACTTATGTACTGAGTGGCCTTTGGCAAATCATTTCATCTTTTTGGGCTTAGGATTCTCAGTGGAGAATAGCCAATGTAATCAAACCCTTCTTTTTATCTATTCCCTTAGAGTCTGTGCTATGTCCATGCTTTACCGTTCACTGTTTCATTGTACAAGGAAGGCTCCCCAGAGTCTCCTGCCTTTGTGCTTAATGCTTTGTCTTCCCAAAGTGCTCCCAAAGGGTCTTGGAGTTCCAGGAGAGCAGGGACTAGATCTTCTTCCTTTGTATCTCCAGAATTTAGCACAGTCACACGCAGACTAGCATTAGCTCCCAAGGTCTTTTTGCTTGTTTGTTTTAATGCACAAAAGAGGAAAGAAAGCAAGAAGAAAGGAATGAAAAAAGAAATGGCTTAGTATTGATTCATTCATTCATATCCAATGACCTGTTCAACTCTATAGTACAGGTCACGATGTACAAGCAAATTCTACAGATAAAGTCAGGTCTGTGGATAAGGGGCAGAGTAATGAATTGGGTTGCAGCAAAGCAATAATAATATAAAGTGAGGATGTGCCTCATTAAAACACTTTCAATTCAGAGAGCTAATAACTTGCAGCCTAAGAGTGGAGGGAGGAAAGGAGAGAGAGAGAGAGAGAGAGAGAGAGAGAGAGAGAAAGAGAGAGAGAGAGAGAGAGAGAGAGAGAGAGAGAGAGAGAGAGAGAGAGAAGGAATAGAGAAGAATGTGATTTTGAAGCTGTGAACCCTGGTTATGCCTTCCAAGGTAGGCAATATTCACTACCAGTCATTCTATAGTGACTTTTTATGTAATTTCTGTGGTGATAAAGGTGGAAAAGATGAACAGGCTAAATAGCAGTATAACTCAAGCATCAGGTAAATAAATGCTTTTTTTATTTTTGCTGAAATAGCATTCAGCCAGACAGTTTACCATTAGGACACTTTGCCCTGCCATATGGGTAACAAATTCCCCTCAGACACCAACTTAGAGCACAGTCAAAGTGCTGGGCATACTCCAAGAAATATTCCGTTTCGCCATCACTTATCAAAGCAAAGATCTTGCACCTATACAAAAATGTCCATGTGATTGAACCCTGCATTAATGACCTTCTAAACCAAGCCTTAACAAATTTTCCCATCTGAAATTTCACCAGTCTTCTAACTTATCAAACTACTTCTAATCGTCATGAGCCCTATACAAACTGTTTCTTCTGAAATCCATCAGCTCTTACTTAAATCAGTGGCTTTTAGACTTTCTGTTAGCAAAGGAACTGCTCGTGTATGTAGTTTTTAATGCAGAATTGACTGTTGAACTTCAACGTGGTAGAATAGTTCTGGAAGGAACATCTGAGAGTGAATGAACTTGAGTCTTATTTCAATGCTGTTTCTCATGCTAGTTGTGCAATAGCCCATCGGAGAAAGAAAAAAATAGTGGTCAAAAAATTAGGT
The DNA here is from genome assembly GCF_000151845.1 of Pteropus vampyrus. Classification (NCBI taxonomy): domain Eukaryota; kingdom Metazoa; phylum Chordata; class Mammalia; order Chiroptera; family Pteropodidae; genus Pteropus; species Pteropus vampyrus. The sequence goes on from NW_011888901.1 coordinate 1,371,042, forward strand.
TCTAATTTTAACATGAAAAAGCTATGTAACCTTCATCAACTCAGCTCACCTATTTCATATAATTTTTCTAATATACAAAACAAAGGGGGTGCAATGAGGAGATTTCTACGGTCTTTCCAGTCATAACATTATACAGAGTGAAATAATCTATTATATCAGTAATTTCAAACTTGATACATTAAAAATGGTTTTCTGCTTCAAAGATTTAGAAGAGAAATGTGAACAAAAATAGTCGTCAAGAAGCATAGGTTCATGTGGCTTAATATTGTACACAGAGGCTGTGTTATTCATTTAGGTCTTCGATTCGTTACTGACCTGATGTATGAGAAGAAAAAAAAAAATACCTGTAAGAAATAAATACCTGTGAAAGCCACATCCTTAAATAAAAAGTTCAGTCAGATTCCCATATGTGTATGTTATTTCTCTTCTTTATTTAACACCATTTGAACCAAATATTTCATTGTTATGCCCCAGAGTACTCTGCTGGCTCAAATAAATATTGGATTCCCTAGATATAAAACAATTTTCACCTTTCAAAGGGACTTTGCAAGATTCCAGTGACCTGCTCCTTAAGCAAACAAAATGTCTTTTTCTGCACATAATTTTGAGTTGAGAGAAGGTAAATTGAAATGACATTTTAAAATTTAAAATTAGTTTTGGTAAATCCAATATTGACAGTGTACTACTTGGGGGCACCTGACACTAGAAAGATCAAAGATCAATCTTTCCCCAGAGAAATTCTGCTTTTCTGTGTTAAGAAAAATATTTATTTATTTTAGAACCTTTCAATGTAAAACTGAGCATCAGAAATGGCAAATTCCTTCCTTCCTTCCTTCCTTCCTTCCTTCCTTCCTTCCTTCCTTCCTTCCTTCCTTCCTTCCTCTCTCCTTCCCTCCCTCTCTCCCTTCCTTCGTTCCTTCCTTCTTTCCTTCCATCTCTTCCTTCCTCTCTCCCTCCCTCCCTCTCTCCCTTCCTTCATTCCTTCCATCTTTCCTTCCTTTCGTCTGTCCTTTTCTCTCTTTATTACTTTTTACCTCTATGGCCAGTCCTGAATTCTAACTTCTTAGTAGCAAGGTTGCCAAAATATTTTCTCAGCATTTTAGCTTCTCAGATACAGTTCTTCACTTGCTTTTTAGGAGTCTCAGCTTGCAAACAGAGTGTTAAGGATTAGACAATGTCTAAAGGAGGAAAATTACCTACAGATTTCAGGCTCACTTTTTTTTTGGTTCCCTGCCTCTCTTGCTTTAACCCCTTAAGTTTTTGTCACCCTAGGAGCTCTGAACTCCAGACTGTCTCTCCTCCCATTTGTCTGCCCAAATCTTCAGTCTTTTATTTCTCTATAATGTAATTGGCAAAATTTTTGATGCAAAATCAGAAGTAAATGATGGCTCAGCTGGTGTACTTCCCTTCTCTGCCTGCCTTGGTTGCTTTCCTGTTTTCAAGTGTCCTATGATTCTCATTTATGTTCTACCAATAAAAGTTCTAACAATGTCTCTCTTTACAGTTGCTACTGCTTTTCCAGACATGATAAATCCTGAATATTTTCTGCAACTGTTCATGAGGCTTTCTTTCATGCAAAATGTTTATAAGCTATTTGATCCTTTCAAACAATAGAATTTCAATTTTTTATAAAATACAAAGTGGGAGAGATTGAATCTCTTCCTTGTGTGTCACGCTCTGTCAGAAAAACTCTAAAGCCATGATACTTGGTCTTGAATGTGACAAAGTTTAATGAAAAAGATTCTGTCCACTCAGTGGATATTACTGTCATAACACCTGGGTTAGCAGATGAATACTATTGACAAAAACAGTGACATACTCACCATTTCACTTCCCTTCTGATGGATAAGCCATCATTAGCTATAAAACTCAGAAATGTCCTCTCAAATTGAATAGTGCTATTTCAAAAATTACTATTTGAGTAGCTCACCAATCTTGAAGAAAGTTCAGAAATATCTGAATTTCTTAAAATATAGTTGGAACACGCACTACAGAAATTATAATTTATTTCATCTACAGATTAGAGGCTGACTAGAAAACAACTGTACAAAGTAAATAAAATAATGTGCTTATCACAGATCTATATAAATAATTGCTCATCAGTAATTGTAGAATCAGGTATTCATGGATGGCATAGGCATTTTCCTTTTAACTAAACTATGAAAATCCTCATTTTCCAATTAATTTATTTAAAGATGGCATTAGGTTTTATAGATTTATTATTTTTGAATTGTCATAGTAATTCTATTTTTCACTGAGTCTAGTTATAAACTATAAAGAATTTGGTGAAAATTGAGCTCTCCCTTTTAATAAAAGCTTTCTTTCTGATTCTCAGTATGGAAATTGATTAAATTATACTAGAGGGAACTTTTACAACAATAAGATAAGCAAAAACTATTTTATACTTTCCTTGAAACATGAATGTTCAAAGATTACCATTACATAGGTTTGCTAATTTCCCCAAAAGAGTGATTCAGATAATTGCTATGATTTATTTTCTTACATGTTATCACCAGTAGTATACCATTTTTCTGTTCTAGAATAAAAGGATAAAAAAAAGCCTTTGGTAATTTCCCAAAATGAGGCTGCTCATTTTGCTTAAAAATTCAGAAAAAATTAGGATTTAATGAAATGCATTTTATTCAAAAATGAAAATACTTGAGAAAAAAGAGTGAGTAGGAATAGGAAGAAATTCAATTATAGTTAAGTTTTTTACCCACAAATGCTGAATTTGGGTTGCATAAATATAGTTACCGTGTGAGCAACAGATGTACACATGAGTTTGTATTTCAGTGCTGCTTTAAATTTAATTATTACATAAATTGAGATCTATATCTCTAGATTTTCCTTTGTTTTTAGGCCAAGACAAACACTTCTGCTTGAAAAGCCTGCAACCTTATGGAGTGGAAGCCTCCAAATACCAAATTAAATCATCCAAGTTACCACGTCTGTGATGGAAGCTGTTCGGAAAGAGATCGTTTCATATGCATAGCAAAAAATTCAAAGTTTAACAAGATAAACATTAGATATCACTTTCTTTTAAACAAAACTAATTTATCTAACATTGTATCCCAACAGGTCATTATTACTTTAAAAGTCTAACATTTTTAGAAGAAAATGATAGCAACAACCATGGCAATTATTATTTATTGCAGCATTTGGATTTGGATTATGTCACTTTGAGAAATATTATCATTTTCAAAAATGAAGGCAAGTATTTCTTAAAATATAGAAAGTGTATGTTTAAATAGTTGAAGACAAAGTTGCAGCAAAAGTTAATTTGACCCTAACTTCAGATATAACCCAACTTAATAATGTGAAAATAACCATTATCTAATCAATATCTATTTTTAAGTACATGGAAACTTTTCTTAATATTTTGTGATAGTCTAGTAGCTTCTCTTTTGAGTGCACAAACTTTTTTGCTTTACTGTGAAATAACTGCCATGCCTATCAATGGCTAGCTATTAGAGTACAGTTGCAACCTTGACTTCTGGGCTTGTGTTTCTGTATGTCATCTGGTCCTTCAGATTTGTTTTTATTTATTTAGACTCCATGGCTCAATTTCTTGCTAACATTGTCTCAATATTGTTGCATTTAATTTCAATTATGATAATATATTCTTATACATGAATATTCTCACTGGAGGCTTATTAGCTCTCTATGTTTTCAATATTATTTGAGAAATATTATTTCCTCATGGTTCACCAAGTTAGTGGCTCAAGGCTAAAAATAAAGTCTTGTTTTTGTCCTCTATGTCAAGTTGGAAATTTTTCAAAATCATCCTCTAAGACAATATGTATTATCACTTCATCTAGATCTTAAACTAGCTAGTGTCTTCTATGATCTTCTCATCTCTCCTTGTTACCCAGTGAGAGAATTTTGTATTTTTATTGATTACAATCACCAACATAAACATAATCAATGGAGAGATGATAAAAGTTATTAGTCTTTCTGACCCTTTAGCTGATACTTCTTCCATAGTAAAAAATTCTATGCATATTTATTCTATATGTTCAGGTTTTCTAGCATTGATTTAAAATCAATGTCGATTATCTCATGATAAGATTTCCCTTGCTACTTAAAGTTCTGAATTCCCTGAAATACATGAGTTTATCAAGACTATTTTAATTCAGATGTTGTGGCCAACGTGTGATAATATGGGTGGTCCAGTTGTATAAATATCAGAATAGGATATTCTTTTAAGTTTGTTCAGGAAGATCTTGGATATACTGTGGGTTTAGTTCCAGACCACCACATAAAGTGAGTCACCTGATTTTTTGCAATAAAGTGAGTCATCTGAATTTTTTTCATTTTCCAGTACATATAAAAGTTACATTTACACGATAATGTAGTCTATTAAGTGTTCAGTAGCATTATGCAAAAACAAAAACAAAAACAAAAACAAATAAACAAAAAACAATGTACATACCTTAATTAAAAATGCTTGACTGCTATAAATGCCAACCATTATCTGAGACTTCAGCGAGTCATAATCTTTTTGCCTTTGGACAGTCTTGCCTCGATGTTGATGGCTGCTGACTGATATGGGTGGTATTTGCTGAAGATTGAAATGGCTGTGGCAATTATTTAAAATAAGACAACAGTAAAATTTGTTGCATTGATTGACTCTTCTTTTCATGAATAATTTCTCTGTGGTATATGAATTGCTATTTGATAGCATTTTACCCACAATAGATATCCCTTCAAAATTGGAGTCAATCCTCTCAAACTCTGTCACTACTTTATAAACTGTTTATCTAATAATCAAAGTTCTCTGTTTTCATCTTAACAATCTTCATAGTATCTTCATAAGGGATAAATTTTATCTCAAGAAACAACTTTTATTGCTCATCTATAAGAAACAACTCCTCATCTATTAAAGTTTTATCATGAGATTGTAACAATTCGATCACATCTTCAGACTACAGTTCTGTTTCTAGTTCTCTTGCAGTTTCTACCACAACTGCAGTTACTTCCTTCACTGAACTCGTAAAGCCCTGAAAGCTACTTATGAGAGTTGAAATCAACTTCTTAAAAACTTCTGTTAATTTTGATATATTGACTTCTTTCCATGAGTCATGAATGTTCCTAATAGTGAATAGTAAATTTTAGAATAGTGAATTCTTTCCAGAAGGTTTTCAATTTACTTCACTCAGATCCATCGAATAAATCACTATCTATGGTAGCTACAGTCTTACAAAATGTATTTCTTAAATAATAAAATTCGAAAGTCGAAATTGCTTCTTGATCCATGGGCTGCAGAATGGATATGGTGTTAGCAGGCAGGAAAACAACATTAATCTCATTGAACAGCTCTATATCAGAGCTCTTGAGGCACCAGGTGCACTGTCAATGAGCAGTAATATTTTGAAAGGTAACTTTTTTCTGAGAAGTATTTCTCAACAGTAAAATTAAAATATTCATTAAATCATGTAAAATGGTGCCAACAGACTTGCTCAATGCAGAATTGCCATAACCTTAAATTTGTAGGAAAAAAAAAAATCGATATCTGCAAAGCACAATGATGTGAAGCACAATAAGATTAGGTATGTCTGTGTTGCTTAATACCTACAAGACAATATTCATTCATTTACTTTTTTCTTCATCTACTTTGCTCTGCCTCTTTTTCTTTCTCTCAGCAATTATTTCTCAAAGATTTATTATAGACTTGAGACAGAACACCCAAGGCTCAAACTTTCAGAAGCTTAGAAGTTAGTGGGGGAAATCAACCCCTGAATAAAATCTGTGTACAATAAAATGTATCTCTCTGGTAGAGCATTTTAGAAAGGGCTATGTTACTTAATTTACAAAGAAAATCGGAGAGGATTGCATTTAAAAGATGACACTCATAACAGGTTTTAAAAGATAAATAAGTTTACTTAAAATGGAGAAAGTAAGAAACATCTTCTAGGTAAGGACAGAGAAATTACACAGCCACAATGACATGAAGAACACAAAATGTTTAAGAAGAGTAAGTCTCAGTGGACTCACATGCAGTTGTGCTTTCTTTGCTTTTTAATCACGGAGAAGGAGTGTTTGTGGGGGATGACATAGAGATAGCTGTCTGCATGGGACAAATTAATAAAGGGTTATTGTTGCAACTGTGATCTGAAACTAGTTGGCTGATAATATTTTTTCTGCATATTGTTCTAGGGATAAAAAAAAAAAAAAAGAAAGAAAACATTCAAATTACCAAGCAAATAATTTTTAGAACAAGAATAACACAACCACAAACTATACTTCTAGTAGTGACACGCCATTCTTCATGTTAAAAGCAATTATTTAAAATCAATTGCTTATAAAATCACTTTTTAAAAAGTTAGAATATAGGTTCATGTGGCCCTTTAACTAAAAACAGTGGTTCTCTACTTAATTGACCCATCGAGCAGAATCAGTTAATCAAATGTATGTTGTCCTGGTTAACATATTTTTTCTTTTTAAATTGCTAAATTTTTTCTTAATTATATGTGTTTCTTTTACTGTCAGTGGCTGTTCCTAGTCTAGATATATTGTTACAAAACGCCTTTGGCAATCTAACCCCCTTAGAATACTGAAGAACATATGGATATTATCTACCCATTAGAATTAAAGGCTATGTCGATGGATTGCATGAAGTGTACTTCCTTTTTTTTTTTTTTCCACTCCTGGCAGTAAAATCTAATTAGAGAACATCCTTTGAACTTTAGGAAGAGCTCCATGATGGTGCTCACTGCAATAAGGGCGTTGAGGTGCTGAAATTTCTGTTGTGGCAGTGAATAATAAACAATTTGAAGTGTCATAGTGGGCTTATGCATGTGTGCTTTTCTAACTTCAGGAAGACTTAGATTAATGTTTCTCAAATTTAAGTAGTACACTTATATCTTCAAAAGAGATAAATATATCTGTGTGTGTATAAGTGCACGTAAATGTATTTATCAAATAATCACTTGAGAATAAATATGTAAAACCTAGGTTGAGAAACACTCAGTAAAAGGTAAATGTTGAGTTCCATTTATGGTCGTTGTAGATAACAGACACTGGATTTACCATCCTCAAACATCTAAAAACTAGACCATATCCATAAAACAATGTTTTATGTACATTGAACACTGGGCAATGTGGGCAATGATACCTGACACAAAAGAGAAAAATGAGATGACCCCAAGATTGTTTCAGCTTATTATCTAGAGAGTTTTCAAGCTGAAACTTAGGTACTAGGAAACCAGTTGGAGGCCAGAGATATCCCTGATTTAAAGTAACAAAATTAAGTGTTCAGAAGGACAAGGAAGGTAGAATTCATAAGAATATAATGGAAGAGAGATCTGCAGAGATTCACCTCCGATTCTTCAACTGAGTACTTATCATGTAAAAAAATTACCAAAGTTGGGAAGAAAACTTTGGTCCTCTCTAAAAACATTAGAGAGGATTATTATTATTATTATTATTAAGGTGAAAGTCACATAACATACAATTAACTATTTTAGAGGGAAAAATTCAGTGCCATTTAGTACATTCACAATATTGCATAATCACCACATCTATCGAGTTCCGAACTATTTCTATCACCTCCAAAAGAAATTCTGTACCCATTAACCAGTTGCCTCTGTCCTCCCTCACCCCCAGCCCCAGCAATACACTTTTTATTTTTATGTTTTATTTTTTGAGGGTCTGGCAAACTATTTTCTACAGTAAATAAACTCTAATATTGCTATCAGCAATGTACTAGGGTTTCAATTCTCCATATTCTCACTAGCACTCGCTATTTTTTAAAAAATTATCATCATAGTGTATGTGAAGTTTTGAGATTTTGATTTGTATTTTCTTAATGACTAATAACGTTGAGCATCTTTTTCTGTTCTTGTTACCTATTTGTATACCTTAAATAAAAACGTTTATTCAAAACTTGCCTGTTTTTAATTTAGTTATCTTCTTTGTTTTTGAGTTGTAAGAGTTCTTTATATAACTGGCTTCTAGACTTTTATTTTATTTATATATAGCAAATATTTCCTTTTGCTCTGTATGTTATCTTTTCACTCCATTAATATATCATTTAATATACAGAAGTTTTAAATTTTAAAGTGCAATTTATCTAATTTTTTGTTGTTGTAACTCAGGCTTTTGGTGTCATATCTAAAAATCCACTGCCAAATCTAAGATCATGAAGATTAACCTCTATGTTTTCTTCTAAGAGTTTTATAATTTTTAGCTCTTATATTTATATCTTCAGTTCATTTTGAATTAATTTTTGTAGAAAGAATAATTTTTAAAGCTCACACCGGCCAAGGACTAGTCTATTTCCAGTGACCAAAGAGGTAAACCTCATAGTTCATGGAGTATAAAATAGATTTCTTGAAATTATATTCAATTGGGGGTAAAATTAGCCCTAGAAAAAAGGCTTCTACTCACCAAAAGTAAGAAGCCTTGAAAGAATTAATCTGTTTCCAAATAATTAACCCACATTCTTGAAAAACACACAAGTATAGTTAAAGGAACTGTGTGTGTGTGTGTGTGTGTGTGTGTGTGTGTGTGTGTGTGTGTGTGTGTATTCCAACAAAGTATAATTCCCAAAGTCTAGCATGCAAAACAGCAGGGAAATCAAATCCATAATTAAGAGCAAAATCTAACAGCATATTAGTAATAGAAGTAGCAGGAGTAGTATTGAATTACTAGACAAATGCATTAAAATAGTTTTATTTTTATAATTGTATTTTATATGTTCAAGAAGTAGAATAATGAAGATTATAAATACATGAAAATTATAAATAAAGGTTAAGAGAAAACTTTTGGAATTGAAAAACTTCAGTATCTGAGATGACAAAGCACTGGATGGAATTGATATTCAGATTAGTCAATGAAGAAGCAAAGATTAGTGAACTTGAAGATATAACAACTGCAACTACTAAAAATGAAACAGAGTGAAAAAAATAAACCCTCAGGAAAAGGAGCAAACATTTTCCTTCATGATTTTTTTTATTATTCAGTTTTGAGAATTGATTATTCATTTTGGATACAAGTTTTATATTAAATAAATTATTTTAAAATGTTTTTCTAGTCCATGGCTTTTCTTTTCACTCTGTAGCAGTTACGCTTGAAATGTAGTAGTTCTTAATTTTGATGAATTTTTTTCTTTCTGTGGATCATATGTTTTCTGATATACTTAAGATGTCTTTACTTATTCCAAGATAACAATTTTCTACTATGCTTAGTCCTTGAAGTGTTATAATTTTAGGTTTTACATGTAGATCTATGGTACATTTAGAGTTAAATTTTATATATGGTGTGAAGTATGCTTTGTTGCTTTGTTGCCTAGAACAGTATTTGTTGAAATACGATTTTTTCCTTCGACTTTATTGATAATATTTTTTAGCCAGATATGTTTTGGACTATTTCTAGACTATTCTGTTACATTGATCTCTTTGCAATTTTGTTATAAAGCTACACATACAGGTATGTGTCTTCAAACAATTTAGGTCTTCCACATTTATTTATTTCTTTTTATAAACTTTAGCTACTCTAATTTCTTTGTTACCCCATTTAAGTTTTAAAACTGGCTTGTCGATTACACAAAAATCTTGCTAAGTTATTATTGAAATTACATTGAATTTATAGCTCAATTTGGAGTAATTTTTAATCTAACAATATTGACTCTTCTAAACTGTGAGCATAATGTATATCTCATCAGTTATGCAGATATTTTTAAAACTTTTTTCATCAGTATTTAGTAGCTTCACTTTATAGATTTTGCACAGGTGTTTTAGAATTTATACTCAAGTACTTCATGATTTTGGTGAAATAATAAATGAATCTTTTCAAATTATAACTTCTAGTTTTTATTACTAATGTATAGAAATACACTTGATTTGTGCATCTTGACTTTGTATCCTGTGACCTCACTAAAATAATTTATTAGTTCCTGTAATTTTAGTAGATTCTCAAGATTTTCTAAGTAGATGATTATGTTGTTTGCAAATAAAAATAATGCTAATGTGACTTCTTTTCCAATCTTGATAACTTTTATTTATTTTTCCTGCATGATTGTCCTATCTAGATCCTTTTGTACAATGATGCATAGATGCGGTAAAAGAAAATAACTCTAGCTTGATATTCATCATAGGGGAAAATTATTCAGTCTTTTATCTTTAAATATTATGTTAACTATAGCTTTTTTTGTTTGTAAATACCTTATATTTAGGTGAGGAAATTCTTTTTTCTTTAAATTTTGGAAGTTTTTGGCATGAATAAATGTTGAATTTTGTAAAAGGCTTTTTCTACATCTTTTGAGATTATCACAATATTTGTCTTTAGCTTGTTAATATGATAGGTTGCAATGACTAATTTTGACTGTTGATCTAATCTTACATTCCTGGCACAAACTCGATATTATTATTATTAGATTATCCTGAACAGACTAAAAAATTATATAATTCATAACTATAAAAACCACATCTATACAACTCTATTTTAGAAACTATACCTTAGATACTATACTTTTTACCTATATATTTAACTGGTGTTAAACTCATTAACCAATTGAGAAGTATAGCTTTCAGTTTTCAAATTAGACTTAAGGAGATCTTTGTTCTAGGAATCACTGGAAAATTAAAATAATATGGGTCAATAATTATCCATAAATGTGGAATTAGGATTAAATCCAATGGTAACAATAGCAACAATGTAATTGCATTAGAATCGGAGGACTAATGGATATTATTGATAGATATGATTGATGACTAAGGGATGTATGATTGATACAGCACAGGAGAAAGTATATTTGTATAGTAGAGGAGTGGAGTAGGCTTTCTTTGACAAGAGAAATAATAATAATAACAAGATAGCCTGTTTTGAATGGTGAAAATTCTGGATTTCCTTAAGTAGAACCAGGTAAAATATATTCAATTTTACTACATGTCAAATAGTTTTTAACATCTGTTAATATTAAGATATTTAAAGGTTAAAAGTTTTGGACATCACACAGCTCATAAGTGTTATGGCTAGAATCCAAAACAATATTTCATACTTCCATAGCCCATGATAATTTATTACTATGCTGGAACTTGATCATTGAGAATTAAGAACTTGATCATTCAGAAATAAGATTGGTTAAGATTATACTGAAAAACTAGTGAAACTTAAGTAATAGCTAACTATGCAAGTTTGAGGTTGATGATATATGTATGAAACAATGAGAGAAAAATGGTGGAGTTTATGGGAATGTCATAGAAACACATAAAGAGAGCTTCCAAAAGAAAGAATAAATTTCAAATGAGGCAATACATTGGGTATTTAGTCTCAAGTTAATTTCTACTCATCTCCTCTCAAAGCTATCATATATTACCTTGGATTGTTCCTAAAATAAAATTAGAAAATAGACTTATATTACAACAAATTTACATGAAAATATAAAAAATGACTTTCTAATATAGATGAGTAAGGATAAATTTGTTTGCCTAGATCAGTGGTCTCGAAATTTAAGAATGCTTCAGAATCACCTGGAGGCTTGTTTAAACAGATCACTGGGTCCCATCCACAGAATTTCTGATTCAGTAGGTCCTTTGTAGTGCCTAAAAATGTGCATTTCTAACAAGGTTCCAGATTATGCTGGTGCCCCTGATCCTGAGATCAACCTTGACAGCTGCTGGTCGACCCTAGATCATTTCAATTTTAATCTTCTCTCAAGAGCTAGAAATCAGGACACCTAATTTCTAGGCACAATTCTCTAACTACCTATTAGAGGCCATTGGAGAGTTGCTTAATCTCCTTAGGTCTTATTTTCTTCATATCTAAAATGTGGGTATAAACTAAGGGAACTTTAACATTCCTTCCAGTTATATAGTTTACTTTTTAATTTTATAAATATTTTCTATTCTCTAATTTTTTTTTCATTTTAATTTTTGATTTTTAAATTGCATTTTTTAAAATTTCCTGAGTCTAAATCTTTCCTGTGGCTCCTTGCTATTACCTGATTTGACAATATTCATTTACTTATTAATGTGTAAAATACTTACTGAGGGCTACTTCATGCTGGGCATTGGGTTGTAAGATGAAGAAATTATCCCTGCTTTCTAGGAACTGTATCTAATGTTATAGATCTCCAACTTTACTATACATCAGAATCACTTTTTTAGAATTAAATACAACCAGGTCTTTCCTCAGGTGATTCTTTTTCATTAGGTGTAGGCAGAGCTCTGGGATCTGTAATTTTAATTAGTTTCACAAACGGTAACTCTAATCAGTCAGTTTTAGGAATCAGTGGTTTAGTGAAGGAGAAGAGCTGATCATAATGCACCTGGATAAGATGAGGTAACCAAAAGAAACAACTTTATTAACTTCCTTCCTTCCTTCCTTCCTCCCTCCCTCCCTCCCTCCCTTCCTTCCTTCCTTCCTTCTTTCCCTCCTTGTTTTATGCTTGCTTGCTGCTTGCTTTTTCTCTTTTTCTTTTCCTTCCTTCCTTCCTTCCTTTCTTTCTTTCTTTCTTTCTTTTTCTTTCTTTCTCTCTCGCTCTCGCTCTCGCTCTCGCTCTCTCTTTCTTTCTTTCTCTTTTTTCTTTCTTTCTTTCATTTTGTGGGTCAATTACCCTTTGCTGACTGTAGATCTTGAAGAAACTTATATTCTCAGTTAGATGTTAGCAATAACAGGAAACACATTGAAACAGTGTAAACTAGAAATCAAGTACGTGGTTGGGGCCACTATTCAGCCATTATTTTCCCTATATATTGGGCAAATTGTTCTACTTCTTGCAGTTCGGTTTCTCCATCTGTGAAATGAGGGCCCTGGGATTAGTATCATCTAAGATGTTTTTCAGTTTTCACAGCTTGGAGTTTTAGGAGATAGGGCCAGGAGATTTCTAAAGGTCAGCTTTGCAGACAAGTTTTGAAGTTGGCTTATTTCCAACAATTTTCTTACTTTTTAAAAAATGGATTCAGAAGAGGACGAAGGAGTGCAATCTAATGGTTTACTACTGTTCTTGTTCCTTCGAAACCACCTATCAGTGCTTTTATTATCAGAGATGATTGTGTAATGTCTCTTCTTTGTGATTCAATACTGTGTGATTTTATAACGTAGAATTTTCTTTATAGCAATCTAAATAATCAAATAATCACTTTGCCAGAGTATCCTCTTAACTGGTAAGTAAATTTAAAAACAAGAGAATCCACTTAAGGAGCCATTTTTATTTTTGTGAGAAAACCGAAACTCAAAAGGATAATGTCAATTGAGATGCAAATGCTTCAGCTTAAGCAGGAGAAAAACTGCTCTCTCATTTACTCTAAAAAAAATGAAATTCAGTCTACTCTAAGAGAGCTCTCTGAAATATGCTTTTCTCAGAGTGATTAATGTGTCTGACAGACCATTCTGTGGGCAATATGCAAAGAGAGTAATGCAATTTTGTTCAGTGTGATTTTTCTCTTATAAAAAAAGAAGTGAATGTTATGCCATTCTGTTAAGTCTTTGCAAGTTTTAAAGCAAAGTGGTAGATTTTAATTTCACCTTCGTCTTTACAAAACAGGCCCATATGCCTAACTTGTAAAACATGAAGGATGATGATTGCCAATGTAGTTGGAGCTGGCATTGGTTAAGAAAAATAGGAAAATGAAAAAGAAAGTACAATTTACTATCTTGTTGAAATTTCCAAAGGAATTTTAGTTTGCTATATCAAGAGGAACATAGGTAAACTACTGCATGATTAAAAAACAATTAGTATTTATAGTTATTATTATCATCATTGCAAATTATGCCATACGAGTGCATATTACTTTACAGAGCACTATAATGTGTTTATGTTCTTTAATTTAACCACCCAGCAACCACAAAAAATAAAAATTATTGCACTTATTTTAAAGACAAAGAAAATAAAACTCAAATAATTTATGTTCTTCATTCAAGGTCATGAAGGTCATAAGTGGGATTCAAATTTAATTCTCTCATGCAAACACTTCAGTCTATCTTTTCCTCTGCCCATTTCCTGGGAAGTCCCCATCCTAACTATAGAGCAGGGAAAAGTTTAACATGGGTAGATCAGAGATGCATTTTATGGTGCCGGATAGTAAATTATAACTGTAGCTTACATGTACTACTTGCAAATTAGAATAGGACTGCTTCTATTCATACAGAAGCCAGTTTTCATCGTGGCTGTATGATACACCTGCATTAGCAGAAGAACTAGCCAGGGCAATGTTGACAAACAGAAAAAGTTTGCTGGTGGGTTTTCTAAGTCCCTCCATGAGAGTGTGGTGAATTGAGACTTATAAGAAGAGCAAACTCATACCCAGAACCCCACAAAGGCAAATTGTCTGAGTTGTAAATGTAAAATGTTTTCAAATGTATTGTCAAAGTTGAGTATCATCTTACCAGTGAAATGTTTTCTGATATAGTCTTTCTGTTGGTAAACATCACCTGTTATCACCTCCGAAAAGAAAATTTGTAAAGGCTGGAAACAGCTCAGAGAAGTCCTCTTGGTTTTTCTGATGTCCTCTTGCACATGGAATATGTGCAGGCTCTGCAGATTTGGGCAAAACTTTCTTGGTGCACTTGCAATCATTTCTTTTTGTCTTGCTTCACTTCTCCATGCATTCTTTCAAAGCTAAGCTACCACTTGCATGCTATGTTAATATGTGTGAGAGCCTATGATTTTTATGAGCATATATATTAAAAGCAACACATTTATTGTGGCACTTCTGTTCTACTTTTGTGCTAGGCTAATAGAGAATTCTCTCTAGTGCCACCGTAATAGTTGTTTATATGCCCTCCTTGTTTGCTCACTGCTAGGGTGTGTGGTGAGCTTAGTCAGATAAATTAATCTTCCTTACTCTTAGTCAACATGACTCTTCACCCTATTTTAATAGGTTTCCTGAAGAGCCTAAAAAGATGGCATTAACACAACTCTATTCCATACATATAAAGGTAGTATTCCAGCGGTACCTAATTGCCTTTTAGAACTATTCAAGTGATAGAATAGGTCATGTCATCTCAACTTTCCCTTGAAAGACCTCCAGTGAGTCACCATCTCTAAGTAAAAACCATCATTCTACCATCAGCCTACAAGCCCTACATGAATCCTGTTAGCTTCATCACCTTATACTCTTCTGTTTTCTCAGCTGCACACTTTACTTCCAGCCACTCAGCTCCCTTGCAGCTCCTCAAAAGCTTTTTGAGGGTCTTTGCACTTGATTCTCTATATCTAGAATGTTTTACCCCTATATATGTCCATGGATTGATTCCCTTCCATCCTTTAAGTCTCCTTATATGGCATTTGCACAGTGAGGAATTACTTAATATCCCTATTTAACCTGCAACACACACATAGAGACTACACATTCCTTTACTTCATATCTACTATACTTTTTAATGTGCCATTAAATTTATTTTTTTTTTTTGTCTGCTCTAATTTGAATATGGCTGAAGATGTGTTGCTGTGTTCATGTTTTTGTTTACTGCTGAGTTCCCAGGATCTGGATCAGGTGCCTGGCACATGATTTTCTCAATAAAAATTTGTTTTACAAATGAACATGACTAGGTAGTTTCTCTAGATAGACTTGAACTAACCATTTTTCTTTGTAAGGAATGAGGATCAAGAAGATACAGAATAGGAGATTCCAACGATCTGGATTAGAAAATTGATTTTCAATGCAAATTTTGTTGACTCTCTCGTCATAGACTGTAGATTCTATTAATTGATAAAGTGCGTGATAAAAATAAAGCTGTTTTTAATTTAGTAATTTAACTCAATTTTCACTTTGTTAATCACAAAACATGACATATAATTTATTCATAATTTACAAATATTGTTTAGAGATTCTTCAGAGACTTTCTGACTCAAATATACAGCTCTGAGGCCAAAAATCCTCCTTGTCTTGGACATAGATGGTTTCTTGGGCAAACATGACTGAATTTCAGTTCCAATGCCATTTATACTTTCAGCAAATAAACTTAGCAATTTTAAATGTCTTATGTAAAGAATATAAAAGTCAAAAGAAAGGTGATGTCTGGCATATGAGGTTAGAGATAATGTTAGAAATATTCTTTGCTGCATCTGAGTTAATTAACAGTGTGTATTTATCACAGGAAAAGGAAAAGAGAGTATTCTTACTCATTCCTTAAGGGTATTAAAAAGTCCTAAGGAATTTTCCTAGAATCTTTTCTATCCCAGATAATGGTTTCATATCCAGAAACACACAGTTTAAAGATAGTTTATATCAATGAGACAAATTGATAGAGATAAAAACTTAAAGATAAAAATTGTGAATAAAATTACCAAATTTAAATGGGGTTGGTGGTGATAAATACTATTCTATATATTTTATTAAAAGATATTATATCCTGCTGCCTAGAACAAAGATTAGCATTTGCAAGGATACTTTGGCTTATAATATATGCCTTTCCACTGTTCTAGAAAAGACAAATTTCTTTTACTCAATGGACTAAATATTTCACAGATTCTGGTTTTTCATCTCTTTGGTACTCAGGTACTCAATATTCATCATAACAATTTTTTATTATAAAATTCAAATTGTGCCAAAAGGTATATGATTTTAGATAAATAAAACTTATATTTTGGACATACTATAAAATTACTCAACATCTGGTAATGTGATATTTAATTTAGTAAATGAAAATAACTACTGCAAAGAAACCTTTTAAAAATAAACCAAATAGTTTTATATAACATTTACATCTAAATAGAACTATGTTCTCCTGTAATTGCATCATAGATCAGATGAACATGAAATTTATATTTCCAATACTCCTGTAATTTATAATTCGATGATGAGTGATGGAAACAGGTTGGTTGTTATATAAAGTCACTTTATATATTTTGACAAGTTGTTCTATTTGTTTATATTTGTGATTGTAGCAGACTCAGTCATTATTTCAGGCAGAATATACTTGAGAATAAAGTGTATTAGAATGATTATATCAGGCTTTTGCCTTCCAAAACTCTGGACTAGTATAAATAAACAATGTCTCGGAGTATCAGCTGAAGGGTGGGGGAGGCAGGTAACTTATTTTGAAATCTTCCTAGTATTTTTGTCCCCGAGTATACCAGAAAAAGGGTAAATTTTATAAAATTAATAAGACCCAGTAAACTCCTCTGTTATATATATTTTAAAAGTCTAAACATATTAAGGTAGGATAACTTTTTAAGTTTAAGGATAACCTTATACCCCTTCTCATTGCTCTTTACACAGTAGGCACTAAAAAATACAATTGACTGACAATGATTATAAATCTTTCTCTTTGTTCCTATTTATCTAATGTCTGTTCTGGCCCTAGGATCTACAATTTGAATTAGTCTCCCTACCATTTTTCAGGAGCCTCCATTTAACACTATTCAGTTTTCTTGGAGCAAGACCAAAATAAAATGAATAATTTTTCTTTCAGAGAACAGATGAATGAGAACATGGAGTGAGAACTCCTTGGGACAGATTGTAGCTGGCTGAAAAACAAAACGATATAGATTTCTGTCATCAAAGAGGATTCTTGGCAGGTGGACACCTGTCTAGTACAAGGTGTTCATCTTTTATCTTTTCACTCCTAGTTCAGAAAGCATGTTTCTAAACCCTTTTGTCAGCATACTATGCTTAATATAAGAATACTGTGTTCTTTATTTTGTTTTCTTCAAGTTTTTTTTAAATCTTTATTTCCATTTGCTCTTTATTTTATCTGGCTAAATTATATTTGTGCAAAATGGCCAATTAATATTTAATACAACTTTTCAATTCCTGTTTAATTTTTTAAGAGTCTGTTCTTCTAGGTTTCTTATGTAAGGTCAATTATTTTCAGTAGCTATTAGCAAGCAGTAATTAACAAAAAGGTAGCACAGTAGTATGAATATTTTGTGTTAAGTCCCTGATTCTCTTAAAATAGGAATATGTAAGCATTCAGGAAAGTATGAGTTGGAATGTGAGACACATAGACACACTACTAACAGGACAAATGGAGAAGAGAGAATGACTAAGGACTGCACAGTAAACACGTGATTCTGAGCATTACTCAGAAGCTTCAGATGGAGACACATGGTAAAAAAATAAAAAGGGTGAACGCAGCTGTGGTGAACATGACAAGCACGCAAAATAACACTAGAGTCTTAAAAGATAAATATTTTTTTTCCCAAAAGACAAGATACCATGAAAGAATACATTTGCTTAATATTTTTTACAACAGAAGCTCTTAAACTAAGATCGATAGATAACCTGGAATCATTCAAAGCTCTGTAAGTTATTTCTACCACTTCAAAAACCCTAACAAATCATACATTTAGCTATAACAAGTTTGTACACATTAACCAAAGTCGCGCGTGTTTTTGCTTTCTTTGGAATTCCCTTAGTATGACATGGTAATGCATCTTATATTTTACTAATCAGAATATTGTTTTAGCAGATTGATGATGGTAGAAGTATTGCAAGAGGTAGTATATAGATTATGTTTTTCAAAAATATTTTCTCTTCCTCTCCACTGTCACATTCATGGAAGACTTACACTTCCCATCTGTTTGATTTTAGATTTATCTTATGAACAACTTAGAACAAGGATATCAGAAGATGGACACAGGAACTGGACAATGGATTCAGACAATCTGATATTCTCTCTTGCATCTCCACCCTTATCATGAGCATAATTTGATCTTAGCAACTTGGTGTTGGAAAAAGATACTTTTGAAATAGAATTGTCTCTAAACAGCTGCTGAAAGCCCCATAACTATGCTCACCATAGATCAAACATCATCAGTCAAATCATGAACACTTGAGGGAAAATAATCCTTATTGTTATATGTCACTGAAATTTTATTTATTTTTTATTATGCACTAAGTGACAAATACAGCTAACAAATGTTTAGAGATCTGGCCAGAAAATAGAGAAAGGAACTTATTTTCTGAATAAATCAGTTTGGAGTTAATTTGCAAATAACAAATATTTTTGAAGATGTTTATGAAGAGTGGCTTAGAATCCCTGTTCAGATAGGTCATTTAGTTGAATCAGTAGAGAATAAATTTTAAATCTGAGTGGTCATAAAATCTTAAAGAATGAAAATAATAAAGGAAAAGGTATTAATACAAATTCAAAAGATACTTAATATTTATTTGACAGTTTTTTGCAGTTATGAATATTGCCTCACAGCTCAAAACGCATCCTTTGCTACCTACTCTATAATAATAAAGTTGGATCCTATAAACAATTTCTTTTTATAGCTGACGTTATTTTAAGCATTGCCAGTAGAAAACATAGGAACAAAACCAAAAAAGGAGGGTATTTTTCTTCCTGGTTCGCTTCTCTTGGCTTTTTCTTCCTCCTGCCATATGGCTGCAAACTCAGAATACGCAGTCCATAGGTAAGTTTGCAGCCCTAGTTCTGACCTGGTCACCACCTCACCATGGATTTCCCAGTGGGGACACTGTGCTCTCTAGGCTTCATACTACCCATTCAGTGAGCAGGCTCCTGAAGCCTTGACTCCCTCCACGCATCTATCTATGTGCCTGGGTCAACCTGAGATATGTCAAGAAACACCTAACACAGATACCATGTACCTCAGGCCTCACACAACCCAGTCATTTAGCAGCTCCTAAAGCCCTGTACCCCATTGTGGACCTTCCAACCAGACTTGGTCACTGGTACCTTAGAGATTGTTTTCTACTTGAAAATCCCAGACACAATTTTTACCCACCTGTACCCTGGATAGATATTCTTTCTTTGTTTGGAAACTATAAATAAGCTTTGGCCCAGTTCAACCTAGAGAATTTGTCAACCAACTGGTGAGCTGCCACCATACTTGTTCCAACAAGGTCTCAAACCCAATCTTGGAAAGAAACTGCTTCCTAATTTGTTTTTCTTTGGATACTCTCCTTTACCCCTAGGGTATTTTTAGAGTTAATTTTACCTTTTTTACCCCTGGTATAGCTGATAATTCTTTACATCATTTTTCCATTTCAAATTACTTTGTGGTTTCTGTCTCTTGATTGGATTTAAACTGAAAAAGAATATTGTTGAATTAATTGTGAGAGTGAAAAAGAGTAGTCAAGGGTGATTCTAAGATGTGGACTAATCAATACTGGCACTCATGATTGATACATAAAGTAAAGGCAAGTAGGGGAAGAAAATCAATTTTGTTTGAATCTGGACAATGTGAAGTACTTGTAGAGCATTCAGAGGCAATTGGCCATCAGGCAGTGAGGAAGCATAACTAAGCATGGTGGAAAGCAGACAGGTAGGAGATATGAATTTGTGAGTCATGAGCATTCAAGAGCAAGTTGAAATTTTGAGAGTGGAAGCTGTCACCTAAACTACTAAAAGTATGATGAATGATAAAAGCAGAAGTTCAAGGACAGAAATCCATGGAAGACTAATATGTAATAATTCCCAAGGGGGAAAAAAGAAACTTAAAGTAGTTTTGAAAGAAAAGTAGACATATCTCAAGTATGGAGTGATTAGTGATGCCAAATAAAGCAAAAGATTATATTAACATATGGAAATATGTTAATATAATCTTCATTAAATTTGGCAATTCAATTTTATTAAGAAAAATTTTCATTAAATTTGGCAATTCAATTTTATTAAGAAAAATTTCAGTTCTTTTGTGAAAATGGGAAATAATCCATCACAAGTTGAGAAGTAAATGTCAGGTAAGATAAAGAGGGTAGTTTGTGTATGTATGCGTGAGTGTGTGTGTATGTACAGTTTAAGAGAATAGAGTAAAAGGTAAAACAGTATCTTGCAGAACACATGGCATAAAAGATGAAAAATGTTTTGGTTTTTAGGGTGATTAACAGAGGAAAAGTAGTCAGAGTGAGAAGTTAAAAGAGATATAGTAATAATTAATAGAACTCAATCTCTGGGAGATGGAAGGTGCTGGGATTGAGAACACATGTAGTAAAATTGACTTTGAAATGAAGGTAGCACTTGATCTTTTGTGACTGGAAGATGTTTTTGGATATATAAAGTATGTAATATAGGGCAGAATAAATCAAAGAATTTAATGCTTGATGACAAATCTCAATGAAGTGGAATAACCTACTGAGACTGATTAAGTGGGGGCAAATGTAAGTCTTTTTGGAGGAATTAGATGTAGTATATGTTGAGAAGCTTAGATTAGGAATTTGTGATCCATAAATATTTAATAGTAACAATCAGCAGTGGTGTATAGATATGTGTTTGTGTTTTTATGTGTGTGTGTATGTATCCAAAATGTGCTTATTTTCTCATGAACATAAATACTGTAATCCTATCTTACCAAAATTGTTTTTATAAATATTTTCCCCAACTGGCTTTTTAACTGACAGTATATGAAAGAGACTATCTCATTGCATAAGTAACATTTAAGTGGAATTCCACACAGCACCTAAAGTCAATTGCAAATCTCTATTTTGGAGAGCTTTAGACCAAACATGGAATAGTAGAAAGAGCATAGTCTTAGTATGAGAAAGATCTTGTTGACCTTAAAATAAAAGTCAGTTATTTTTACCAGTGAAAACTGTTTTTCCCAGAGTTAACAGAGAATTGCAATTTTAGATAAGCATAGTATAGCAAAAACTATAGGCAAATTTGGCAAACAAAGGAATGGAACACTACTTTATAGAGAAAAGGAGGAAGTTGGAAAAAGTGCTTTGAATGAAAGTCTCTTGGAGGAAAGAGTTCAGGATGGCTTCTCATTGACTGAGTTGTGATGATTCCATTGGCTAGGCTTATTGCTGAGAAAGGAGAAATTTTTTTCTCCTGCTGAGATAGTGAAGTAGAGACACTTCTTATTGGGAATGCAAGGTATGTCTCTTAATGTGTGGGTCTGTAACTGATGTTTCTTTCTGTTGGAGTGTATATTGACATCAAGTGGTAGTGCATGAGAGCCCCTCCTTCTGGCCTCCTAATTCCATTTTAAATAAGGTGCTATTTATTTAGTTTCACAACTTGGATTATACTACTGACTTTTTCACTTTTCAAACTGTGGGAAATTGTTTTCTTCTGATCTTGGCACAACCAAATATGTAATAAATATTAGTGTAATTCTGAAATGTATAACTTGCATTTCTAGGAAGGCTCTCTAAAAGTTGTTTTTATCCTATTGAGTCTCAGTTTTCTCATGTCTAAAATCAGAATAATTCTTATTCTATAAAGTTATTGTGAAGATTAACTGAACTAATTAATGTATATAAAGTCCATGGCTCATTAAATCTACAGAAATTTAAATTAGTGATTAAAAATTAAAAAAAATGTATATATTTTCCTATTTTCTCACTAACTTCTCTTTTCTAGTCCAAACATCCAAAAGCAATTCCTATACACATTAAGTGTATTAATCACCTGTTCTCTTTGATATTGATTTTTACTCCTCAAAACCACTATTAACTATTATGTAAGACATAAACCTTTTAATCAGCAATTAATTGCTCATAGTGGCAAGAATCATCTAAAAGAAAATAGAAATCATTGAGAAGACATTCATTGAAAAAATGAGTATAATATCTTTAAATTTGCAAATATAGGTGAAGACTGCTACTTCTAGAACTATAATGTATTGAACATTCTGGAAAAAACCTCCTTCCATTAAAAATAACTAGAAACCCTATATAGAATGCAACAAATATCCTCATAAATGCATAAATGAGATAGCAAGAAAGACCAAAAATTACAGAGGAGCTGAAACCAGCAAATTAAATAATAAATGAGATAAAGGTTTTCCTACATGTATTTGCTTATATCATCATTTAGTGCCTTGGGTTTTAAGGCCTCTTTGGGAGACAGAGACAAGACATTGAGTTTACACCAGGAGAAAAGTCAAATGAGACCTTTTGTAGATGCTTAGGTTTAGACCTATTCACAAAGTTAAAGACCTCATCAACGATAAAGTTTGCGCTAAAAAAAAATTACTTTCATATGGTGTTTGAATTTTGAATTTCAAAGACCTGTGTAGTTTTGAAAAATTCAAGTATAGAATTTTATTTAATGTGCTCTCAAGCTAATTTTATGCAAAATATCTGATACCGAAAGTATGATCCTCACACACAACTGCAGTATCTGTACCCCTTGAGACCTTGTTAGAAATACAGAAACCTTTACTTCTTCCTAGACTTACTATCAGATTCTATTTTTAATAAGATCTCGAGGTGATTTGCATGGACATTTTCTTAGTTTCCTATTGCTGCTATAATAAATTTAGTGGAACAAAAACAAACTGTTGTAATCACAAACTTAGTGGAAAATGAACAAATTTATTATCTTACTGGAGATCAAAAGTCCTAATATCAAGGTGTTGGAGACCATGTTCCTTCTGGAAGCTCGAGGGGAGATTCTGTCACCTTGTATTTTCAGATATGCAAGAGGCTGCTTGCATATCTAGGCATGTAGCCCCGCCTCCATCTTCAAAGACAGCAGTGTAACATTTCAAACCTCTCCCTCTCACTCCACTCTGTTTCCATAATCTTACCTCTTTCCCATACTATGACCCTCCTTTCTCCCTCTTATAAGAACCTATGTGATTACACTGGGCCCACTTGCCTAATCCAATGTCATTAACTTAACTCCGCTTAACTCTTATAGCATACAAGGTAACATATACATAGGTTCTGGAAATTAAGACATGAACATCTTTGGGAAGCTTTTATTCTGTCTACCACATGCATTAACAGCTGAGAAGAACTACTTTAGAAGGCCTTTAAGAAGCAAACATAAATATTCTCTAAGGAAACTCAAACTCAACCTAGATACTTTGGGATTTCCACTGAATAAGATCAACTGAATAGGAATTCACAAACAGAAATTGCAAATCAATTGAAATAAATAGCATATGAGAGAGTCAGCAGAAAGAGCAAACAAGAGAAAGAACAAAATGCAGAATTAGAACTGAAGATGCTGTAAATATGTATTTAAGAAAGTAATATTTTGAATAAAAAACATGAACTTGACTTTTAAAAATATGTCGGTATATTTGAAAAACAACCAATAAGTTACAAAGCAAATTAAGAGCACATTAAAAGAGATGTTTAGTTTACTGGTAAATACATATGTATAAGTGACCTGGAATACAATATGTAGAAACGAAAATAAGCTATTAAAGAAGGTTTGTACACATTGAGAGTATAATAAAACCCAAAATATATCTAATTGGAATCCTAAAAACGTATAATAGTGAGAAGTGGTGAGAGAATATATTTGAAAAAGATATTGAAGAATTTTCTAGTTGATGAAACACAGTAATATTCAGGAATTGTAATTAATTCCAAGAAGGATAAATAACAAGAAATGTTTAGATATATCCAAGTGAAACTATAATGCCAAGGTAGCCAGAGGAGGGAAAACGACAGGTAATGTAGAAAGGATGATTGCTAACTACTCAATCATGATAATGGAAGCCAGATACAGTAAAATATCTTTTTGGGACTGTAAGAAATAATTTAAAATCTGGAATTGTATAATAGCTAAGAACTAAGGTTAAGTAAATCCTTTTCAATGCACTATGTTATATTGCACAAGGATATGTGTGTGTGTGTGTGTGTATATATATATATATATATATATATATATGTCAACTTGAAAATAACTTTTAAATTAATATTGTGGTCAAGTTGGTCATTAAGATGGATGAAATGTGCCAAATTGGGTTTGGAGGGATACATGTTTCACCTAAAAGGAGCAGTTACAACTAATTGTCACCATGCAATAGTTATAACATGGCCCAGGATATTGCCAAATCTTTAATTTTTTTTCAAAAAAAAGGCCAGAAATTTAAACTTCATTTTTTTAACAGTGTATGGAAGACAGAAAATGGTTGATCTTGCAATTTCTAGAGTTTATGATTGCTATGGTTTCTTTCCACAATTATTTCCATTTATGGAAGTTCTATTATATTTTAAAACAAGTTAAAGTGTTTTATGTGGATTATTCAAATCCACAAAAGAATCTCATGTATTATTATGTCTACTCATCTTATATAGATGCTTAGGTTTAGAACAAATATTTTTTTTTTCAAGGCCACACAGCTAAAGAATGGTTAACTTTGAATTAGAGCCTGTTTTCAAAGCCAGAAAGAAACTATTGCCTTAAGGTGCATTACAAATTTTAGCTACCCATATGCAGTCTTGTTTACAGAATATTATTATGAATTCATTCTAAATAAAATATGATTTTTCATGTTTTAATGTATTTTACTGGTAGAGAGCAATGATTCTACTTTTTTGAGGTACAGTTGGACAAAATTTGTTGGAGTTAATGATAAAAATGTGTTAAAATAAATTTCGAGGCCCAAGATGGAGCCACTCCTGCTGGGGGGGTCAGCTCAGCAAACTGAATTTTCATAGTCCTATAAATACTCTGTTTGTCCAGAAATGCAATATATTTAGTCAGCAAATCCCTCAATACTAACCAATTCTGGACTCTGTACTTCCTGGTTCCTTGATTTTCCTAAATAAGGTAAGATATGCAACCCAAGCCAATTTTGCCCTGTCTCTGGATTGCTGCTTTCGATGCTCTATAAAACTCTCTCTCGCCCAAAATCCTGCAAGAAGAGTGCTCCACTGCTTGTGAGGCCTTGTATTTCCCCAATCCATAGATTATTTTTGTTGAATAAAGGATATCAATCTCATTGCTAATTATTTTATTTTTGTCATTTGATAGACCAATGCTTTGTTTAACTAAAGTTTATCAGATTTATTAAAAAATAAATAAGTGATCTCATCTTTGGTAGAGTAATCCAACTGATTAAAATAAGCAGCATAAGCCAGAGTAATTTCAGAAAGGGAGAACAGACAAATGACTGTTTTACACATCTCTTTAGTCTAACATAAATATTTGAATGTATCTAAATTTAAAAATATGTTATAAATATGAGTTATGTTTATTGCTCCACACCAAATGTCATCTGAGGTTTTTTATATTTCATACAAATTAAGTCAAATTCAGAAGAACAATAAAATATATAGGATGTCAAGTGTCGTCTGTGGATTAGTGCTAGTTAATGAATTGTTTGTTAGGGTCATGACAAAATGATACAAAAATTGAAAACTTTTTACAAAATTTTATAGTAATTTAACATTGCTGTGACACTCAAAGCACGTGATTAGAGAGTTGTATTATTTAACAGGGAACAGGTCCATTTGAGTGTTGACCATCTTGCACCATAAATAGTACCTGATATAAAATAATACTTCTCATGTGATGTTTTAAGGCAAATCTGTTCAATGAAACCTTAAAGTATGAAAAATATGAGAAAGCTTAAGGCTTTAGATATCTGTATAACTTGTTTTGATAAACATTTTTTATCGTCTTTAAAATTTATAGTTTTATAATATTAACTAAATTAGGAAAATATAATTTGTATTATTTATTTATTCTCACTAATTTTTCTATGGTAAAATGAGTTCATGTTACTTTTTGTCAATAATTAGTATTGATTCTTTTGTATATAGCTGTAGTAGTAAGCCTAACATTACAATTATGAAAGTGATTCTAAACAAATGAAAACCAAAATAATTTACATGAATTTTACTCAAAAGTATCATCCTTCAAATATTGAGGTTAGCTTTGTAGACATTATGTATAATAGGGTGCGAGAATAACAGTGTGTTGTGAGGGATGTACTAGCTAATGAGGCTTAAATCTACAATTTAAGTAGCATTTACATGTAAATTGAAAGAAACACATTCACACATAAAGAAATTTTGAAAGAAATAATATTAAATAAAAACAAAGGAAACTTATGTTCAATAATTTAAATATTAACATTGATTGTTCAAGGGCTTCTTATAAAATAGCACATCAGATTGAAGACTAAAGGACCATATAAAATTGCTGAGGTATTAATGAAAGACTGTATCAAAGATATGTGCCTGTAAATGTTGGGTATATCTGTGGCAAAAAAAAGGTAGGTCAAGTATCAGTTAACTATTATAATATTGTCTGATATATTTAGGAAATGGTTAATGATATGGAATACCAAATCTTAGAATGCATAAAGCCATCAAAGTATATTTTATTTCATCTTACAATGCTCAGATGTCATTAAAACAATACTTCTTTGGGTATAGTGATGATTAGAAGGAAAAATTACTTTCTTTAGCTTCATTGCTAACAAAAACAACTAGCTCTGAAGGACATGACATTGTAGTATTACATTGTTTTGAACTTCATTTCTGATGATCCAAGTGCAAAGATAGGAAAGCATCATGGTTTAGTTACCCAATGTATCAGTTATCTATTGCTGTGTAACAAATCACCCAAAATTTAACGGCTTAAACAAATTAAATGTTTATTTTTTTACTGTTTCCATGGGTCGGGAATGTGCAACAGTAGGTAGTTTTGGCCAGGACAGTTCATGAGGTACTAGTCAAGCTGTTGACCAGAGCTGCAACCATCCGAAGACTCAAATGGGGCTGAAAAATTAGCTTCCAACAACTTACATGATTGTTGATAGGCCTCGATTCTCTCCCTTACTCCGGCGACCTCTTCATAGTACTGTTTATAAAATTGCTTTTCCCAGGGTGAGTGATCCAAGGGAGAATGAGAAAGAGTACCCTGTAGACAGAAGCAGCAGTTTTTTAATTTGAAAGTTACATATTTTTGTATCTGCCACATGCTATCGGAAATATAGGTCAACCTTGGCATAGTAAGGAAGGAATTACACAAAAGTGACACCAGGAGATGTGGTTTCTTGGGGTCCATCTTGGAAGTTGACTACCACATGCAGATAAAGAAGTTTATGTTAAATGTAAATCAATGGACTGCTTTCCCCATTGAGGAAATATTACTACAAAAACCAAAACAGAGCATCGAACAAAAAACAAAACCTCAGGTACACTAGAGAATGTTAGTGATTTAGTAAAAACTGTGACACCTAAAGAATGTATATTGTAATTAAGATTATTCTGTTTATTATGCAATGATATCAAAACACCATAACAAATATTGAATACTGAGGTACAGTAGCTAGTCAGGAGAAAATTTCTGTTAATGATGTTTAATTATAGGTAAACACTTTTTTGAAAGTGTTATTGCAAGGTAGGAGATCAGTTTTGTCCTGACATAAACATATACTTTGAACAGCCACACAACAGCCAATCAATTATTTGCTTATATTTATTATTTTTGATGATTTTAGCATTTCCATGCAAAGATGGATGTTTTTCGTAAGTACGTGAGGTAAAAAAAAAAAATGAAGTTTAGAAAACTGCAAAAACAGAGGTTTAAAAATTGTTATGATATTCCACAATAGAAGAATAATTATCAATCGATTAGGTTAATTATGGTAATGCATATCTGTAAAAAGTTATTACCAAACACCTTTAAAATTTGATAGAACATTGTGAATTTTATTTCCATGAAGATGGTATCCATGCACAGAAAGTTTATAATCAAAATCTATTTTTTTTAGTCAAAAGATAACTTAATCTTAATTTTACAAAATAAATTGAGACTAGCTGCTGATTAAAATATGTTTGTTCTGATTATATTAAAATGTAACATGTCTGTTGACTCTGAGAGATGAAAACACTCTGAACTTGTATACTATAAATTTTTATTTTTCATTTAATTTTTCTAGTAATTCATTTTAATTATAATTTTTAATTGTAAGGAATTGGAATTTTTATTTATTTTATCCAAAATCATTTAATAAATGCTGATCTACTGGATTTTAGTAACTTAATTACATGTTTTTTAAAAATACTTCAACTTGGGCCGAACAGAAAAGCAGTAATAGATTCAAAGTTCAATATAAAAAGATTTGTGTAAGTGTTTCAGGGGAAGGCATGCAAGAAAATAAATATTCAGATTATGGAGATGAAGTATAAAGAAACTTTATTTTTTAATTGAGTTTATTGGAGTAACAGTAGTTAAACAATTATATAATTTTCAAGTGTCCATTACAATTTGACATCTGTATATTCTATTGTGTGTTTACCACCCAAAATCCAGTTTCCTTCAGCTACCATATATTTGATCCCTTTACTCACTTCATCTTCCCCCTACCTCCATATATTTGACCTCTATTACCCTGTCTACCACCCTCCTCCTTCCTCAGCCCCTATCCTCTCGTAACCACTAGTCTATAGTCCCTGTCCATGAGTCTCTGTTTGTTTCTCCTGTTCATTGGTTACTTTTAGGCTTTTATCCCTCGTCTGTTGAGGTCCTCTGTCCATTTTTTGATTGGATCATTTGATTTTTGTTGTTATTGAGTCATATGAGTTATTTCTATCTTTTGGATATTAGACCCTTATAGGAGGCGTTGCTTGTAAATATATTTTCCCATTCGAATGGTTGTCTCTTTACCTTGTTGACAATTTCCTTCGCTAAGCAGAAGCTTTTTAGTTTGATGTAGTCACATTCATTTATTTTAGCTTTTACTTCCCTTGCCTTTGAGGTCAGATTCATAAAATTCTCCTTAAGTCCAAGTTCCTTGAGTCTTCTTGTTCCCATGTTTTCTTCTATGCATTTTTTGTTTCAGGTCTTATATTCAGGTCCTTAATCCATTTTGAGTCAATTTTGATGTATGGTGATAGACAACAGTCTAGTTTCATTCTTTCACAGGTGGCTTTCCATTTTCCCCAACACCATTGATTGAAGAGGCTTTCCTTTCGGCACTGGATGTTTTCAGCTTTTTTGTCAAAAATTATTTGCCCATATTAATATTGGTTAACTTCTGGACTCTTGATTCTGTTCCACTGGTCCATGTGTCTGTTTTGCTGCCAATATAATGACGTTTTGATTACTGTCACTTTGTAGTATAATTTGAAGTCGGGCAGAGTGATGCCTCTAGCCTCATTTTTATTCTTCAGGATGGCTTTGGCAATTTGGGGTATTTTGCTCTTCCATACAAATTTGATGATTTTTTTTTTGTTTGTTTTATTTCTTTAAAAAATGCTGATGAGATTTTGATGGAGATTGCATTAAATTTATATAATGCTTTAGGTAATGAGGTCATTTAAACTACATTGATTCTTCCAATCCAAGAACACGGAATATCTTTCCGATTCTTTGTACCTGCTTCAATTTTTTTTTTAATAGGGTCTTGTAGTTTTCATTATATAGACCTTTACATTTTTCATTAAATTTATTCCTAGGTATTTTATTTTTTTATTTTATTTTTTGTTGCAATTCAAAAGAAATTATTTTTTCCACTTTTTTTTCTGACACTTCATTATTAGAGTATAGGAAAGCTATGGATTTTTGAACGTTGATTTTGTATCCAGAGACATTACTGTATTTACTTATTGTTTCTAATAGTGTTCTTGTGGAGTCTTTAGGGTTTTCTATAGAGAGAATCATGTCTTCAGCAAATAGTGACAGTTTGACTTCTTTGTTTCCTATTTAGATGCCTTTTATATCTTTCTCCTGCCTGATTGCACTTGGTAGGACCTCCAATGTTATATTGAATAAGAGTGGCGATAGTAGACAGCCTTGCCTTGTTCCTGGTTTTAAAGAAAAGGTTTTTAGTTTTTCACCATTAAGAATAATTTTGGCTGAGGGTTTGTCACAGATGGCCTTTATTGTGTTAAGGTACTTTCCTTCTACCGATTTTGTAAGTGTTTTGATCATAAATGGATGCTGTATTTTCTCGAAGGATTTTTCTGCATCTATTGATATGATCACATGATTCTTATTTTTTAATTTGTTTATGTGGTGTATCACATTAATTGATTTGCACATTTCGAACCATCCCTGTGTCCCTGGGATGAAGCCCACTTTATTGTGGTGTATAATCTTTTTAATATGTTGCTGTATTCAGTTTGCTAGTATCTTATTCAGGATTTTTGCATCTGTGTTCATGAGAGATATTGGTCTGCAGTTTTCTTCTTTTGTGTTATCTTTACCAGGTTAAGGTATCAGAGTAATATTGGCCTCATAAAATGTGTTGGGAAATAGTGCCTCCTCTTCAATTTTTTGGAAGAATTTGAGGAGAAGGGGTATTAAATTTTCTTTGAATGTTTGGTAGAATTCACTGGAGAGGCCATCTGGTTTGGGACTTTTACTTTTTGGTAGGATTTTGATGATTGTTTCAATTTCCATACTGCTGATCGGTCTATTTAGATTTTCCAGTTCTTGATTTAGTCTAGGAAGGTTGTATTTTTCTAAGTACTGATCCATTTCTTCTAGGTTATCACATTTGGTGTTATGTACTTTTTCATAGTATTCTTGTATGATCCTTTGTATTTCTGCAGTGTCTGTCATCATTTCCCTTCATTCACCCCTGATTTTGTTTATTTGTATCCTTTCCCTTTTTTCTTTAGTGAGTCTAGCCAGGGGCTTGTCAATTTTATTAAACTTCTCAAAGAACCAGCTCTTTGTTGCATTTCTTTTTTTGTTTTCAATTTTATTTATTTCTGCTCTAATTTTGATTATTTCTTTCCTTCTGCTGACTTTAAGCTTCATTTTTTCTTCCTTTTCTAGTTTTTTAAGATGAAGTGTTAGCTTGTTTATTTGGGCTCGTTCTTATTTTTGGAGCTAGACCTGTAATGATATGAACTTTACTCTTATGACCACTTTTGCTGTGTTCCAAAAATTTTGATATGATATACTATTATTATCATTTATTTCTATGTGTCTCTTGATCTCTCTTTTATTTCTTCTCTGA